>NC_058518.1:246494073-246805240 GCF_904849725.1 Hordeum vulgare subsp. vulgare | reverse complement strand
CTCATCTTCCGGCCCACGTTGACTGGCCAGCTATAGGAGGAGTCACACCTCTTCGGGGACCCCTCTAACCACCACTCAGGGGACCAAGGCCACATCCATGTCCTTATGGATCCCAGGAATCTCAGGCTAGAGTGTTTCCTGATCCGCAGGTTGAGCTTCCAGGTCATGGAGGTAATATCTATGAGATGTTCTATACGGATGCCTAAGCTGTGAGCGGAAGGATAGTATGGTAGTAGCCGTACGTTCACAGTCCTGTGTGACTTGTGGAGTAAGGTAGTAATGTGAAACGAATTCCGGAGGCCTAGATAAATAATGTATAGGAAGCTTGTAAGCCTCTGATGAGTAGTTCCACCATTTCAGTAGTTTGCTCTTCGGGTAAGTTTGTACTGAACTATGTAAGGGTGTGTATGAACCATGGTGTATATATAGCAGTTGCTTGTTACCATGTTGTTCGGATATTCATTTCCGCATTCCGTGTGTTCAGTACATTCTTAATCCATAGTTAGTATTGATATGATATTGGTCTAAGCTATGAGTTTGTTTGTCAGGATGGTGTTCACCAGGTTGAACCGTGCCCCTGCTCATGAGCAAGGTGAGGGTAGTCAAGCGTCGCAGGAAGACCTGCCTCACCCACCTTCTCTGGTAGAAGTGATGCTTGAGGCAGAAAGAAACAAAAGGGAGACCAACCGACTGCTAGAGCGTATTGAGCAGAATACGGCTCGACAGGCTAAGAATGCTGCAGTGTCCCTCAATGATTTTGTGAAGCTGAATCCTCCAAAGTTTCATCATTCCATCGATCCCCTCGACGCTGATGACTGGCTGTGCAGCATTTCACGCAAGATTCGCTCTGCGAATGTGTCTGAGGCCGACAAGGTGACCTTTGCGGCGTATTTCCTGGAGGGACCCGCCAATCTGTGGTGGGAGAATTTTGAAGCTATGCGTCCTGCTGAACCAGTGGCCACATGGGCAGACTTCAGTGCAGCTTTTCGTCTGCACCATATTCCAGAGGGCCTGATGGACAGAAAGAGAGAGGAGTTTTGTGCCTTCACTCAGGGCAAGTTGTCTGTGGATGCCTATAGCCGCGAGTTCGGTAACCTCGCCCGCTATGCAACAGAGGAGGTGTCACCTGACGCCAAGAAGCAAGCAAGATTCCGTAAGGGTCTGAGCCCTGAGCTCCGTCGTGATCTGCGCCTCCATGAGTGTGCAAGTTTTCAAGCCCTAGTCAACAAAGCGATCAGTGCGGAGACTGGTCATTCTGACTTCGAAGCCACAAGGAAGCACTCCCGTGACTTCGGCTCGTCTTCTGGTTCCGCGTTTCCAAAACGTAGGCTGTGGGTTCCAAACAGTTCTCTGCCGCCAAGATACACTCCGAGGCCATCCTACGTGGCGCCTCAGACGAATCAGGCCAACCCTCCAGCAAAAGCTTATGGTGGTCCAGCTAGCAATGCTGCACCACGTGCCAACCAGGTGATATGCTACAAGTGTGGAGAACCAGGGCATTATTCCCGTGAGTGTCCTCAGAATGTGGGTGCCAAGCAACCCGGAAAGTCCGTCGGGCAGGCCAAGTCGGGCAAAGCGTTTTATGTGAAGCCAACTCCTGCACGTGGCCGTGTGAACTATGTGTCAGCAGAAGAAGCTGCAGAGGATCGCGACGTCATGCTGGGTACGCTTCTTGTTAATCATCACCCAGGGTCCGTTCTCTTTGACACTGGGTCTTCTCATTCTTTCATTTCAGAAAGTTATGCACAGTTGCATAACATGTCATTTTGTGATATGCCAATCCCATTGGTTGTCCAAACCCCTGGTAGTAAATGGCAAACCTCTAGGATAACCTATGACAATGAAATTCTAGTAGACAGGCTAGTTTTTCTAGCCTCATTCATAGCAATGAAATCTTCGGATATTAATATCATCTTGGGCATGGACTGGATGTCAGCTCACTATGCCAAGATTGATACTCACTCTAGAAATGTCCAGCTTACCCATCCCTCGGGTGAGATAGTAAATGTCTCTACTCGAGTTGCCAAATGCCAGCTCTATTCCCTAAATGCCAACCCTCTTCCGGAACTTGAAGACATTCCGGTACTCCGTGACTTCCCGGATGTTTTTCCAGAGGAACTGCCAGGAATTCTACCTGACAGAGATGTAGAGTTTGTGATAGATCTTGTTCCGGGAACTGTCCCAATAGCCAGAAGACCTTATAAGATGGCACCCCTGGAGCTAGCCGAACTTAAGAAGCAATTAGATGAGGCCTTGAACAAGGGTTTCATTCGTCCTAGCTCTTCTCCTTGGGCTTGTCCCGTCCTCTTCGTCAAGAAGAAAGACGGAACGGATCGGATGGTTGTAGATTACCGACCAGTTAACCTGGTCACCATAAAGAACAAGTATCCGCTCCCCAGGATCAACGATCTGTACGATCAGCTCGCTGGATCCTCAGTCTTCTCCAAAATGGATTTGAGGTTGGGATACCATCAAATCAAGATTAAGAACGGGGACATTCCAAAAACGGCCTTTGTTACTCGTTATGGCCAATATGAGTACACCGTTATGTCCTTCGGTTTAACCAATGCCCCAGCCACCTTCTCTCGACTGATGAATTCAATCTTTATGGAGTATTTGGATAAATTCGTCGTAGTATACCTGGATGATATTCTCATCTACTCCAAGAATGAACAAGAACATGCCGAGCATCTAAGGCTGGTATTGATGAAACTTCGAGAGCATCGCCTTTATGCCAAATTTTCAAAATGTGAATTCTGGTTACCAGAAGTGACCTATCTAGGCCACGTAATCTCTGGTAAGGGTATTGCTGTCAATCCCGAGAGAGTTCAAGCTGTCCTTGATTGGACTCAACCTGAATCGGTTAAGCAAGTTAGGAGTTTTCTTGGTCTAGCGAGCTATTGTCACCGCTTCGTCGAGAATTTCTCCAAGGTTGCAAAGCCTCTGACTGAACTCCTCAAGAAGGATAAAAAGTTCGAGTGGACACCACAGTGTGAGCATAGTTTTCAGGAACTGAAAAGACGCCTGACTTCCGCACCTGTGTTGCTACCACCAGATTTTTCTAAGGACTTTGTTATCTATTGCGACGCCTCGCGACAGGGATTAGGTTGCATTCTCATGCAAGATCGTCATGTGATCGCATACGCATCTCGACAGTTGCGTCCACATGAGGATAATTATCCTACACATGACCTTGAGCTTGCAGCTGTGGTCCATGCACTAAAAACCTGGCGACATTACCTTTTGGGTAATCGTTGCGAAATATTCACTGATCACCAAAGTCTGAAATATATCTTCACCCAGCCGGATTTGAATCTCAGGCAAAGACGGTGGGTTGAGTTGATCTCGGATTACGACTTAGGGATAACTTACACCCCGGGGAAGGCCAATGTTATGGCCGATGCACTAAGTCGTAAATCTTATTGTAACAATTTGATGCTACAACAAGGTCAACCACTTCTCCATGAGGACTTTTGGAAGTTGAATCTTCATATTGTTCCTCAAGGATTCCTTTCTACCCTGGTGGCGAAGCCTACTCTTAAGGATCAAATTGTAGCTGGCCAAAAGCGTGACAAGGGTATATCACGGATCAAGGAGAATATTTTTAGCGGAAACGCTAAAGAATTTTCCATAAATGATCAAGGTGTTGTGTTCTTCCAGAATCGTTTAGTGGTTCCTAAGAACCCACATCTAAGGCAGTTAATCCTTAAAGAGGCTCATGATTCCCCTCTCACCATTCATCCCGGTAGTACTAAGATGTATCAGGACCTACGCCAGAGGTTCTGGTGGACTAGGATGAAGAGAGAAATTGCTGAGTTCGTTGCTAACTGCGACGTTTGTCGCCGAGTTAAGGCAGAACATCAAAGGCCTGCTGGCACCCTTCAACCTTTAGCTATTCCTGAATGGAAATGGGATAAAGTTAGCATGGATTTCATTACCGGATTTCCCAAGACCAAGAAAGGAAATAATGCTATCTTTGTGGTCATTGACCGTCTTTCCAAAGTGGCTCATTTTCTTCCTGTTCGTGAGAGTATAACAGCTAGCCAGCTAGCAGAGTTATATATCTCTCAAATAGTGTCTCTTCATGGTGTTCCCCTGGAAATTAACTCAGACCGTGGAAGTATCTTCACGTCTCGCTTCTGGGAAAGTTTTCAGACTGCCATGGGGACTCACTTATCTTTTAGCACTGCTTTCCATCCCCAGTCAAGTGGTCAAGTAGAAAGAGTGAATCAAATCCTAGAAGATATGCTCCGAGCTTGTGTTATTTCGTTCGGTATGAATTGGGAGAAGTGCCTTCCATTCGCCGAATTCGCTTATAACAATAGTTATCAATCAAGCTTAGGCAAAGCCCCTTTTGAAGTTCTCTATGGACGAAGATGTCGAACACCTCTTAATTGGTCAGAAACCGGAGAGAGGCAACTCTTTGGCCCGGACATGATCCAGGATGCAGAAGAGCGGGTTCGCATTATTCGTGAAAAGTTGAAAACAGCCCAGTCTCGTCAAAAGAGCCAATATGATCGTCATCATAAGGCTGTGACCTTTGAAGTTGACGAGAAGGCTTATCTTCGGGTTACACCTTTGAAGGGTACCCATCGTTTCGGTATCAAGGGCAAGTTGGCTCCTCGTTACATTGGACCTTTCCGCATTCTTGCCAAACGAGGAGAAGTTGCCTATCAGTTGGAACTTCCTCCGCATCTTTCCAAGGTTCATGATGTTTTCCACGTCTCGCAACTCAGGCGTTGCTTTTCAGATCCTATCCGTGAAATGGACCACGAAACGCTTGATCTACAAGATAACCTTTCTTACCGAGAATACCCCGTGCGTATTCTCGATCAAGCTGAGCGTACCACTCGACGTCGAAACCTCAAGTTTCTTAAATTTCAATGGTCAAATCATTCTGAAAAGGAGGCAACTTGGGAAAGAGAGGATCGTCTCCGACTTGAATATCCTGCGTTATTTCCGACGACTTCTAAATCTCGGGACGAGATTCTTTTGAGTGGGGGTGAGTTGTCACATCCCTAACCCTTAACCAAGATAGCATTGTGCTCATGTTTTCTTTGCATTTGCATCCAAGAAGTTTCAACAAAAACAACAAAGTGGCAAAGGAAAAACTCAAAAACCCTAGCCACCATTTCAATTAAAGGAAATTTCAACTAGTTCAAAATCAATGAACCCAAAATGGCCTCAAGAAATGTTCAAACTTTCTGATAAACCATGAAAGTAAATGAGCATTAGAGAAAACTATTTTATTGACACTTTAAGCATTTTAAATAAATGCAAAAGCCACTGGTTTCAAATTTAAAAATTTGAAATCAGAAACTATAATTTTCCAAAAATGTTGGAAGTCTTGGAAATGAGTGGGGATATTATAACAAATATTTCAGGAGGTCAAAATTAGTTTTTACTTTTTGTTTTGGAGCTGAAATAATTAGCAAAGCAATAAATAGCAAAACAGAAAAACCAAAAAAGAGAAAATGGGAAAACGCTTACCTGTCGCCCAAGCCAGGCCCAGCCCATCTCGCCGCTCGTCCCCTTCCCCGCGCCAGTAGGCAGCAGGAGGTGGCCGCCGCCACCTCCGGCGCGGCCAAGCACCTGCATGCCTGCCTGGCCGCCGGTTCACGCTGGCGACGACGGGGATAAGCTCCCCAGAGCTTCCCCTATCCATTCCTCGCCTCGGTTCTTCCCCTCCTCCCGGATCCCCTCCTTCTCCCTGCTGCCGCCATTAGAGCCGAGCTCGAGCTCGAGCTGGCCGTGCCCCTAGCCATAGGAACCCCTCCCCAAGCACGCCATTAGATCTGCCTCGTCGCCCTGGTCGTCTCTGCAGAAGCCGAAGCCTCCTCGAGCCCTGCAACGCCCGCAACGCCGTCGTCTTCCTCCTCCGGCCGCCAGACCTCTCCTGTCGATTCGTCGCCCCCAGGCCTTCGCCGAGCCGTCTGAGCTCTTCTCTGCACCCCCTGTGAGCATGCGGTGGTTTTCCCTAAGCTTTTCCCGTCGAGCCCCTCCTCTAGCCCTAGTTTCACCGGAGCACGACGAGCACCGCCGCTGCCGCTCGTCGCGGGTAGCCCTCCGATGTCCAGCTCGTCCTCCCGAGAGCACCAGCAGCTCCAGGACGACGCGTAGATGCCGTAGCAGCTAAGAACTAAGCGTGGATCCCTCTGATTCAAAGCCCCCGATGACGCCCGAGCTTCGGCCTCCGCTCCGGCTCATCGCCAACGCCTCTTCCGGCGACCATAGCCTCCCCAGTTGGTCCTCCCAGATCGGCCACTTCGCGAGCTTGCTGTAGCTGCCAACCGCGTGCGTTTTCGTGCTATGCAGCGCCGTCTAGGTCGCCTCCGGCGAGCCCTCCGCCGCGGGTTTGGTCGCCGGCGACCACCCTCCGGTGGCCGTCGACGTGGCCGACCATTAGGGCGTAATCGCCCTCCCCTCAGTCGCTGACAGAGGGCCCCACGCCTGGTCAAACCGCAATTAGGGGCTGGTCAACGCGGGATTAGCCCCAGAGAGGCTGACCAGTGGGGCCCCCCTGTCAGGTTTGACCTGAACAGGTCGGCTGACCTGCTGACGTCAGCCTGATGCAATAAATGGAATTTCCAGTATAAAAATAATTCAGGAAATTGCTAAAAATTGCAAAAATCATAGAAATTAATCTGTAACTCCAATGAAAATAATTTATATATGAAAAAGTATCAGAAAAATTCAAGGATGCTGATTATGCTATTTTCAAATATGTTTGAAAAAGTTACAGAACCCTAAATTGTGAAATAAGGAATAATTCAATTCTTTTAATCACTTTATAAATGGAATTTGCAAAAATATCCAAATTTCATTATAATACAATGATCACACACTGCCCTAGAGATAAATCAGTACCATAACATGACATTTCATGCATGTTAACATTAGGTTGATCTGAGCATCAGGTCGAATCAATTAAACCAGTATCCGAGAATACCCGTTTGAATTGCTATTCGAATGTGATTCGAATCAACTCTAAACCTAAAACATCTTGATTATAATAACTTATCACTTGCATTCTCATGCCATGCTTATGCATCATTTTGATTGCATATGATTGTTATTGAATGTTGCCATTCATTTCGGTAGGCTCCGCACCCCCGGATTCCACCGAATATCCGTCCGACGGATATCGTCCCTCCTCTGAGCAACAAGGCAAGCAACCCTTTTGATCATCCCGATAACTCCTATGTTCTTGCTCCTGCACCTATTTATTGCATTAGGATCAAATGCTTCAACTGCTTTTGCCACGATAGTTGGACCCACTTCCTTTGCATGACTTAACCTTGTGACAGTAAATAGCCGAACCTTGAAACCTAGCATACCTGATAGTTGCTTGAGCTATGATGTGCCTTATCCTGCTATGCATGCTATGCTTAGAGTTGTGTATGGTCTGTCATCTGGGAGATGAACAGAAATGTGGAATGTGTTCGGTGAGCAAAGGTCGTGTGTTGAACTTGATTTGGTAAAGGTACCGGTGAAAGGCTGTGTAGGAGTACATGGCGGGTTGTTTCATTGGAACCGTCCTTAGGAACTGAGTTCCGTGTATGTAATCCAAGACTAGATACTACCACATGCTGGGCCCTGAAATATGACCCCGCTCGGCCTATTAATCGCGTAGTACTCGGTCCAGGAGTTGCAAGTAGTTTCTGGTGTTTATAGTAATGCTGGAGGCCGTGCATGGTGCTGACCTGAGAGGTGGACCGTGATGCGGTAGGCAGTGGCACGGTGTACCAAGTGGTACCCGGATGGTGGGCTTGGGAACCCTGCGCACATCGTTTGAGGCCGTGGCGGAAACCTCGGCCGGACTTCCGTACTGGTTACTCTTAGATTGGCGATAAACCTGGACTAGGTACTAGTGTGGTTAACGGTCGTGGCCGACTCCCTCGCTGGGCTTCTGCTTGAAGGTTGCCGAGGTGCATGACGTGCACATGGCGATAAGTGGCGGGAGCGTGTGTGACGAAGTACACCCCTGCAGGGTTATGATCTATTCGAATAGCCGCGTCCGCGGATATGGACTACTTGGAGACATATGTTGTTCATAGATAACTTCAATGGCTACTCATAAAATTGTCAAGATAAGCGTGAGTGTCGTGGACGGCATTTCCGTATGAAGATGGAATGATTCCACGATAGTGTATTGTTGTGGTGTTAGTGGACTCGTGTGCGAGAAATCAAGTTGTCAAAACTAATTTCAAAAAGCAAGTTGTCTAGCCACAAGTCAAATGCTGGCTTTCCGCATGAAACCCCACAACACCTTCTTGATACCTTGCATGAGTAGTTAGTCAACCTAAAGTCTTGCTGAGTACCTTCGTACTCATGTTTGCTTAATAAATGTTGCAGAGGTTGCTAATGACCCTAATGGAGGGTTCTTCGTAGACATCGACGACGACGAGTAGCTGGTGTCCCAGCTACGATCTGGCCCTACGTCGGCTGTGTAGTATAGTCAGGCCATGTGCCTTCTAGTTGCTCTGTCTGTACCGAGACAGTTTATAACTCTTTCGCTGGTTTGTATTTGTATGACTGCTATTATGGGTCGAGAGACCCTTAATGTGTAATATTATGTTTGTGGCTCTTCCGAGCCTCTTAAATAAAGCTTGTATGTTTATGGTTATGTTGTGATGCCATCGATGTATCTATACGTATCGGTATGCCATGCGTACGTGTGTCTTACTTGATATGTATGGGGTTCGAATACCTAGTCGTGAACTTTAGTAGTACTCCTTACAAGGAAATGCCCCTTTGTGATCCAACGAGCCTTGGTAGTTCGCTACTGCTCCGGACACATTTGTTGACCGGCATGTGTCCTTCTTAGCTGCTGTGTCTGTCCCCTTTGGGGAAATGTCACGCAACGTAATGGAGTCCTTGTAGCTTGCTACGACTCGTCTACGTTCGTTGATGATCGACACCTGCTTTGTTGGGTCATGTATGCCTGTCCTTGTGCGGAACTGCCACTTTGGTTTATGACTAGACATGTCGATCCGGGTTCTTTGACATTGGATTGCTAGCGACACTATCTCATACGTGAGTCAAAAGACGCAAACGGTCCCGGCTAAGGTAAGGCTGCAGCCGTGGAGTTAACCGTGCGTGAGACCACAAAGGGATGCGATGTGTTACAGGCTGGATTCCTATGGCTTAGGATCGGGGTCCCGACACAAGAATATATATGGACATGGAATGAATCTCATATGACATGATTTCCAAATATACATCAATACCTTGTCCCTTGCTTACCTTTGAGGGAATGTGTGACTTCTTGAACAAATTCATATGGTTGGACTTGATTGCATATAGTTCTTGTCAAAATGAATAAGAGTGAATTTCATTTGCGGACATATTCAGGGGAGTAACACCATTAAAGTGGAGAGGGATAAAATTGTTTTAGGCATAATTGTTTTACCACTATCTTTGGATTGAACTCGTCTTACCCTTCCTACTCCCAATATCTACATGCTATGGTTCACAGGGAGAGGAAATTCTTACATAGTCACCAATAAGGTCGAAAGTTCTAAATTCTTTCATAGTCACCACTTCCTATCAGCTTGCGCTTGCGGGTGTCGTCCATCGCATGATGCTTGTCTTCCAGCATAAGTGCCTTGTTAACCAGGTCGCTGAAGGTCTTGCAGTCGCAAACTACCAACTGGTATTCCAGGGACTGCTGCAATCCTTCCATGAAGCGTTCCACCTTAGCGGCCTCAGTGTTAACATCCTCAGGGGCATACCTCGACAAGAGGTTAAACTTCTGCAGATATTCCTTACCAGTTCCACTGCCCTGCCTCAAGGCTCGGAATTCCCGCTCTTAATGGTCATCATTCCTGGCGGAATATGAGCCGCGCGGAATCCTTCCTTAACCATTGCCCAAGTGATGACTTGCTCATCTCGCATGATCTGGAAACCATCCCACCAAGGTCTGGCGGTGACTCCGAGACAGTGGGAAGCATAAAGGACCTTCTCAAGTTCATTGGTGCACTTGACCAGCGCAAGGAGGTCTTCAATAGTGTGAATCCAGTCATCGGCATCCAACGGTCCAGTCATCTCCGTGTATATGGGAGGCGTAATCCACATAAACTCTGAGAGAGTAGAGCGGCCATTGCCATTCCCGTTCTGCGGCGGGTTGTTCACTAGGACTTGAGCCAGCTGCTGAATAGCGGCATTGTTGGCTTGATGCTCCTCGCAAAGAGCATGAAGGAACTGAACCATAGTCAAGTTCTCGAGAGGAGGTGGCGGAGGAACATTGCCATGCTGCTCATGGTGATCTCCAGCGTGATCTTCTCCTTCGGTTCCCTGCGGCTGACCTGAGGAGGCGGTGTCGGGGTTGCCCAAGGTGCTGATGCGGGTTGCATTCACCATCCTGTCATGGAAACATACAGGTCAAAAATCCTCCTTTCTTGAAACCACAAGGCTTTGCTCTAGTAAGAGGGGGGTGCAAATGTGCTAGTGCGAGTTTAAAAAAAAATCAAAGTCTTGGAAACGGAATTTGCATTCATTGAAAACAGGTGACGTAGTCGCGTACAGGATGCCTAAGGCAGAATGCGGCTTACATCATACACACTCATAACTTAAAAGATCGGATACATCGATACCCTACGCTCAGGGGTACTCCTAGTTGCCTACGCTGAAATCCTACGCGGCAGACTGCTCGGTCTCAAAAGTGGGTTCGGCAGGATCTTCGTCTTCGTCAGTTTCTTCTTCCTTCAACGGAGTGGAAGAAAGAATCCGTACATCATGGCGTCTCTTAGCTGAGGCAGTGAAGAGCTCAGTATATTCTTCCGCTGTCAGGCGGTGACTCTGAAGAGGGACAACCCGAATCGGTAGCACACCACCCCTGGTAGCAATACCGGCCCTTCCATCCGATGCGCCTTCTTTCTTCACCTTGCGATTCTTCATTTTCTCGGCACTTGACTTGGTGCAGTTCTTGGCGAAGCTTCATTGATTCCTTAACTAGAAGGTGCGTCAGGGTGTTGGATGAGAGACTGAAGTATGTCTGAAACCTTAATGGCATCCCGTCCTCAGACGATGGGGTGAGCGTCCAACTCTCGTCCACTCCTTCCTTAAGAAAAGGTAGGTGACGAGTAGCGGGTTCATCGGCCATCTTAGGGAGGATATCGCGGAGACGCACGAGCGCCTCTCGTGCGGTTGTCTCCACTGCCAGCATCAGTTCTCCCATTTGTGGTCCTTCAAAGAACCAACTAGTCAGGGAGTCATTAGCCTTCACTATCACGTCCACGTGATATTCCTTGGTGTCGGCATTGACCCAGTGCTCGTGGTAGAGGAAGATGGGTGTGCGGCGTACGTGGCACTTCTCGAGACTATCCACCAGGAGTAGGGGAAAGACGGTCTCCAGCAGCGTCTCAGGTACGGCGGCCATCTACAAGATATAGGAGAGAGAGAAAATCAGAAGGTTTTAGGTGCAAAGTTGTGTAAGGCTGGTGTACTAATCGTTTTCGGCTAAAGTCCATGCTACCTAAGGCTTCCTATAGTCAGGATGGCTCTGATACCAGTTCTGTGGGGACCCCGACTGGTAAGTCGAGATCGCTGTGCCAGTGAACCCAACGATCAATGCTCACCGAACACAGATACTGAATAATAGAGTCTTACATCCAAATACCGAATATTACATTAAATGACCGAAGGGTCAGGTTCACAAATAGGGCCTAAGTCCAAATAAAACGGGTACAACAGGTAGCGGAAACTCATAAGGGCTAAGCGGGTGCCCATGCCATCAAGCGTACACCGACATGCATTCTGACTTGGAAGCGTCCTAGATCGCAGGTCCGTCTCCGAAGACGTACTCGTCGCCAAACTCCGGTCCTTCCTTGTCTGGTCAATAATATAACCAGTGGCAAGCCAATGAGTACTTTGAATGTACTCGCAAACAGCCCATGATATGAACAATGAAAGTGAAGGATGACAATTTCATGAATATGCGTCAAGTTAAAGAATTACTTTTGAAGAACGGGTTACAAATATCAACATATCTGCTAAGGGTTGAACCATATCAACTGAGGGTTAAACCATCCGGGTTTACCCTATATGCCAAGTCACCGAACTTGGTCATATTATTATTATTGTAACAACACCTTTTTAACACCACACACACACTCACTCACACTTGGTTTATGCGGAAATATCAGGACGTAGTTTAAGAAGGATTACCCAACTGTCCTTGACCGTGGACACGGCTATTCGAATGGTTCACACTCTGCAGAGGTAGTACGCTGGACCCACGAGATCCGGGAAACTTCCGTGTCATCCACAACTCCTGGTATATCACATATACCCGAGGTAAGTACCCGATGATCATCTTTCCCCTAACTATACTAGACAAAGAGGTCCACTCGATTGGTACCCAGCCCACATGTTGTACGTCTTACGAGCATCGACTCTGGACAGTATCAACCATGCGGGGACCAACGGTGTGCCTGGAACTCATAATAATGGCATAGTCGTCCTACCTGGCACGACCCCATCACGAGAGTGATGACAATCACTCCCGCCACTAGTAATGTGGCTCTGTGCTAGTACCGACCAGAGTAATCAACAAAGCCCCGTCCCATAAAGGGGTATCGTGGTCGTACTGGTAAGTTTGGGACGGTCGACACATCATAAATCTAATCCCATTTCCGAAACCATACTCACACAAAACACCAGTGCATCACTTCACCAAAAGTGACCACCAACTCATCATCACCCTCGGGCATTAGAGGCACCCGACGGGGTTTTCGTAAACTCTTGATTTAACTCATCATCATGCTCATGATAATATACTTTTACTTGTCAATATGGTATTAGCGTGACCCTCAAGGGGTAGTGTCAAGCTCAATGCAATGGTCTTTTAACTCTACAAGTCAACATGACAGTAGCATGATCCTCATAGATGGTAGGGTCAAGCTCATCATGCTTGTGCTTTGAGGAGCCATATGTATAACATCACCATCATGCAAGTGCTTCGAAGAAGCCTTCGGTACCATCACACCAATGATGAACCGGCATTTTAATCACATGCAACGGAAAGTACTTGCTATTCTAGCATGCATCAATTCATATGCTTAAGTCATGGTCAAAGGGCTACTTGCCTTGGTCAGCTAAGTATCCTGGGTCTTCGAGGTCTTCCGCTCCGAATCCTTCGTCACTCGGTAATTCTATCGTCAAGAATAGAATAAATAAGAAATAGCTCACACAAAAACAGATCACAAATCACTTTTAAAAATGTTGCAAAACTTGGTAAAAATCAGGTTGTTACTTTGAAAAATATCTTCTCTTTGTTTTTACTAGCAAAGCATTTTTAATAATTACTAAACAGAGGCAAACTATTGCTTTTAAAGCCTTTATATTATTATAAAACAGATTATGTTTTGAAAAATATCAACAATGGCAGAATCAAATACTACTCATTTTTAGAAAAATATTAGTGGAAGAATTATATTTTTCCATTGGGTAGTTGTTTTTACAAAAATCATTTTAGTCTCAGGTTTAAAAATAAAATAAAAAGGCCAAAGCCTGGCCTGGGAAGTAGGCCGGCCCAGCCAGCCAGCAGGCTGCCAGGCGCGCGCGCGCCAGGTTTGAACCTGACGTGCGGGCCCCTGGGGTCAGCGGCTGTGGCTGTGCGCGGGGCAGCTCCAGGACGCCGACAGGTGGAGCCCACCTATCGGGTTCTTCCCCTACCTCCAACCAGGGAGGAGGAGACGAACGCTGGCGAGGCTACCGTCGTCCATGGGCCTAGCTAAGGGCAGGAATGGGTTCAGCATGCCTCCGCCTACATGCGGGTGGTCGGGACAGCGCCGAAGAGGCTTGGAGTCACCGGCGACGAGTTGGCCGTGGCGGAGGAGTTTCGGGATGTGGTTGAACTGGTAGCTAGGGGCACGGAAAAGCTTAGGGCTGTTGGGGAAAAGGTTCCTGGTGTTGAGGGGAGTGCTATGGTCTGTCGAGTGTCGCAGGTGCCGGCGTGTAGCCGGAGATCGACCGGAGCTCTGAGGCGGAGGGGCCTCGGTCGATCTCGAGCACTAGGGCTCTGCGAGCTCGATTGGGTGGCTAGTGGTCGTGCAGAGGCTGTTGGAGGGGTGCTGAGGTGCCGGAGAGGCCTATTTATAGGCTCACGACGGTGAGCCGAACTTTGTGCGCCGGTAACTCACCGCGGCGCGCATGCGTGCACAGTGAGGAGCTGGCTGCGAAACCACGGTCTCCGGACGTGGTTTAGGACGCTCTAAAGCATCGGCCGCAGAGGGAGAAGGCGTGGGGTCGAGCTGCAGTGTCCGTGCATGCTCGGCCAAGTCGGTTGCGTGCGGGCATGCATTGCCCGAGCTCTAGCGCGGGGGAGGAGGGTCCCTGGCGGCTGCTTCTCATTGAGGGGTTGTCGGGGGAGGTCTTGGACACTTCGGGGGAGGTTGGAACCGGCCGGGGGCGTCATCCCCTTTTCGGTTGCTCCCTGTAGCGCGTCCAGAGCGTAGTTTTGGCATGCCACGGCATGCTGGCGCGCTCTGGGGCACTTCAGACGTGTCCCTCATGTCCTGGGTGTTGCTGGGAGTGTATCTAGCCGTTGTGTGCTACTGAGAGCACTGGCTGGTCAAGGGGAACATGTTTTACTAGTGCTGTCAGCCCTGATCTGTGGCACAAATTTGAGTTTTTGTCACTTGTGCTTTGAACTGGAGAGGGGCCAGTTGACTCGGTGTTTAGATTGGTCTGAGGCACTAATACACCAAGTTTGAGGCTCTCACATTGGGTAAAACAGTGGCTAGGTGGGTTTTTACCTTGTTGTCAGAAGGTGTTCGACAGTGGTTTGGGGTGCTTCCACTCCACCACTGGAACTACAACTTAATAGGTTTGGTATTGGGCTTAAAGTAGGGGTTTCCACCAATTTTGAGCTCCATTGCACAAGTTTAGCTTTGTAAACTTGAAAATGCATGAAAGTGGCCAGATTTGTCCTCTCCAAAGGGAGTGTGACTAAACACAGTCTAGCAAATCTCATTTTTTGTGTGGAGTCCTCATTTGAGGTGCCAAACACCCCTGCAAAGTTTCAGCCCTATTGGACAAACTTTGCTATGTAGAGTTATTCCAAATCTATTCTGGACAGAGAGGGTTTTAGGCTCATTTGGTGACCTTCCCCACCTTGTATCAAGGTGAGATTTTATGTGGGCACCAATATGGCTTGGAGAGGCTCCTGTAATTTAATGGGATTTTATTGAGAATATTTCCTTTGGAAATATCTCAAAAGGTTAAAACAGACAGGAATGGTTTTCAGGGTTTTACTCAAATAATTATAATATAAAAGAGGGTTGAAAATCTTATGTATGGAAAATATATGTCGTTTTGAGTTTCCATGATTTTACTCAGAATTTTGTAAGGCAGAGAAGCATTTTTCCTTGTCGGAATATCATTTCTCGCCTTAGAAACAGACATGTATTTAAAACAGAAAAATAATGTTTTAAATCATTAAATAATGTTTTTGGCAAATCATAATAGTATTTGAGTTCAGATCACCAACTTTGGTTGGGAGTGCTACTAGGCATCATGAGCTAGTAGTGTAACCCAAGCAAGGTAGAGGTGATCTGATTTCAAAGAAAAGAGTTATGGAAATTCATTTAAAATGAATAAATTTGCGATGGGTTTGGATCAACAAGCAAACAAGCATACATTCATACAAGGCATTCATAGCATTCACAACATCATTAGAAAAAGTTTTAACAAGCCTTGATTTTTGCAACTTAAAACATTGGTGGTGAAAAACAGGGTGTGACAAAAGCACATATGCTCCCTTGGTGGTTTCGATAATTCATGACAACATACATTGTCTCTTGGACTAACAACTTTACCTAGTATATGTCAGGTATTATCCTGAGAGAGCATCGGTGTATAGGATTGTTAAGAGAAGCCCCTTGATGAAGGAAGGAATAGGATTGGCTCAAGCTTCAAGCAAGAAGACTCTTCATTTTCCCACAAAATATCTCTGTCCAAAGCCAAACCAGCAAAATCGGTGCCACCAACTATTTCCAATTGGCCCTACCGATTTTCCACAAGACAGATCCTTTGCCAAACCGTACCATCTCGGTACCATCAACTATCACATCGGTGCCATCGAGATTCATTGACCAACTTTATGTTGAGAAGATTTCAAGAATCAGAATTACCGAGTTTGAAATTTGTCTCCTCAAGATTTGGAACTGGTCTAGGTCATCGTATCAGTACCACCGAGATTCCGATGTCGGTCTCATCGAGAATTCAAAAGTTGCCACATTTAGCGCAACTCGGTACCACCGAGATTCTTTACGGTGTCACCGAGTTGGGGAATAATGTTTTAATGGTTGTATTTTTGAGGATGCCTATATACACCCGTCCACGTACCTCTCATTCGTTGAGGAGACTATCTTTTGAAGCACAAGAGCAAGGAGTTCATCGTTCTACCGCATCTATTACCTTTTGGAGGGTGGTGCCTCGTATATTGGTTATGTGTCGCTTGGGAGACTCCTACTTCGTGTTGTAGAGCTGAACCAAGAAGTTTGTACGGGCAAGGAGATTGCCTACTTCGTGAACATCTACCATGAGTGAGGCTAGTCCTTTGTGGGCGGAAGCCATGGTGGAATAGACAAGGCCGCTTCTTCGTAGACCCCTTGTGGGTGGAGCTCTTCGTGGACTCTTGCAGCCGTTACCCTCCATGGGTTGTAGTCTCCACTAACATGGATGTACAATAGCACCACCCATGAGAACCATGCCAAAAATCGTCGTGTCAACTTCTTTGTGTTTGATCTTCCTAAACTCTACTCCTTACTACATGTGCAAAGTCTTTATGTTCCGCTGCCATATTTGTTGACTAGCATGTCTAGGGTGCTCTAGACTTGTTAGAATTGCTAAAATCTGTCAACCACTAAAATTGGGGGCTAGAATTTTAATTTGGGTCTTTTACATCTATGTCCCTAACTCGAACCCACTACTTAGATTTGTCCCTAATTTCAAAGCATACCCAAATTTGCCCCTCTGCCATCAATCCCCCTTATATTAATGCCCTTCTGTATCGTTACGGTCCGATCAATGGGCTTTGATCGGCTGGTGAACTATAACCCGATGAGTAGTAAATTCAAAAAAATAGCAAACAAATTTAATAAAACGGAAATTTTATGGGATCAAAGATACTCAGGTGCGCAAGGTGCATGAAAATTTGTGTGCTATCTGGGCATTCCACGAGCTCGTACCAAAGGGAAAAACTAAATTGTATGCCTCTGGACAGTAAATTCGAAAAAACAAAATTTGTCTCAACAAAAAACTTTGAAAAATGCACTATTTTGGTTTCTTTGCTAGAGCTCCTTGCATGGCATCGGATCACAAAACTTTGCACACACTTTGTGCACCTAAGCATCTTGGACTCTAAAAAATTGCAGATTTTTTTGATTTTTTTGCTATTTTATCGAATTTACAGTTCATAGGCGTACAATTTTAATTTTTTCCCTTTGGTACGAGCTCCTGGAATGTCCAAATAGCATGAAAATTTGCATGCACCTTGTGCACCCGAGTATCCTTGATCCCTCAAAAAAAATTATTTTTTTTGCTATTTTGTTGAATTTACTGTTCACCGAGATGGTCAAAGCCCGTTGATCGGACTGTAACGGCATAGAACGACATTTCTATAAGGGGACTTGACGGCATAGGGGCAAATTTGAGCATAGCTGAAAATTAGGGGCAAATCTGAGTAGGTGGTTCGAGTTAGGGAAAAAATGCAAATGTCCCTTTCAATCTATGCAAGTAGTCTATTCACCCCCTCTAGATACGTCTTCTATCGTTCCTCAACATGGCAAAGACATGGTCATCATGATGTAATGAAACAAACACTTAGCGTGAGTAGCATGATAAGGATTAGCAGGTAAAGAACAAGTGGGTGAAGAATTTGAGATGAGGAAATTGAGAAAATCTTCTATGAGGGGCATTTATGTGAAATAATGTCGGGGCATTTATGTCAAATCATGTTTGGGGGCATTATGTCGGGACATAAATCCCGACAGGTTTGGAGACAGCTGGCGCGTATTGCTGCAACAGTCGTAACTTTCAAGGTGTGAAAGTCCTGATGTCTCTCATGTTCTTCACTTGTAGTCAATTCGCACTAGTGGAATACTAACTTCTTTGTCAGAGCAATTTCCTCATAGACCAAAAGATCTTCATCTGTGTCACTGAAAAAATTGACTAAACTGTAAAAGATTTCCAAAGGCTTCACTCGAACTATTGGGTATGTGTAGGTTTTGAGATGGGCATCACTTGGAAACGTTTTCGTAGTATTACCTCGACCCACTTTAATAGTACGGTGTTCCTATGAATCAAAAGAAAGGAAATGAGACTATGAAAACAAAAGTATTCATGCTTTAAAGTCCTCGGATCAATATCTTCAAGGGCACAACAATTTCCTCACTTTCAAAGCCTTCGAGGAATTATCAAAGTCTTCGAATGAAGACATTCATTTTTAGGGGTCGACTATCTTCGGAGATATCAAAATCCTCAATGACTTATAGAGCATGTGTACACTTATAAACATATTAGTCCCTTAACCTATAAGTCTTCAATACACCAAAATCACTAAGGGGCACTAGATACACTTACAGTTAAATAATGAGCGAATGACGAAAATGAGGTGTATTAACTCAAAACATTGCAGTCTTTTTACTACCCATAATGAGTTGCTAGATGACAATGTTTGTTTCTTTTTTCCTTTGAAGTGGTTCCCAACATAGTCTACTCAAGATAACCTCTCAAACTACTCCCTCTGTACCACAATATTTCTATCTGGGGAAACTTGTATTTGTTTTCCCCAACAATAAGTATTTAGGTACACAGGGAGTACATCATAGTTGTACATGCAAATGTAAAACTATTTCTACCAGGGTAGAATGACTATCTGGAAGTCCTAATGAAGATATTGAAGGATGTACGGTCGGCCATCATAAGGGGTTGGGCTAGAGCCGTGTAAGCATTCGATAAGGAGGAGGGCACACTACACGCATTCTACTTCACCTTTTATAGCAACCATAATAACTTTTGCCGCAATACTGTCTTTAATACAATTATTCAACCGTAGTTCATCATTATTTATTTTGTGCTTATGTAATTCTTTTGTTGACATAATTAATGAATGTTCATACCTATTGTAAGAGCATAATTTCTCCTAGGTAATTTTGGTGGTTGATGACGATACCATTTGCGGACTAATCATGTGCGATATACTTTCACAGAATTATCAAGTGGCACGAGACGGTTTTATTCCCCTCATGAAGTAAAAGTCAAGATGGTGCTTAGCTAGTGATTTACGGTCGACGGACTCGAGTCATAGTTAATCCCGTACTATTAATAGGGGATCCGCGTTTGGAAAAGTTGGGTGGAACACTATCTCCCATTTTCTTCTCCCCATCCCTTTTTAGGAGCAAAGGATTTGCCCTCTTTTAGGTGTCGAGGACGTGCACAAGAGGTAGTACAACCCTGGTGAGTGGTAGTACCGATCCAGCGGTAGTACCTCCCTGGTGAGAGGTATGACCGCTCCAGCGGTACTGCCGCCCACCAGTGTCGGGCCTTCTTCCGCTTGTTTTTCTTCTCCGTTATCGGGGGACTTTTATTTTTCCGAGCAGAAGTACCGCTCAGGTGGAGCGGTAGTACCGCTTCAGCGGTACTGCCGTCCCCAACTACCGCGCCCACTTCCGCTTATTTTTCCTCTGTGGCTTCCTACCCTTTTCGTCCTGGCTGAGCGGAAGTACCGCCGAGGGGGAGCGTTAGTACCACCCCAGCACTAGTACCTCCCGGGTGCATGGTACTACCGCTTGGTTGGGCCATT
Source organism: Hordeum vulgare subsp. vulgare (assembly GCF_904849725.1). Classification (NCBI taxonomy): domain Eukaryota; kingdom Viridiplantae; phylum Streptophyta; class Magnoliopsida; order Poales; family Poaceae; genus Hordeum; species Hordeum vulgare. The sequence goes on along the minus strand of NC_058518.1, from coordinate 246,785,430 downwards.
AAGGGGTTGTTAATGCTTTAGATCCCCTCCCCCCCCGATAAATAGGGGTATTCTTCCCCGAGGAGACTTCACCTTTTTCCTCTCCATCTACATTGTTGCTCCACAAGCTCAAACTTGCCCCATATCCCTCCCTAGCCATCAACTCTTGTTGATTCTCTAGGGTTTGGAGGACAAGGCCCTTCCCCACACTTCCACCAAGAGAAAAGTTGTTCCCCCCATTAATCCCTCATGGATCTTGCTACTCTTGGGTGTTTGAGCACCCTAGACGAAAGAGGTCACCTCGAAGCACACTCCATTGTGGTGAAGCTTCGTGTTCTTGATGGGAGCCTCCAATTAAGTTGTGGAGATTGCCCCAACCTTGTGTTGTAAAGGTTCGTTCGCCGCCTTGAAGGGCACCACTTATCAGAATGATGGCACATCGCATTGTGGGATGGCGTGAGGAGAGTACAGTGGCCTTAGTGGCATCTTGGGGAGCATTGTGCATCCACACCGCTGCAACGGAGACGTACTTCCCTTCAAAAGGAAGGAACTTCGGAAACACATCCTCGTCTTCATCGGTTCCACTTGTGGTTATTTCTTACCTTTACTTGTATTTACTTCTTGCTTATATTTGTTTTCGTTAGCATCATATAGGTTGCTCACCTAGTTGCATATCTAGATAACCTATTTGTTGCTAAACCTAATTTGTGTCAAGAAAAATTTTATTAATTGCCTATTCACCCCCCTCTAGTCAACCATATCGATCCTTTAAATTGTGAATCGAATTATGCGCTAGTTGTTCAACCTATCTATGTATATGATGGATATGTAAAAATATATTCCCTACTTTAAATTTCAAATTATGTACAATTTGAAATTATAGCAATAAAAGTAGAAAAAAGATGCTTTGCGGGTCATGACGTCGCATACGGTTTTAAATCTCATAGTTTGTGATATACCTCATGATCCTACATGTTTCGCAGATAGAAACCATCTGCGACCATGCACCCCATAGCTGTTTCCAAACCATGTGTGACGTCATTCAATATCGCAAATGGTGCAATTGAATTCAGCGTTGGCGACAAAATCTCTATCGCACATAGTTCAAAATGATGAAATGTTTGTGATGTAGTACGCATCGCAAACATTGGACCATAGAATAGCGCGTGCGATAGTTATCCTGTTCGACACGAGTACACCATTCAGACCTTTATTAAACTTATCCAACAGTTGTACTAGAGTTAAATTATCTTCTTAGTTAAAAATCGCAAATGGTTCCGAAAATAGAAGTGTGTGTGATGTACTCCTTATCCTACACGATCTACAATTGCAAACTTTTTGTGATGTGTCGTGCATCATAGATGGTGCACCATATAATGGCGTATGTGATACTAATATGATCCCACACAAATGTCAATGATGGGTCGTTTGATAAATATTGCATATGTCAAAATGTTGACCATTGATTGTTGTTTTGTATAGATGCGGGCATCTCATACGCTTAGTTTTGTCAAACGTTTGCGTTCGTTGGTCACCATCGCCGAGGATTTTTACGTGTCTCGTGATATGGACCCCTATCACCCACACACGCAAGGCGACAATTTAAAATTGCATCGTGGAAAGGGGTTGAAAACCATTTGTATAGAACGTCGCCGCACCAGTGCTTCCCCCTATGGATATGTCGTAGTACTTTGCTTTGAGAGATGTAATAAGGCTTTGAAATAAGTATATGAGTTCTTTATGACTAATGTGAATCCATGGATATGCACATTAACACCTTTCCATATTTGCTAGCTTCTTCAGTATCGTGTATTGCCCATTCTCATCTCGGAGGAACGGTGCAGATTTTGCCGATACATCTAAACCCGGTGATATGATATGCTATATGATGCTACTACGCAACTATATTCTCGTCGACGTTGTTGGGCCTCCAAGTGCAGAGTTTTGTAGGACATCAGCAAATTTCCGTCAAGTAGATGACCTAAGGTTTATCAATCCGTGGGAGGTATAGGATCAAGATGGTCTATCTCAAGCAACCCTGCAATCAAATACAAGAAATGACTTTTGTCCCCAACACACACAATACAATGGAAAATTGTATGGGTGCACTATTTCGCCCAAGAGATGGTGCTACAAGTGCAATATGGATGGTAGATTTATGATTTTGTAATATAAAATATAAAAATATCAAGGTCGCAAGTGGAAAACAGCAAGCAAAACGTTTTATAAATGGCTGGTAATAAGGCCTAGGGTTCATACTTTCAGTAGTGAAATCTCTTAGCAATGCTAACATAATAGAATCATATGACCATCCCTCAATGTGCAACAAAGAATCTCTCCAAAGTTCCTATCTAGCATAGAAAAATAAGATGAAATTGGTGTAGGTAGTAGAACCACCTCAAAGTTATTCTTTCTGATCAATCTTCTGAGCTATTCCTATAAGTGTCACAAACAACCCTAGAGTTCATACTAGAATAACACCCATCATACATATCAATCAACCCTAATGTCACATAGGTAATCCAATGTCACCTCAATTATCCGTGGGTAAATTATGTAACATGCATCGAATCATTTTAGATCTACAATATTCAATCCAAGACAAAGAACTTCACGGAGCACCCCAAGATTTCTATTGCAGAACATAGTACGAAAACGTGGAATCAACCCCTATGAATAGATCCCGAGGGCCACCGCAATCCCCAAGTTGATGCGAGAACATATATCAAGTGAATCACTTGAATACCCCAATGTCACTACGGGTATCCACATGCAAGACATACATCAAGTGTTCTAAAACCAAAAAATTAAATCCAACATAAAAAGATCTTAAAGGAAAAGATTCAATTCATAACAACAAAGTAGCAAGGTAATAACGACATATTATCCAACTAGATTAACAAGGCCCGTGATACATCAAGATCATGCCATCTCAAGAACGAGAGAGAGAGAGAGAGAGAGAGAGAGAGAGAGATTGAACACATAGCTACTGGTACATACCCTCAGCCCCGAGGGTGGACTACTCCCTACTCATCATGGCCTCCGCTAGAATGATGAAGATGGCCACAACAGATGATTTCCACTCTCTAGCAGGTTATTGGAAAAGGATCCATATGGGTTTTTCGTTGATACAGAGAGTTGTAGTGGAGGAGCATAAGTTCTCCCTTTATTTATGGGGTTTATGGTATATATAGGATTTTTCAACGTTGGAATCACGCCAAATGGAGCCACGTGGGCCCCACAAGCCATTAGGGCGCGGCCTAGGGGGCGCCCTGTTGGCTTGTGGCCCACAGGTGGTCCCCCTCCAATGATTCGTCACTCCAATATTACTTATTTCCTATAGAAAAAATTTATAAAAAAGTTCCGGGCGTTTCGAGAACTTTCATTTTCTACAAAAAAAAGGAACACCATGGTAATTTTGCTAAAAACAACGACACTCTGGGTTAGATCTAAATAAATCATATAATGTGCATCAAAACCATGTAAAAGTATTGTAAACATAGGCAAACATGTTATGGATACTTCGTAAATTATCAATATGTTGGAGACCTATTATTGTATCACACATAAGCCACCCTATATCTTCCTCAAAAGAGCCACCATAACTACCTATCATGGCATTTCCATAGTCATTCTGATATATATTGCCATGCAACTTCCACCGTTCCGTCACATGACTTGTGTGATAATCATCATAGTGCTTTGCATGATCATGTAGTTGACATAGTATTTGTGGCAAACACACCATTCATCATTACCTACATGTTATACTAGATCATTGCACATCGTGGTACACTACCAGAGGCATTTATATAGAGTCGTCTTGTATAGTGGATTTTCATACCGAGTTGTAAGTAAATAAAAGTGTGATGATCATCATTATTAGAGCACTGTCCGGGTGAGGAAAGGATGATGGAGACTATGATTGATGCACAAGTCGGGATGAGACTACAGATGAAAAAGGAAATAAGAAAGGAAGAAAAAATAGAAGAAAAAGAGAAATAAAAAAAGAGAAGAAAAGAGAAGAAAGAAAGAAAGAAAAATGAGATAAAAGAGAGAAGGGGCAGTGCTACTATCTTGTTTTTCCACACTTGTGCTTAGACGGAGCACCATGTTCTTCATATAGATAGACTCTTGAGTTGTTATTTTCATATGCCAGTGGGAATTATTCATTATAGGACTTGGCTTGTATATTCCGATGACGAGCTTCCTAAAATGCCCGAGGTCTTCATGAGCAATCAAGTTGGATACACACCCTTTTAGCTTCCATTGATCTTGCATACACTTATAGCTCTAGTGTATCCCATGCATGGCAATCCCTACTCCTCACATCGATATCGATTGATGGGCCTCTCCATGGCATGTTGGTCCGCCTAGTCGATGTGAAACTTTATTTCCACTTTGATTCCTTTTGATCCCTACCATCATATCCTATCCACCCATATGACATATACATGTTTCACGCTCATGTATTGTGTGAGTTTAAAAATGTTGAAGCACGTTAGAAGTATGATCCAATTACCTAACCTAACATCAACGTGCTCATGGTTTATACTTACACGGTAAGGGCAGAGTCATGCCATGCTAATATGATAAAATTAGTAGGGAATAACATTCTTTAAGGATCATATATTTTGAATATGAATGATTATGCTATTTATGTTTATGGATATTATTATCTTGGTATCAATTAGTTTGTTGATTCTCAAGATCATAGCTAAAAGAGATTATATTTTGGTAGCATGTCGCATTAAAAATTATGTTTTTATCATTTACCAATTTGAGGTCGAGCAGGAATTAAGCTTTGGGATGCTCATACATCTCCAATGTTTCTATAGTTTTCTATTGTTCTATGCTATTATATTATCAATCTTGGATGCTTTATATGCACTTATATGTTGTTTTTATATCATTTTTGGGAACTAACCTATTAACCCAGTGCCAAGTGCCAGTTGTTCTTTTGTGCATGTTTTTGACTTCTCATGAAACTATTACCAAACGGCGTCTAAATGCTATGAAATGTTCTGATCATTTCTTCTTGACGAAAATAAGACCTGGAAGCTTCGGAGGGAGTACAAACAACACACGATGAGATGACAAGGAAACATGGCGCTCCTAGGGGGTAGGCATGCCCTCTTGTGTTGTGGGCCCCTCATTTTTCCATTTGACCTAATTCCACCCCTATAAAGTCTAAAATATTGGGAAAACATTAGGGAACCACCAGAAACACTTTTTCCTTCGCCGCAAGCTTCTATTCCGAAGGGAGGCCATGTGGAGACCTTTTTGATGCCCCGTCGGAGGGGGAATCGATCACGGAGGCCATGTATATCAACCTTGCTGCCTCCATGATGTTGTGTGAGTAGTACACCGTAGACCTATGGATCTATATCTAATACCTAGATGGCTTCTTCTCTCACTTTGATCTTCAATACAAAGTTCATCCAGATTCCCGCGTTGATCTATTTGATGTAATCTTCTTTGTGGTGTGTTTGTTAGGACCCAATGAATTGTGGGTTTATGATCATATTATTCATGAATAATAATTGAGTCTCCTCTGAATTATTTTGTGCATCATTATAGCTTTGTATTTCTCTCCGATCTATCGGTTTTGTTTGGCCTACTAGATTAATTTCTCTTCAATGGGAGTGGTGTGTTGTGATGGGTTCAATCTTGCGGTGCTCAATCCCAGTGATAGAAATGGACATGACACGTACTTCTATTGCTGCTATTAAGGATGAAACTATGGGTTTTATTCATATTTCTTGAGTTTGCTTTGTTTACATCATGTCACCTTGCGCCCGGCATTACTCTGTTTCACACTTAATACTCTAGATGCATGCTGGATACCGGTTGATGAGTGAAGTAATACTAGTAGATGTTGGCAGGAGTCAGTCTATTAGTTTATGGACGTGGTGCCTATATACATGAGAATTTCCTTGAATAATATGTCATAACTATGCGCTATTCTCTGAATTGCCCAATAGTAATTTGTCTACCCACGATATGATATTTCCAAGAGAGAAGCCTCTAGCAAAAAATATGGCCCCCGGGTCTACTCAAATTATATTACAAAAACTAAAAAATATTGCTGCCATTTATTTTATCTTATTTACTTTTATATTTATATTATCTATCTATCAGTATTTAATCCTTGCAAATAATGAGTTCAAGGGGCTTCACAACCCTCTTGTACGCATTGGGGTGCAAGTGTTTCGTTTTGTGTGTAGGTGCTACTAAAGGGGGTTTGTGTGATACTCCCATTGGTTGGATAACCTTGGTTCTCATTGAAGGAAATTCTTATCTCTACTATGTTGCATTTCCCCTCCTCTTCTGAAAAATCCCAACGAAGGTTATAGCATCCAGCTCGAGACTTGTGAGCTCAACGACATCCTTCTCATTGTCGTCTTGAAGGGTGTCACGCTGCATGTGCAAGCCCTTTAGGTCTTGCTCCACCTCTAATATCCGATCTTGGTCCTTCCTCCGATAATTTTGGTCTTCGGCCATCTCGGTGATGATATGTCCATTTAGCATCATAATTTCCTACTATTAAGTACAATGTTTTTTTATCATTATGATGTAATTCTTATGCATTTTCTCTCTTAATTTGCAAGAATTATACGAAGACGGAGATTACCGATAAATGGAATTCTGGAGGTGAAAAGGCTACCACAGTGATTTATATTTTATAGAGCTCCAAATAACTTGAAATTTTATGGAGAACTATTTGTAATATATACAAAATAGTGGAAAAATAATCATCGAGAGGCTATGCGCGAGTGCGCCACAAGCCCAAGTGGCGCCCCCTAGGTGCGCACCATGTGAGCTTGTGGGGCCCCTAGCTAGCCTCTAGGGACCCTCCTCTCCTATATGGTGTCTTATACCCTAGAAAATAGAGAGAGGGAGAGAGATAGATCTTTTGGAATGAAGCGCCGTCTTCTTGAGGCGGACCCTGGGCATGAGCACTTTTGCTCTCCCACACAGCGATTCCGTCGGGGATACTTCCCTCCAGAAGGGGGAAATCAAGCCATTGTCATCAACAACTATTCCTCCATCATCGGTGGACTCATATTCATCAATATCTTCACCGACACCATCTCATCTCAAAACCCGAGTTCATCTCTTGTATTCAGTCTTTGTCCCTAAACCTCATATTGGTACATGTGGGTTGCTAGTAGTGGTGGTTACATATTGTAGTTGATGCTAGTTGGATTATTTGGTGGATAATTATATGTTCCAATCCTTAAGAATATTCAATACCCCTCTGATCTTGAACATGAACGTGATTTGTTGGTAGTTATTATTGTTCTTTAGGACATGGGAGAAGTCTTGTTATAAACCATGAAGTAAACTTGGTATTCGTTCAATATTTTGATGACATGTATGTTGTGTTTCCTCTACTGGTGTAATGTGAATGTTGACCACATGAAACTTCAACATATTGGGACCTATAGGAAAGCATTGTCGAATCGTAAGTAGATCATGGGTCGTGAGAGTGACAGGAACTTAAAACCTAGTTTATGTACAATTCCAAAAGGGTCTAATTTGGATCCATATGTTTGAGGCTATGGTTAGATTTACCTTAATTATACGTTCGTAGTTGCAGAAGCTTGCGAAAGATGATAATCATAAGTAGATAGCTTGTTCAAGTAAGAACAACACATTAGCACTTGTCCACCCACATTACAGTTTATCAAACTAGAGAATGTGAATCAACGAAAACATGATAGGCATCACTAGACAATATTCACATGTGTCCTCGAGAAGTTTTCTCATTATAAGAAATACTTTTGGAATGTCCTTTACCTAAAAATGATTGGGCTACCTTGCTGCACCTTACTAATACTGTTACTCGTCACTTGCTACAAATTATCTTGCTACCAAATTACAAGATACTACTATTTTCAATACTTGCAGAAAATACCTTACTGAAAACCTCCCATCATTTCCTTCTACTCATTGTTGGGTTCGACTATTGAAAAGATTAGATTGATCCCCTATATTCGTGGGTCGTCTGGTGCTAGTTTTTCTACTACAACCTTGTGCTTCTTGGCCTCCCTCCGAGCCTTTTTTAACTCGGATTGAAAAACTTCTACCTCGGCTATGGCCACTAAATAAAAACAATTGCACATATATTAGTGCTTGACTCTTTTAAAACTCAATAAATGAAGCTATCGTGCTAGTTTTTTACCTTGCACTTTGTCCATCTGCTCCTTTAACACATTGATGTCCTCCACGGACCATGCAATCTTGTGATTTAACACTTCCAATTCTTTTGAGTTGGATGTTGATTATGAGGCGAAAGCCTGCAAAAACTTTCTTAAACCCACATTGGTGAAATCAATCATTTCATCAGACATATTTGTTCGACAAGAGTCTTGGGGGCTACTGCAAATTTAGTATAAATATAACTTTCATATCAAGAATACGACAACAAGTCAGTTTATCAAACTAACTTAAGGCTCGGGTGCTACTGCATATGCGCTCTTAAAAGCATAAATTAAATTTATTCAAGGATATTTCTTTAGAAAACTTTTTCCTTCCCAAATGTGATCAATGGGATACTTGGGGTATTAGGCACTAACTTAAACATTGTAGTTGTGCAAACTTGGGAGTGGAAAATAAACGTACCTCGAAATCTTTTGAGAGGCTCATGAAGGGCTCCTCCATTCCGTCTGTTGCATACAGGAACAGATTGAACGTCGGGCCAATAATAACATGATGCTTAGGGAAAATCTATGAGCTTTGTAGAGCTGCCTCTATATCCTCATGCTGCCCCAAGATGGGAGGTCAGGCATCATCGGCTCCAACCCTCATAGGAGATGTGAGGTCCACCTCAGGGTGGTTTGACAGTGTTGGCGCAATCGGGGGCGAGGAGTCCGGGCAATTAAGCACCGGTTCTTAAGGGTCGCAGAGCTCTTAATCCCCCGGGCTTTAGTGGCTGGAGTAAGGACCTCGTCCATGAGCACAGTGCCACTCTTCGTGTTAGAAATATTTGGGTCCGGAAGCGAAGAAACCCCCCAGCTGACATTGACCTCCGCATCTAACTGTTATCCAAAAGGAAGAATTGCTCTGTCCAAAATGCCATGCACAACAACCTATGGGTTGCCCAAATCAACATCGACACAAGCATCTCCATTGACCACCTAATGGAGTTTGCTACTCTTTGGGGAAAGCTATATTTCATCCATCTTAATCTGAACAGTGCAAACACCATCTACTAGAAGCTAACGAGCGACATACACTACTCCGCCAAGTCTACCTATGAGGTCAAGTTTAGAGGATTGATTGATGTTGACCTTGTTCAAGATCTTTGGAGAAACTACCCCTCCCCCCAACGCACCGCCTCCTGCTGGGGAGGCACGACGGGGCTTATGATGTCAAGGCCACACTTTTGTACGCACGAGACCTCATTGGCGGGGAGGGAAATGATACGGCTCCAACGTATCTTTAATTCCTGATTGTTCCATGCTATTATATTATCATTCTAGGATACTTTTGGGTAATTATTTATCAACTTATATTATTTTTAGCACTAACCTATTGACCCAGTGCCCAGTTCGAGTTACTATTTTCTGCGTGTTTTTTGCTTTTCAGGTTTATAGTACCAAACAGAGTCTAATTACCATGGAACTTTTTTATGATTTTTTCTGGACCAAAATAAGACCTGGAAGCTTTGGGAGAAGACCGGCGGCCACACGAGGAAGGCACACGCCAACCAGGCGTGGCCAGGGTCGTCGATGCACCCAGTTGGTTGTCCCTCCCTTGTGGCCCTCCTGACCCTGTTCTCTGACCTATAAATTCACATATATTACAAAAAACATAAAAGAAATCTCGAAACACTTTCTTGTCACCGCAAGTCTCTCTTCTGCTGCGAGCCCATCTGGAGTTCCCTTCGTGCACCCGGTCGAAGGGGGCATCGCTCACAAAGGGTCTCTTCATCAACCTTGATGCCCTCATGACGATGTGTGAGTACCTCACCACAGACCTACGGGTCCTTAGTTAGTACCTAGATGGCTATATATATATATATATATATATATATATATATATATCTCTTGATCTTCAATACAATGATAATCGCATCTTCACTTTGATCCACACGATGTAATTCTTTTCCGCGGTGCGTTTATTGGGATCCGATGAATTGTCTGTTTATGTTCAGACTATTCATGAAAAGTATTTGAGTCTTCTCTGAAATTATTATGATTCTTATTTGCATGATCATTATAGCTTCGTAATTCTCTCCGATCTATTGATTTGCTTTGGCCAAGTAGATTGATCTTTCTTTAGTGAGAGAGGTGTGTTGTACTAGGTTCAACCTCACAAGTTTCTATTTTCCAGTTACACAAGGGAACAAGTTGCGTATTTTGGTTGTTGCTACTAAGTATAACATGTTGGGGTTTATTCATATAGTTTGAGTTTACTTTGTCTAAAGCATGTCATCGTTCTCCATGCATTAGTCTGTTTGTTGTGAACTTAATACGTAGAGAGGCAAGCATGGAAGCGCTCTTGAAGTGGAGTAATAGTAATAGGTGCAGGCAAGAGTCGGCCTATTTGTCTTGGGCATGATGCCTATATACATATCATCATTGCCGTGAACATCGCATAACTAACCGCTTTTCTATCAATTTCCCAAGAGTAATTTGTTTACCCACCGTATGCTTATATTCATGAGAGAAGCCGCTAGGGAAAACTATGCCCCCCGGGTCTATTCACTTGTATATTTACAATCCTATCAATACATTATTGTTCTTACTTGTCTTTTATTTTATTTTTCAATTTACAATTATCTAGAATTATCTACACACTTCACTTGCTTTCAAATAACGAGATCAAGGGGATTGACAACCCTCTTGTGCGCGTTGGGTGCAAGTTATTTGTTCTTTCATGTGCAACCACTGAAGACGCTTGTGGATTGAAATTCCTATTGGTTAGATAAACCGTGGTTTCATAACTGAGGGAAATAAATGTCGTATTGTGCTCCAACTACTCGTTCCTCTTCACGGAAAACCCAACGCAGATCACAAGTATTAGGATGGATTTCGGGCACCATTGCCGGGGAATATCATCACCAACTATCAATTAACTTCACACAAATTATCATTCACTTCTGTTATTTTTATTTTCTGTTATATATAGTTTGTCTCAAAAATTCAAAAATTCAAAAAGATGAAGTTAAGGTTACCTCATATGCTTCGTCTTTATAATGTCTTTCGTCAAAACAAGAATTGAGAAAATTGTGCTCAATTGTTAGAGGAAGAACTTATAAAATTGCTTAATGTGAGTTCCATTAATGATGAGAATGATATAAATATTTTTAGTATAAATTCTCTAAATATCCATGATGCTAACGATATGCAAAACCACAAGCTTGGGGATGCTATCTTTGAGGAAGCTGATAATTTTTCCTCCCCAAGTTTTGATGAGCAAATTTGTTACAATGATTGTAGTGATGACACGTATGCTATAATTAGTAATGATAACCATGAAACTTCTCAGCATGATTTCAATTTGCAATTTGGTTACGACGATCAAGTATCACATGATAGTTATTTTGTTGAATTTGCTCCCACTACCATGAATGAAAAGGAAATCGCTTATGTGAAGAGTAATCAATTATCTATGCTTGTAGATCATGAAAAGAATGCTTTATGTGATAGTTATATTATGTAATTCCTTCATCATGCTTCTTAATATTATTATTATGGGGTAACATACACTTGTATGAGTTGCAATAATATCAAGTTTCCTCCCTACGTGTTCAAAGTTTCAAAGTTATGCTTGTCTTGCCTTCATATATATGCTTGTTGATTGCTGCGCCCATAAGTTGTTTGCTCGCAAACTTTATATGCATAGGAAGAGGGTTAGGCTTAAATGTGATTTTCATATTATTCATGATGCGCACATTGTGTTTCAATTCTTTGCATTTATGTGAGCATCGCCGAATTCATTATACCTAGCTAGGGGCATCAAATGATAGCGTTTGTTGGGACGCAATCCAATATTTATCTTTGTTTTTGTTTTTTACTTGATGTTTGTTTTATACAATATGATTATTGATACTGTAATTATTGTGCTTTTATGTTTCAATTAGTGTTCGTGCCAAATAAATCCTTTGGGACGATTTGCATGATAAGTAGAATTGATATGGTGCAAAAACGGAAACTTTGGCGTCCAGTGCAGAATTTCTGTGATTTTTCTCGAACATCGTTTTAAGTTGAATTTTTACAAAGTATTGATATAGAATTTCCTCACGGTTTCGTAATGTTTAAGATGTTTTGGAGTTACAGAAGCATGGTAGTGAAATATATCTTTATAGACTTCTGTTTTACACAGATTTTCTTTTTCCTTGCATATTTTGCGTGTTTTGATGAGGCTATGGATTGTATCGGGGGTATAAGCCATGGAGAAGTTAGAATATTGTACCTTATGCTAAAATAGAATAAGAATCAATTTATAACAATACCTTAAGTATTTGGTATATTTATTATACTAACGGATCTCACGAAGTTTTGTTGAGTTTTGTGTCATTGAAGTTTTCATGTTTTGGGTGTTATCACGATGGACAAAGGAATGAGGAGCGGTAAGAGAATAACCTTGGGGATTTCCAAGCCACCCCAAGGCAACATTCTAGGAATACTAAAGTGTCTAAGCTTGGGGATGCCCCGGAAGGTATCCCCTCTTTCGTCTAAATCCATCGATATGTTACTTGGAGTTATATTTTTATGCATCACATGATTTGAGTTTTTCTTGGAGGATTGTTTGTTTTTTGTTTCTTCTATTTTTAGTTTGCCACAATCATTGTTTTATGGAAACACATATTTGAGAGAGACACACCTTCATCATAACTTTTTTAGCATACTCTATGTGCTTCACTTATATTTTTTGAGCTTAGTAGTTGATCTAGTACTTCACTTATATCTTTTTCAGGATGGTGGCGTGTAGATTTAAAAAAATAGTTGCACCCTTGTTTTTCACTTATAATTTTTTGAGAGTTAATAAGTAGTGATGGTAATTTTCATGGGTCATGAGACTAGTCTAAAAATAATGGGTATTCAATTAGAGATAATTAAAACCATCATGTAGCACATAAAAGAGAAAGTTGTGTGTTAACGATATTGACGTGGTAATATGACGAAGGTGTTAGTGCATCATTGTTGATTCATAGAAGTGTCGATATTAAGAGGTGTGAAGTTCTTGTTTGTCTAAAAAAGTAAAAGGGCATGGTGAGGATGTGTGAGAACTTCTATTCGTCGTATAAATCCTAGTGTTGTTTCGGTTCGGAGGCGCGCGATGGTTAACTCCTCCCAACCTCCTCCCCCGGGGCATGCGAGTAGTACTTTGATTTATGATAAGACTAATAAAACTTTGCAATAAATATATGATTTCTTTATGACTAATATGAAACCATGACATACGCAATCTCACCTCCTCATATTGTGCTAGCCTCTTCGGTACCATGCTTTCCCCATTCACACCTCGAGGATTGGTGCAAACTTCGCTCGTGGATCCGAACACCATGACATGATATGCTTTGTCACACATAAGACTCGTTATATGTTCCTCAAAATAGCCACCATACCTACCTGTCATGGCATTTCCATAACCATTCCGAGATATATTGACATGCAAATTCCATTATCGCGTCATATGACTAGTCCGTTCATCATAAAATTGCTTTGCCTGATCATATAGAGCTGACATAGTATTTGTGGCAAAGCCACCATTCATCATAATTTTATATATCACTTTTACATCTTGGTACACTGCAAGAGGCATTCATATTGATTCATATTGTTTCATAGTTCTTCCTATCGAGTTCTCAAAATGAGTTTTAAGTGAATAATACTCTATTTATCATCATTAGAGTGTTGCCTGGTGAGGAAATAAAAATGGGGGAGGCCAAACGATCCCACCGTATAAAAAATAAAAATGAGAGGAAAAGAGAGAAGGGACTTTGCTACTATCCTTCACAGCAGTAGTTATTCAAAGTGGCAGCTTGTTCTTCATGTAGAGAGTCTCATGTTACATCATTTTCATATGCTAGTGGGAATCATTTCATTATTATAAACTTGGCTTCGATGTTCCAATGACGGGCATCCTCGACTCCCCGAGGTTTTCATGAGCAAGCAAGTTAGATGCACAACCCATTTAGCTTCAGTTGAGATTTCATACACTTATAGCTTTAGTGCATCATTTGCATGGCAATCCCTACTCCTTGCATTGACATCTACCGATGAGCATCTCCCTAGCCCGCCGGTCTAGTTCATGTGAGACTATATTCTCCACTTTTTACCCCTTTGATATCTACCAACATATTCTATTTCACCATTATGCTATGTCCATGGTTCACGCTCATGTATTGAGTGAAGAATAAAAAGTTGATGCATATTGAAAAGTATGATCCAATTGCGTGACTTGGAGACCATGGTGCTTGACATTAGTATTAATGTGGTGAAGACGGAGCCATGCCCTGCTAATATAATAAGATGAATGGGGGTATACATTCTTCGAGGATCATGTACTTCAAAATATTGATGATTTTGTTACATGTGCTTATAAGTATTACTATGTTAATGTTTGTTAATTCATCGTTCCTCAATGAGAATACATGTAAAAGATTACATATTGGATAGCATGTCACATCGAAAATTCTTTTTTTATCATTTACCTACTCGAGGATGAACATGAATTAAGCTTGGGGATGCTTGATACGTCTCCAACGTATCTATAGTTTTTTTATTGTTCCATATTGTTATATTATCACTCTACGGTACTTTTTGGGTAATTATTTACCAATTTATATTATTTTTCAGCACTAACCTTTTGACCGAGTGCCCAGTGTCAGTTATTGTTTTTTGTGTGTTTTTTATTTTTCATGTTTACAGTAACAAACGAAGTCTAATTGCCATGAAACTTTTTTATGATTTTTTCTGGACCAAAATAAGGCATGTAAGCTTAGGGTGAAGACTAGAGGCCACATGAGGGAGGCACAAGCCAACCAAGCGCGACGAGGGAAGGGCGGACGCGCCCAATTGGCTTGCCCTCCATGGTGGCCCTCCTGGCCCTGTTCTCTGGCCTATAAATTGACATATATTCCAAAAACCCTAAAGGTAGTATCAAAACACTTTTTCCGCCGCCGCAAATCTTTGTTCAGGTGCAAGCCCATCTGGAGCTCTGTTCCGGCACCTTGTCGAAGGGCGGATTGATCACGGAGGTCCTCTTCATCAACCTTGATGTCCTCATGATGATGTGTGATTATTTTACCACAGACCTACGGGTCCGTAGTTAATACCTAGATGGCTATGTATCTCTCTCTTGATCTTCAATACAATGATCATCGCATCTTCGCTTTGATCCATCTGATGTAATTCTTTTGTATGGTGCATTTGCTGGGATGTGATGAATTGTGGGTTTATGTTCAAATTATCCATGAAAAGTATGTTAGTCTTCTTTGAAACTATTATGATTCTTATTCGCATGATCATTATAGCTTCATAATTATCTCTGAACTATTGATTTGCTTTGGCCAAGTAGATTGATATTTCTTTAGTGCGAGAGGTGCATTTTCTTAGGTTCAACCTGACGAGTTTATATCCCAGTGACCGAAGGGGACAAGTTGCATCTTTGTCTTGTTGCTACTAAGTATAACACAATGGGGTTTATTCATATTGCTTGAGTTTACTTTGTCTACATCATGTTAGCGTTCTCCATGCATTACTGTGTTTGTCATGAACTTAATACATAAAGAGGCAAGCATAGAAGCGCTTGTGAAGTGGAGTAATAGTAATAGGTGCAGGCAGAAGTCAGCCTATTTGTCTTGGACGTGATACCTATATACTCATCATCATTGTCATGAACATCGCATAACTATACGATTTTCTGTCAATTGCCCAACAGTAATTTGTTTACCCACAATATACTTATTTTCATGAGAAACCCCGCTAGGGAAAACAATGGCCCTCGGGTCTATTCACTTATATATTTACAATGCTATCAATACCACGTTGTTCTTACTCTACTTTATTTATTTTGCAATTTCCAATCATATACAATTATCTACACACTTCACTTACTTGCAAATAACGAGATCAAGGGGATTGACAACCCTCTTGCCTGCGTTGGCTGGAAGTTGTTTGTTATTTTATGTGCAACTGTTGAAGATGGTTGTGGATATCTATTGATATTCCAGTTGGTTTGATGATCCTTGATTTCATAAATGAGGGAAATAATTACCCGTATTGTGTTGCAATTACATGTTCCTCTTCATGGAAAACCCGACGGAGATCAAAAGTATCAGGAAACCTCGTCGCCAAACATCAACAGGTGCTTAGGTGCTTTGACTTCCCCGACTTCGAACCCCACGTCACCACTCCCTCCAATTGTGCGCTTGGTTGCCATCTGATTCACTTCTGAGAGTGTTTACGACTGGGAACGGCGGTGAGGATGTAGGCGGTATGTGGAGTGTGGGGAGAGCGGCGGCCTGTTAATAACCAGTGGCACATGCACAATGAATAGAGTGGTTGGGAGCAAAGCTTGAGGCGGTTAAACGGCTCGCCTCCCGTTGATCATGCGCGTCGGTCTTCTCGCATGCCTCCCGTTATTTCACACCCCTGCTCGTGCATCTCTTGGTGAGCCTATGCAAAGGACCGCTCGCAAGCTTCCCGTCGATTTACACACCTGCTCGCATGTCTCCTCATGAGCA
This sequence comes from Hordeum vulgare subsp. vulgare, assembly GCF_904849725.1. Lineage (NCBI taxonomy): Eukaryota > Viridiplantae > Streptophyta > Magnoliopsida > Poales > Poaceae > Hordeum > Hordeum vulgare. The sequence goes on along the minus strand of NC_058518.1, from coordinate 246,768,746 downwards.
AGCATAGCGGCCTGATCACACGCCTCACGGTCCACCTGAGAAGGGAACTGCTCGCATGCGTCCTATCAACTCACGTTAGCTTGCACAGCACTGATAATTGTGATATGTGTTGGGTTTCGCATGAAGAGGAATGGGTGATGCAACAAAATATAGGCAAGTATTTCCCTCAGTGGGAACCATGGCTATGGAACCAATAGGATTAACACACAGCCCCCGTCTTGAGCGACTGCACAAAGAAACAAACCCTTGCACCTAGCAAGGGCAAGAGGGTTTTCAATCCCCTTGGACTCGTTATTTGCAAGAAAATAAAGTGTGTAGCTGATATTAGAAAATTGAAAATTGCAAAACAAAATAATAGGTAAATAAGAACACCATGGTGCTGATAGCGTCTGTAAACTTATATTTGGATAGACCCGCGGGCATAGTTTTCTCTAATGGCATCTCTCTCCAAGTTAAAGCATACGATGGGTACAGAAACTATTGTTGGGCAATTGATAGAAAAGTGCATACTTATGAAATGTTTCTTCATGGGAATGACCATTTCATATAGGCATCACGTCCGTAAGCAAGTAGACCGACTCTTGTGTGCATCTACTACTATTACTCGACTTATCGACCACTATCCAACATGCCTCTAGAGTATTAAGTAAAATAGAGTAATGCTTGGAGAACATTGACAGGATGTAGACAAAGTAGATTCAATTAATATTAATAAACCCCATAGTTTTACCCGTAGTGGCAACAATACAAAAAAGTGTCTTGCCCCCTAGTATGTCATTGGATATAGAACACAACCAGATTGAACCCACTACAACGCACTCCTCCCAGTCAAGAAATATCAATCAAGTTGGCTAAATTATTTCAATAGATCAGAGAGAATTACAAAGCTATCATATAATCATGCATACGTAAAGAAATACCAGCAAGGAATACAATATAATATCATGAACAATCTGAACATAAATCCAAAATTCATCGAATCCCAACAAACGCACTACACAAAGTGATTACATTGAATATATCAAGGGAAAGATGTTATGATCATTGTATTGAAGAATAAGAGAGGGAGATACATAGGCATCTAGATACTAACTACAGACTCGTAGGTTGGTGGTGAACCACTCACACATCACCATGGGAGTAGCAAGGATGACGTAGAGGCCCTCCGTGATCAATCCCCCATCCAACCAGGCACCCGAATAGGGCTCCAAATGGGCACACGACAGAACAGAGACTTGCCATGGAAGAAAAAATATTTCGGGAGGATCCTTAGGGTTTTTGGGATATTTTAGGATTTATAGGCTGGAGAGGGACATCAGGAGGCGCCAAGAGGGCCCACCATACAACTGGACACGACCACACTCCCTAGGAGCGCCCTGATGTGTGCTCACTCTCCTGTGTGGCCTTTGGTTTCCTCCCTAAGCTTACAGATCTTCTTTTGGTCCCGAAAAAATCATCGAAAAGTTTCGTGGCAATTGAACTTTGTTGGGTACTGTAAACCTGAAAAGCTAAAAACAAGCAGAAAACAACAACTCGCACTTGGCACTGGGTTAATAGGTTAGTGCTCACAAATGATATGAATTAGTAAATAAATATACAAAAAGTATTCTAGAATGATAATATAATATCATTAAACAAAAAAAATTATAGATACATTGGTTACGTACCAGCATCTCCAAGCTTAATTCATGGTCGTCCTCGAATTGGTAAATGATAAAAACAGAAGTTTTGATGTGACATGCTGCCCAACATGTAATCTATTGTAGGTATGATCGCTGAGAAATGATGAATTTGTAAACATTAACATTGTAATATTCATAAACATAAGCAACATATTCATCAAGTTTCAAAATATACGATCCATAAAGAATGTTCACGCCCTATTTATTTTATCATATACGTATGGCATGGCTCCGTCTTCACCACATAAATACAAATGTCAAGCACCATGGTGTTAAGGAAGGAATTGGGTCGTACTTTTTTAATGCGCTTCAGTTTTTTATTACTCACATAATATATGAGCGCAAACCATGGATATAGCATAAAAGTGGAATACAATATGGTGGTAGGTTTCAAAGGCGTAAAGTGGAGAAGAAAGTCTCACACCAACTAGGCTTATCAACGGGCTAATTTGACCTAGCCACTTCACAGTTTAGATGGCCCCGCCTGTAAGCCTGTGTAGTCGACCCTATCAGACTTCCGTGTGGGCCCACTTGGCGAGGTTTGATGTGGACGGCCTGGTTGACGTAGCCGACCCTTTCTGGAATTCCAATAAATCTTAAATGATTTATCTATTTCAAAAAATGTTTTAAATTTCTAAAATTCATAGAAAATATTCTATAAGTCACATGAAAATAATATATATATATGAAAAATGATTGGAAAAACATGAACAATCTGTTTATGTCATGTTCATGCATGCTTGAGAAGTTAAAATCACCAAATAGGACATATCATGATGAGGGAAATTTATGAAATAACATTTGGAGTTGGGATTCAAACTTGTTGAACCCCCTTCAATTAACTTGGTTAAGTATCCCTCTATGTCAATTCAGTATTTTAATTGGTCATGTCATACATCTTGGTTGTGCATTGCATGAAATGAATGTTGTTCTCTCTTGTTTGTCGGTGTTCGTTTCCCCTCGGTAGACGTTGTTCCGAAGTTGAGATCATTGACACTGATGAAGAGCACTGCTATCTTCAAAAATGCGAGGCAAGCAGCTTCCTTGAGCATGCTTCTATAAAACCACTATCTCACTCATGCTCTCTTTTACTACATTAGACAACAACGTGTCAACTGCCACGTGTTTTGGTAGTTGAACCCATTCCTCTGCATGACCTATCTTTGTCACAGTAAATAATTGAAATCACTTAGTATGAGTTCCAACTGCTTGAGCCTTGTTGTGCCTACTCATCCATGCTTTCTTAGAGTTGTGTCGGGTCTTATCCATCTCGGTGATGAATCAGAATCGTTGTGTTCATGTCCTGTTGTGTGAGAGTTTAGTGTGTGAATCTGATTTGGTAAAGGTAGCGATGATATGCCATGTAGGAGTACATGGCGGGTTGTCTTATTGGGACCGACCTTAAGAACCGAGTTATTTGTATGTTATCCAAGTCAAGATAATACCACACATTGGGTTCCAATAACTCGACTCCTCTCGGCCTATTAATTGCCTTGATATATCTCGAGGAGTTGCAGCTAGTTTCTAGTGTTTGTAGGAGAAGTGCTGGCGGCCCTACTTAGCGTTGCCCGACGGGGTGCGCTTTGATGCCGTAGTTGCACAGTGGCACGGTGTACCAAGTGGCACATGGATGGTGGGTTTGTGGAACCATGCGCACATCATTTGGGGAAACTTTGGCTGGACTTCCTTGCGGGTTCAGTCTCCAAAAAGCGATAAACCTAGACTAGAGTTTTGTGTGGTTAGTCAGGTCATGGCTGATGCCCATGCGACTGCTTCCGCTTGAAGGTTGCTGAGATGCATGACGTGCATATGGTGATAAGTGGTGAGAGCATGCTTGAAGAAGTATACCCCTTCATGGTGAAGTGATATGTTCGAATAGTCGTGTCCTCGGATATGTACTACCTGGAAAGCATATATGGTTCATAGACAAGTGAAAAGGCTACTCTAAAATGCGCGAGATAAGTGTGAGCACTATGGATGGCCTTCCCGTTGGGAGACATGAGATTATACATAGTGGTGCATTGATGTGGTGGATATCTGGACTAGTGTGCGATATTCCACCTCAAAGAAAGTATTCACAGTCATAGTACAAGTTAACCAAGAGCCAAAGTTGGCTTGCTGCAAATAAACTCCACAACCCCCTTTGTTGATAATGATGCATATGAAGATAGTTTTGATGTAAGTCTTGTTGAGTACCTTTCTACTCTCAATTGCTGAATTCATTTTTTTGCAGAGGATACCTTAGTCTTATTGGTTTTCTATGCGAAGTTTGACATGAATGAGATTATCTTGGGAATCCCATACAAAGGTGTGGCTCCTTTAGTTGGGTCATTGTATATTTGCAGGCTCCTCCAACCACTTTTAGTAGATGTATGTACTAAGACATCTTATGCTTCCGCTTGATGCTTGTATGACTTAGGTGTTAGGTCATGGGACCCATGTTTGTAATATCACACTATGTTGGCTCTTATGAGTCTTTAATACTTGAGTCATAGAGTTTTGTTGTGATGCCTTGTTGTATCGACGTATATCGTGCATGTTGTCTGTACATGTGAAAGTGCGTTATATCGACTAGAGGGGGGTGAATAGGAGATTTTTAGAATTTCATCACCGAGGAAATTCCTTTTGAGGAAATTCCTCACTGATGAATAACTTACAACGGAAACAGCAAAGGATCAGGGGTGCAAAGTATCACTACGATAGTTTTCAAGATGAGGAATATGAAAAATAGTTTGCATAGTACGCAGGCACAGAGTAAGCAGGTGAGGATTAAATCGCGTGAAGAATTTGAGGTTGAGGAAATTCAGAGAAAGTCTTCAGCAAATTCTTCAAACAGTGACAACGAAAATCTACAACATACAATATTGAGGAATTGAAAGAGTTGAAGAAATAGAACCCGTATCATAGTGAAGACAATGGTTGATGACCCAGTTCCAACTGCTATGACAGTTGTACGTTTGGTTTGGAGCGCCTTGATATTGAAACCAAAAGACACAAAGTCCCGATACACATAGTCCCTACCGTATTCTCCTTGAGCAAAGGACATACAGTCCTCGCCCAACACTCGTGGTAAATCTTCAGGGCAGACTTCAAACCCTCACAAACTTTGTCACCCGACAATCCACAATTGACTGTTGGATTGCTCTAGACCATGATGCCTAACCGTCTGGAGGATGCACAGTCCTCAAAGGTAAAAGGCTTTAGTTCCACACAGGAACAAATTCTTCAGTGATGCTCAATCACTTGGTTTTTGGTTTGTGGTTTGGTGTTTGGGGTATTTCCTCACTCATGATTTACTCTCGAAGACTCGGAGGAATTTGGGTTGCTCTAAATGACAAATGTCAGTTTCTCACAGAGCACCCAACCAGCTAATGGTTGTGGGGGGCGGCTATTTAAAGCCTCGGAGCATCCCGACATGACATGACATAAATGCCCTTTAATGTTATGACCGTTGGTGTGGATAAGATCAGTGATGTGGCGCAAATTGCGGTAACGGTCGGGACCCTCAACTGTGAGAGTCCTCATGTCTCTCATATTCCTCACTTGAGGCTTTTGTAGGATTAGGCTTGAGTTGAGCATCATGAGGAAATTCATTCCGAAGTGTTACCCCGACCCCCTTTAACAATACGGTGTTCCTATGACTCAAGAGTGAAGAAAATGAAACAGAAAGAATAAATCTTCACGCTTCAAAGTCTTCGGATCATTTTTCTTCAGGACACACCGAATTCCTCATGATCAATATCTTCATGAGGAATATCAATTTCATCGCAATTTCTTCGCGATCAAAGTCTTCATCAGACGACCAATTTCTTCAGCCGAAGATATACATTTTTAGGGGTCGATATTCATCGTATAGTTCAAACTCCTCAGCGACTTATAGAACCTGTGTACACTCATGAACACATTAGATACTTAACCTATAAGTATTCAAACCACCAAAATCACTAAGGGGCACTAGATGCACTTACAACATGTGATTTGCATTGGTATGTGTGGGATTCGACACCTAGTTTTGTGGCTTTGGTAGCCATCTTTACAGGAAAATTTCTCTTTATGCTTCCATCGAGCCATGGCAGCTTGCTACTGCTCCGTACACATAGATTGCCCGATGTGTATCCTTCTTTGTTTATGTGTCTGTCCCTACGAGTAAATGTCACGCAGTGTAATGGAGTCCATGTAGATTTCTATGAGTCGTCTACACACGCTGATGACCGACACCTGCATTTTTGGGTTATGTATGCCTATTCCTGTATGGACGTGCGACTTGGGTCTATAACTAGTCATGTCGACACGTCTTTTGTGTATGATTGCTAGAGACATACTCATATATGTGAGCCAAAAGATGCAAATGGTCCCGACCTAGGTAAGGAAGCAACCGTGGGGATTACCATGCATAAGGCCGCAAAGTTATGTAATATGTTACCTGGTGGATTCAGATGCCTTAGGCTCGGGGTCTCGACTGCCTTGGTATCACAGCTTAATTGCATGTAGAACTTCTTTAGTTATATAAGGGAATTGAATATGGAAGGGAATGTAAGATTCATTTTACTCCTTTCCTTGTGTCATTCTAATTCTGAGACACCCTCTTCTTTTCTACGGGGTTAAGAAACTAGGCTTTCTCATCTATCTATGAGGATGACGAGTTACCATGATGGAGACCTATACGAAAGGTACTGTCTTTCTGAATGAGTGTTTCAATAAGAATTCAGTTGTTACGTTGTCAGTTTTCATGCAGGTTGCCCCATATTCCATGTCGTACGTCCGTTATGCTATCGGAGTTATCCAAGGTTATAAAAATCTAATGGAATTGCAAAATAATTCCTCTTGTTCGTGATGTATTTTGGGCGGGATAAAGTACACTAGTTATTGTGTTGAAGTACTCTATTACCTCGATGTATTTGTTGAAGTGTTAGGAAACCGTGTTATTTAAGGAAACCACTGAGTAATCCAGTTATGTTTGTGTCCCCAGTGTGATGATTCTGGCCATCATTTTCTACAAATATCTCGTGATGTATATAGTAGTAGATATTACAAATCTAGGTTCTTGAACCCAAGGATCATTCTTCTCACTCATGTTGATAGTGTTTGCTTGTTCCTTTAGGATGATTAGTAACCTTGTTCTAGTCTTCGAGGTCCATGGCATATCATTCTTCCAATACCATGAACTAATTATGGCAGAAGTTCTTCTTGAATCAAAGGTCACATTACGAGTGCCCGTGATGAGTTCTCCATTCCACATTGTGACTGTGCCAACTCAGCCTTTCTGCATGGGTTATCTGGACGAGTTATGTTGAACTTGTTCGTCATGCTAACCTATGCATCTACAACTCAGGAAAAATTATGTGCTCCTTGAGTTGCCCCTCTTCACTTGTATTCTGACCATCTATCAGTGGATAGTTAAGAGTAGATGTGCATTCTTATTCATCTATGCCTATTATTCTTGTGGTCTATCAAGTCATTCTATTTCAGAATGACTAGGAGAAACAAACTCCAGTACCCTATGCATTCTTTGGACTTGGGCGAAGCAGTTGTATTTCGTAGAACAAAATGTCAATCCATCTTTTGCTCTGTTCTACCTAGAGGTATTATCCTCCGCATGTCAAGATTCTCATGAGAATTGCACCCCTCTTATGTACTCTTGATGCAGTGATACGTCTTGCCATCATTGGTCATTCCTCGGCCTCCATGTTGGTTGTAACCGAAATGTCGACAAGTGTACCGTGATGTGCGAAATCAATACTCCTAGCAATTCCATTGCTTGGAAGTTAATGGACAATAATACCATTCCTGGTGTGATTGTTACTGTATTATCATTATAATAATGATCGTGATACCCAGTCCCTTTCCTGTGGTGCACTCTTCAACCAGTGAGTTAGGATTGTGTCAAATCCTTGCTCTGTTGATTATATCGTCTTGCCCTGAAAAGCAGGATTGGTTTTGAGCTTAATAACATATGGTGTATCGTGATTTTCCGAACATCTTCTTGGAAGTATTACTAGGTTGTTCCCTGACCGTTATGTTGAATTCGTGATCAAGTTGGCTTTCGTATAAACCACCCCTCCTACAAGGATTCGTGTTGGATACCCCTAAACTAGTTGGATAAGCTAAACAACAACTTCCAGAGTTGGAAGATAAAAGATTTGCCCAACTTAGATCGTTTCAAACATATATCTTTGTGTTGTGTGTGTGATGAAGAAAGATGATATTCTCATCGGTTTATCCTTGTGATCAATTGTTGCATCTATTGTCTTGTCCAATGTTTTCTTTGAGTGTGGGCTATCGTCAAATCAAAATCATAACCAATGATCTTGCCTCATGGTTATTTCCTCGGGCATGCACCATTATATCTTCGAGTCTGACCAATGCTATTATCTTGCTCACATAGTTGTGGAATTCCATCTATATGGATAATTTCGAGAATTGTTGTTGAGCCCATCAAGAGCACCTTTATCTTCTCCATACCTTATACTCGACATCAAGCTAGTGTTGGATAATTCTGTAGGCATTATCTTTGTGTCCCGTTCATGAAGTATAGGTATACGTGAAAGAAGTGAATTCCTCTAATTCATGTGCATTTAGTGCAAGTTGCCACCGTGAACTTGAGAAAGTTTGTTTCGCTTCCTCTGGAATCATCACAAATCAGTCATGCACGTGCGAAGTATTCTATGGTTGGATAGACTGATCATCTTCTTTCTATATGTATCACATAGCACATGAAGTCACTGATTGATTTGCTTAAGCAAAAGAAGTTAAGTGTTAATCCTGAAGGTACTAGACGAACTTGCACGAGGGTTTGTATCTGCAATGATGGTTCCCACGCCACCCAGAACTCTGTAGTGTTTAGTTGTAAGCTTTTTATGTGGTCACAATTGTCTTGGACAATGTGCTCACATATGTATTGCAATCCACCTAATGTTTTGGACCTGGATTCCATAGTTCACTTCCCGATAAGCTCGTAACGTCATCTTGTCGATTTATGTAGCAACCATTCTTTTCAGACATGTCGTGTCTGAAATATCTTGTCACCAATCAGATCTGAATCTCAAGCAGATATGATGGTTGGAACATTTCCCAAGAATTATAATATTGGTCCCTGCTATAACCCGGTAAAGTGAATATTCTAGCTAACACACATAGCCGAGAGACCTATCATTATAATGTCTTGTATCAGCAAAATTAGCCACTTCCCCATGAGGACTCCGTATGACTTATTTTAGAGGGTATTCCTCATGGACCCTTTTATGCTCCCGAAGTCCGACCTTTACTTGATGACCTAAATAGCAAATTTTACCTTTAATTGGGTTACTATCGAGGATATGACCCAGGATTTAACCCGCCCTAGGACGTCGGGTCAAGCTGCAAGGACAACATGAGAAGATGGGATGGAGGACTTGGTCGACCAGCCGCTAGGCAGCCCATTACCAAAAGACGGCGGCTTAAAGATGTACAAGGTAGGAGACGGTTGAAGCTTTCCTAACTTGGGAAGAAAGATAAGGTAGATTTGTACTAGGACACGGGTATTATTAAACCCGGACTCTGATCTAAACTTGGGACCTCTACCTATATATATATAAAGGAGAGCCATCAAGACAAAAAGATCAAGTAAGAAACCCTCGAGATCTAGGTTAGCGTTTCTGCACCCTTGTAATTGAGATTCCCATCAATGCAAAAAACAAAGCAGGACATAGATTTTTACCTCCGTTGGAGGGTCCGAACCTGGGTAAATCCGCCTCTCGTTCCCAATCAACCCCTTTGAGTCGCCACACCGCGATGATGGTGTCACCACTAAGTCTGTTCATGAGGACATCTACCGTGACAAACCCACAGCAGTTGGTTCCTACCGTGGGGCAAACACAAGGTCGAGTTGAGGTCTCGAAGGGAACCCTTTCTGGAGTCGCGCGGTGGCCAAGATGATCAAGAATCATCGCAAAAATCGCTTGATCGACAAAGCAGGTTCGAGTTTTGAGGCCGACTTAGCACATACTAATCCACATATCCTTGTTGATCAGATCTATGCGACAACGCCCAGGTTGGACATCTACACCACCATCGACGAGCCGACTTGGGGCGACCGATGTGATCGTTTTCCAAAGAGTCATTGACACATCTTCATCAGGTTCAACCAGGGGCTCAGCCTTGAGGACGAACCGACAAGTGGTGAGGATATCCTCGACAACCACAACCATGACGGTGAGTCCTCAATAGGAGAATTTGGATGCATCTTTTCCCTTAGTAACAATCTCGGGGAAGCTTCGGAGGAAGAAGCTACGAGGGAGCCATACGACCTGCCTCGACGAGTTACCATTTACATGGCTGGAGCCAGCCCGCGCCAGATCCAGCTGCGTCAGTAACCACCAACGAGACTGTCGGGTCGATTAAAATGCCGTCTCATGCCATGAGTGACCTGGTGGCCGAAATGACCAAATGTTTGGAAGATACAATCACTAAGGAGAACCGGGAAGAGCGTAATGTAGAACAAGCAAAACTCCGCACAGAGATGATCAAGTTTCAGAGAGAGATCGACGCTGAAAACATTTGGATGGCACAGACGCGGGCTCGAATCCGTAATGAGTCCGAGCGGTTATGGGTAGAAGCATGTCAGCTTGGTCTTCGACAAGAGGCTAATGAGGTGGTTCACCTGAGGAGGCATCAATCCCGATTACCACCAGACGTGACGCCAATGCACCTATTTGCTAGTCCCCGCAGTCGTGGTGTCACACAGAACCCGTCTCCTGGTCACGGACAGCCGGCTCAGGTATCATACCAACATTTTCATACCCCACAGGGTCAGTTTTCTAACCCCGTTGACAATATGTTAGCTACAACACGTGTAGGCGCTCCCTATACACGGACACACCCCGGTGGAAATTGAAGCTAGGAATGCCATTGAGATGCTGAAGACGATAGTAGCCGAACAGGTGCGGTACTCCTATAGTCGAGATCGAATGCACTACACACCTTATATCAGCCGCCATGGAGAGTCGCCGGCCGTTTCCAGTAATGCGCTGCAAGAACAGCCTCAGCTTTCCCCGACCCTGCCAGGATTACAAAATTCCCAAGATTTGGTGGATGCAGCAAGAGCAGCCCATCAGGTTGAGGCAGAAGCGGTCGTGAGGTAGGCGTCTCAACCGCATGTAATGGAACCCCATTCGGCAACGCGTGGAGCCAGAAGTAGCACTAGGATGATCGGCGTTCCCAGCTTATCCCTAGCTCTTCGCAGCGATCCTATGTCTAAGAACTTAAAAGGACCACACAAGGTGCCAAACTATACATCGTATCTTGAGCCGGTGGCGTGGATCGAAAGTTACGAGTTAGCCACGAACATGCTCTACGTCAGCGATGCGGTATGTGAAAATTACCTAACGATGATGCTAGAGGTACCAGCTCAAACTTGGCTCAAAAATCTTCCACCCAATTTCATCAACACTTGGGTGGAGTTGAAAGAAAATTTTGTCAAAAAATTCAAGGAACATGTAAGCGTCCTATGACAATTGTGGATCTGTAGCATTGCGTTCAATGCACGGGCGAGTCAGCCCATCGTTGGACTCATTAGGTTGCTGAAATAATTCATTCATGAGATAGTATAATAGCCTCACAAGTCGTTCTGATCCTAGAAAAAATTGTCATTTCCAGCCAATGGTGCTTAAGTTGGGTCATTTGAAGCGAAAGACTCAAGACATGGGCAACTTGATGGATGTCCTGACCAGGTATGGCAAGTAAGATGGCACGAAAGACCTCGGGTCAGATGAGGACAAAGCCGGAAAGGGCAAGAAAGGCAAAGGAGACAAGCGTAACCAACAAACGGAAAACCAGGGAAGCCACAATAATAAACTGAAGGAGCATGGGGTCGGTTCAGAGTTTGTGGTTAATACCAACACTAGGTTCAAACAGCAGCATCATTTTGGAGGACCTTACAACGGGAATAAGCTGCACAATTATGAGGAGGTGCTCAAGGGGCCGTACCCAAAGCATAGCACTTGGGATAAACCATCTAATCATTTGTGGAAAAGTTGCCATATCATGCAGGAGTTTAGGGATCAAGCCTTTTAGGGCCACGAGGGGGCTAATGGTGGACATTCGAGTCAGTATGGACAACCCGACCAGCACGGCGGATCGTCTGGAGGTTTCTCACGGTCAGGATTTCATAACCAGGCAGGTCTAGATCGGAGTGTCAGCACCAATGGTGCATTGGTAATAGGCAACATTCTGACCAAGGAAATCAACAAAACAACAATCAGTCTGGATTTCAAAGCAATCCTAAACAACTACATAATGGTGAGTACCACATTTTCAGCACCAATGGTTGCAAAGAGGACAAGAAGTGTAAGCAGAAATCCATCAGCTTGGTCGAACCGGCAGTTCCCAAGTATCTCAATTGGTCTGAGCAACCAATTATTTGGAGGAGAGAGGATCACCCGCCTCGAGTTGATAACCCGGGAGATCTTTCTTTGGTAGTAGCCCCTCAGGTTGGTGGATATACCCTCACAAAAGTCCTCATGGATGGAGGGAGTAGCATCAAAATTTTATACTATAACACTTTCTAGTGGATGAACCTACGAGACAACAGCTTGCAAACTTCGTTCACAGTTTTACATGGAATCGTTTGTAGAAAGTCAGCATACCAGTTGGGCGGATCAAGCTTTATGTTGCTTTTGGGGATGAAAATAATTCCAGATGTGAACCTCTCATGTTTCAGGTAGTAAAAATAAGGAGTCCTTATCACACTCTCTTTGGAAGGCCGTCTTACGCTCGGTTTATGTCCCGTCCTTGTTATATCTACCTCAAGCTCAAGATGTCGGGTCCCGAAGTCACCATAGCAGTGGGAGGCAGCAGAAAGATAGCTCAAGAGTGTGGGGAAGGAGACGTGGGTTATGCTGACTCGGCTTGTGCTGCTTAAAAGATGAAATCTCTCACAGACATATATGGTAAAGCCTTTCTAAAGTAAGCCACCAGTTTTACTAATCCAACTTGGTCATTTCTTTTGGCCCTACCATACTAGGAGCTACAGACTCCTTATCTTTTGTACCAATCCCTAAATTCTGTACATAATTCTATGATACTTGCATCTAATAAAGATCGCTTTTAGCAAAAAATTAGGCATGATTTTGTTAGCATCCAGTATGTTAGCTGAGGGCTACAAAGTTCAAATAAATTATCATGGTCAATAGAATTAAGCCGCCTAACTGGGAGCTACCTGCGCACGGGCTGTTTAGCAGTAATAGCATTGTCTTCTGCAATCCTATGCCACGCCTTTCTAATTTGACCATTGGTCACTTGGAGGCTTCTAACTCAAAGATTTCAGCTTCTTACCCTCTTGATCAGCAAATATGCCATCAAATAATTAAACCCGCCGGTATGTTTTGGCGGCTCCGAAGAAGGTGACTCTATGTAGTCTTGACTGATCAATCTATTGCGGACCCTGAAGCGGCAAGGTTAAAACATGGGTATGTCATGTGAGAGCCGACATTTTGAAAGCTAGGATAAATCATGGGTTATTATACCCGCTTCATTGAAGCAAGGCTTGGCCTCAAAAGTCGGTCTTTTATTTTTTAACCGTGTCTACTAAGCCGGCCAGTGAATCATAACTAATAGTGTGTGTGATCTGTTTTTAGAAAATCTTTCAGCAGGGAGTAGTATCTAAAGTTGTCATAAAAATAGATTATGACATTGAGCTGGATTATTGCATATACCCAATTCAAGGTAAATAGCATTATATTTCAACCTTTTGGGAGGAAGCTATATTATTGGTTCATCATGGATAATCCGATCACAAACTACATGGCCATAAGAATTCTGGTGACTAGTGAAAATAAGCATGCTCGATGGCATGACCAGAAGCATCTTAGTGTTTTACTACTCCTATTACAGACTCACATCAGCAGTCATCGAAAACCAAAGATAATTATTGGTACAAAATGCAAGAGGATAAAGTTCTTTTGGTAGGCGAAATCATTTGTGACCCGCTGTCAACTTTTGCCATCGACCGATTCATCACCCGACTCCGCTCGCTCATCGTCATTGTTAATATTTTCCTCGTCTTGTTGAATCCACCGAATTGATCTCAAAGATTCAAAATTTGGAGGGGTCCAAGTTGAAGCAGAAGCTCCAGTGACAGACGTAGTCTTTTTCTTATAATAAGGTGGGACAATCTCGGAGGGCTCGTCTTTAGGCATTGGAACACGTTTATTATTAGCAGTGTATGCCGGGTAATAATGAGATGTGTCAACCTGCTCTGCAAGAATGGTTGCCAGAGGTCAGGTTTCCTACATTACGCGATCAAATTCTTCTCGGGTGAATTCCGAGCCGTCCAACTTATATTCAGGAAACCAGTCTTTTAGAGCCTCCAATTCCAGCTCTGTTAAATATGCTTTAATGTGTGCAAGAGCCTAGTTTTCCCCACCACGAGCTGCTGATTTTTGGGTTTCAAAAACCTACTATGGCACGTTGGATAGATTGTTCAACATATCTTTTACGATTTGTGGCAGATATTTGGGATTTTTTGCAGCCATGATAGAGTACACAAACCCGATGTACAGTTTTTCCACATAGGAAAATATTTCATTCAACTTCATCAAAGGCGGCTGCACCAAGGATTGATCTGTCCAACCTGAAGATACAAAAATAAATATAAAACCGTTTTTTAGTCGCCTTTTGAACATTAGCAATAAGGAGCATAAAGGGGACAAAAGATGTGAGACTTGTTGGGGAACATCGCATGGGAAACAAAAAATTTCCTACGCGCACGAAGACCTATCATGGTGATGTCCATCTACGAGAGGGGATTTCCGATCTATGTACCCTTGTAGATCACACAGCAGGAAGTATTAAGAAACGCGGTTGATGTAGTGGAACGTCCTCACGTCCCTCGATCCGCCCCTCGAACCGTCCCACGAACCCTCCCGCGATCCGTCCCACGATCCGCTATGATCAAGTGCCGAACGGACGGCACCTCCGCGTTCAGCACACGTTCAGCGCGACGATGATCTCGGCCTTCTTGATCCAGCAAGAGAGATGGAGAGGTAGATGAGTTCTCCGGCAGCGTGATGGCGCTCCGGAGGTTGGGGATGATCTATTCCAGTAGGGCTCCGCCCGAGCTTCGTAGAAACACGATCTCGAGGAAAAACCATGGAGGTATGTGGTCGGGCTGCCGTGGCAAAGTTGTCTCAAATCAGCCCTAATACCTTAGTATATATAGGAGGGAGGGGATGGACCTTGCCTTGAGGCTCAAGAGAGCCCCAAGGGTTCGGCCGAAGGGGGGGAGGAGGATTCCTCCTCCAATCCTAGTCCAACTAGGATTGGAAGGTGGATTCCTTCCCTTCCTTCCCACTTCCTCTTTTTTCTCTTTCATTTTTCCTTCTCCTGCGCATAGGGCCTCTTGGGCTGTCCCACTATCCCACTAAGGGCTGGTGCGGCACCCTTAAGGCCTATGGGCTTCCCCCGGGTGGGCTCCCCCCCCCGGTGAACATCCGGAACCCATTCGTCACTCCCGGTACATTCCTGGTAATGCCGAAAACTTTCCGGTAATCAAATGAGACAAACCTATATATCAATCTTCATCTCCGGACCATTGTGGAAACCCTCGTGACGTCCGTCATCCCATCTAGGAATCCGAACAACATTCGGTAACCAACCATATAACTCAAATACGCATAAAACATCGCCGAACCTTAAGTGTGCAGACCCTGCGGGTTCGAGAACTATGTAGACATGACCCGAGGGACTCCTCGGTCAATATCCAATAGCGGGACCTAGATGCCCATATTGGCTCCTACATATTCTACGAAGATCTTATCGTTTGAACCTCAGTGCCAAGGATTCATATAATCCTGTATGTCATTCCCTTTGTCCTTCGGTATGTTACTTGCCCGAGATTCGATCGTCGGTATCTGCATACCTATTTCAATCTTGTTTGTCGGCAAGTCTCTTTACTCATTCCGTAATACAAGATCTCGTGACATACACTAAGTCACATTGCTTGCAAGGCTTGTGTGTGATGTTGTATTACCGAGTGGGCTCCGAGATACCTCTCCGTCACACGGATTGACAAATCCCAGTCTTGATCCATACTAACTCAACGGACACCTTCGGAGATACCTATAGAGCATCTTTATAGTCACCCAGTTACGTTGTGACGTTTGATACACACAAGGTATTCCTCCGGTGCCAGTGAGTTATATGATCTGATGGTCATAGGAATAAATACTTGACACGCAGAAAAACAGTAGCAACAAAATGACACGATCAACATGCTACATTCATTAGTTTGGGTCTAGTCCATCACATGATTCTCCTAATGATGTGATCCCGTTATCAAGTGACAACACTTGCCTATGGTCAGGAAACCTTGACCATCTTTGATCAGCGAGCTAGTCAACTAGAGGCTTAATAGGGACAGTGTTTTGTCTATGTATCCACACATGTATTGTGTTTCCAATCAATACAATTATAGCATGGATAATAAACGATTATCATAAAAAAAGAAATATAATAATAACTAATTTATTATAGCCTCTAGGGAATATTTCCAACAGTCTCCCACTTTCACTAGAGTCAATAATCTATTCGACATCACTATGTGATTCTAACGAATCCAACACCCTTACAGTTCTGGGGTTTGATCACGTCTTGCTTGTGAGAGAGGTTTTAGTCGATGGTTCTGAACCCTTTCAGGTCCGAGTGAGCTTTACAAATCTTTATGTCATCTTTATAGATGTTTCTACTATGTGCTATTCGGAAATATTCCAAATAACTACTCTACCATACGAATCCGTTTCACTACTCATAGTTATTCGGATTAGTGTCAAAGCTTGCATCAACGTAACCCTTTACGACGAACTCTTTAACCACCTCCATAATCGAGAAAAATTCCTTAGTCCATTAGTTACTAAGGATAACTTTGACCGCTGATCAGTCATTCAATCCTAGATCACTCTGTGTACCTCTTAACAGACTTTTAGCAAGGCACACATCAGGGGCGGTACTCAGCATGGCATACTTTAGAGTCTACGGCTAAGGTATAGAAGACGACCTTCGCCTATTCTCTTTATTCTGTCGGGGTCGGGTTTTGAGTCTTACTCAAATTCACAACTTACAACACAACCAACAACTCCTTCTTTGCTCATCTCCTTTTGAACTCCTTCAAAAACTTGTCAAGGCATGCATCTTGTTGAAACTTCTATTAAGCGTTTTCATCTATCTCCATAGATCTTGATGCTCAACGTTCAAGTTGCGCAATCCAGGTATTCCTTTGAAAAACTCCTTTCGAACAACCTTTTGTGCTTTACAGAAATTCTACATTACTTCCGATCCACAATATGTCAACCACATATACTTATGAGTAATTCTATAGTGCTCCCACTCACTTCTTTGTACATACAAGTTTCTCACAAACCTTGAATAAACCCAAAAGCTTCGATCAACTCATCAAAGCATATATTCCAACACCTAGATGCTTGCACCAGTCCATAGAAGGATCGATGGACCTTGCATACTTGTTAGCATCCTTAGGATTGACAAAACTTTCCGGTTGTATCACACACAACCTTTCCGTCGAGGAAAAAAATGTTTTGACATCCTATGTGCAATATTTTATAAATAATACAGCAATTGCTAACATAATTCCAACAGACCTTTTGCATAGCTATGAGTGAGAAAGTCTCATCACAGTCAACTTCTTCAACTTGTCGGAAAACATCCTTGTGACAAGTCGAGATTTTCTTAATGGTGACATTTCACCATCATCGTCTATCTTCCTTATAAAGATCCATCTTTACTTAATAGTCCTACGACCATCAAGTAGTTCTTCCAAAGTCTACACTTCATTCTCACACATGGATTCTCTCTCGGATTTCATGGCCTCTAGCCATTTGTCGGAATCCGAGCCCACCATTGCTTCTCCATAACTCGTAGGTTCATTGTTGTTCAACAACATGACCTCCAAGACAGGGTTATCGTACCACTCTGTAGTAGTATGCGACCTTGTCGACCTAAGAGGTTTGTAGTAACTTGATCCAATGCTTAATGATCACCATCATCAGCTTCCAC
Source organism: Hordeum vulgare subsp. vulgare (assembly GCF_904849725.1). Lineage (NCBI taxonomy): Eukaryota > Viridiplantae > Streptophyta > Magnoliopsida > Poales > Poaceae > Hordeum > Hordeum vulgare. Next base: position 246,751,020 of record NC_058518.1, on the reverse strand, counting down.
TTCAACTGGTGTAGGCGCCACAGGAACAACTTCCTGCGCCCTGCTACACACTGGTTGAAGTGACGGTTCAATAACCTCATCAAGTTCCACCACTCTCCCACTCAATTCTTTCGAGAGAAACCTTTCCTCGAGAAAGGATCCGTTTCTAGAAACAAACACTTTGCTTCCGGATCTGAGATAGGAGCTGCTCCCAACTGTTTTGGATATCATATGAAGATGCATTATATCCAGTTTGGGTCCGAGCTTATCAGACTGAAACTTTTTCACATAAGCGTCGCAGCCCCAAACTTTTAAGAAACGACAGCTTAAGTTTCTCCAAACCATATTCTTTACTGTGTCATCTCAACGGAAATATGTGGTGCCCTATTTAAAGTGAATGCGGTTGTCTCTAATGCATAACCCATAAACGATAGTGGTAATTCTATAAGAGACATCATAGTATGCGCTATATCCAATAGGGTGTGGCTATGACGTTTAGACACATCATCACACTATGGTGTTCCAGGTGGCATGAACTCTGAAACAATTTCCACATTGTCTTAACTGCGTACCAAAACTCGTAACTCAGATATTCATCTCTATGATCATATCGTAGACACTTTATCCTCTTGTCACGACGATCTTCACTCTGAAATAGCCTTGAACTTTTCAATATTTCAGATTGTGATTCATCAAGTAAATACTCGTGTATCTACTCAAATCGTCAGTGAAGTAAGAACATAACAATATCCACTGCGTACCTCAGCACTTATTGGACTTCACACATCAAAAATGTATTACTGCCAACAAGTTAGTCTCCTGTTTCATGTCGCATGATTTGCATGTCTCAAGTGATTCAAAATCAGGTGAGTCCAAATGATCCATCCGCATGGAGTTTCTTCATGCGTTTATACCAACAGGTATGGTTTGCATGCCTCAAATGTTTCATAAATGAGTGAGTACAAAGATCCATCGACATGGAGCTTCTTCATGCATTTTATACCATCATGACTCAAGTGGCAGTGCCACAGCTAAGTGGTACTATCATTATTATTTTTTATCTTTTGGCACCAATATTATGAACATGTGTAACACTACGATCGAGATTCAATAAACCATTGAGGGTAATTATTCAAGCAAATAGAATAACTATTATTCTCTTTAAATGAATAATCGTATTGCAATAAACACGACCCAATCATGTTCATGCTCAACGCAACCACCAAATAACAATTATTTAGGTTTTACCACCAATCCCGATGATAGAGAGAGCATGCGATGTTTGATCACATCAACCTTGGAAACACTTCCAACATGTATTGTCACCTCGCCTTTAGCTAGTCTCCGTTTATACCGTAGCTTTCATTTCGAGTTACTAATCCCTTAGTAACCGAACCGGTATCCAATACCCTCGTGCTACTAGGAGTACTAGTAAAGTACACATCATTATCATGTATATCAAATATACTTTTGTCGACTTTGCCAGCCTTCTTATCTACCAAGTATCTAGGGTAGCTCTGCCTCAGTGACCGTTTCCCTCATGACAGAAGCACTTAGTCTCGGGTTTGGGTTCAATTTTGGGTTTCTTCATTAGAGCAGCAACTGGTTTGCCCTTTCATGAAGTATCCCTTCTAGCCCTTGCCCTTCTTGAAACTAGTGGTTTTACTAACCATCAACAATTGATGCTTCTTCTTGATTTCTACTTTCGCAGTGTCAAACATTGCGAATCACTTAAGGATCATCATATCAATCCTTGATTTGTTTATAGTTCATCACGAAGCTCTAGCAGCTTAGTGGCAGTGACTTTGGAGAACCATCACTATCTAATCTAGAAGATTAACTCCCACTTGATTCAAGCGATTGTTGTACTCAGACAATCTGAGAACATGATCAACGATTTGAGCTTTTCTCCTTCACTTTGTAGGCAAAGAATCTTGTCGGAGGTCTTACATCTCTCAACAAGGGCACGAGCATGAAATCTCAATTTCATCTCTTTGAACATCTCTTATGTTCTGCGATGTTTTCAAAATGTCTTCGGCTCCTTGCTTCTAAGCCATTAAGTATTTGGCACTGAACTATCACGTAGTCATAAAAAACGTGTATGTCGGATGTTCACAACATCCACAGAAGACGCTAGAGGTGCAGCACACCGAGTGGTGCATTAAGGACATAATCCTTCTCCGTAGCAATGAGGACAATCCTCAGTTTTACGGACTAAGTCTGCAAAGTTGCTACTATGAACTTTCAACTAAATTTTCTCTAGGAACATATAAAAACAGTAGAGCTATAACACAAGCTATATCATAATCCGCAAAGACCATTAGACTATGTTCATGATAATTAGTTCAATTAATCATATTACTTAAGAACTCCCACTCAAAAAGTACATCTCTCTAGTCATTTGAGTGGTACATGATCCAAATCCACTATCTCAAGTCCGATCATGACGTGAGTCGAGCATAGTTTCAGTGGTAAGCATCTCTATGCTAATCATATCAACTATATGATTCATGCTCGACCTTTCGGTCTCATGTGTTCCGAGGCCATGTCTGCACATGCTAGGCTCGTCAAGCTTAACCCGAGTGTTCCGCGTGTGCAACTGTTTTGCACCCGTTGTATGTGAACGTTGAGTCTAGCACACCCGATCATCACGTGGTGTCTTGAAATGACGAACTGTCGCAACGGTGCACAGTCGGGTAGAACACATTTTCGTCTTTAAATTTTAGTGAGAGATAACCTCATAATGCTATCGTCGTTCTAAGCAAGATAAGATGCATAAAGGATTAACATCAGATGCCATTCATAAGTGACATGATATGGCCATCATCAAGTGCTCCTTGATCTCCATCACCGAAGCACCGGTATGATCTTCTTATCACCGGCGCCACACCATGATCCCCATCATCATGATCTCCATCATCGTGCCACCATCGAGGTTGTCGTGTATGCTATGCTATTACTACTAAAGCTACGCCCTAGCAATATAGTAAACGCATCTGCAAACACAAATGTTAGTTTAAATACAACCCTATGGCTCCTGCCGGTTGCCGTAGCATCGACGTGCAAGTAGATATTAACTATTACAACATGATCATCTCATACATCCAATATATCACATCACGTTGTTGGCCATATCACATCACAAGCATACCCTGCAAACAGAAGTTGGACGTCCTCTAATTGTTATTGCATGTTTTACGTGGTTGCCATGGGTATCTAGTAGGATCGCATCTTACTTACGCAAACACCACAACAGAGATGTATGAATTGCTATTTAACCTCTCTCCAAGGACCTCCTCGGTCAAATCCGATTCAACTAAAGTTGGAGAAACCGACACTCGCCAGTCATCTTTGAGCAACGGGGTTGCTCGTAGCGATGAAACCAGTCTCACGTAAGCGTACGAGTAATGTCGGTCCGAGCCGCTTCGATCCAACAATACCGCGGAATCAAGAAAAGACTAAGGAGGTCAGCAAATCGCACATCACCGCCCACAAAAAATTTTGTGTTCTACTCGAGATAACATCTATGCATGAACCTAGCTCATGATGCCACTGTTGGGGAACGTCGCATGGGACAAAAACATCCTACACGCACGAAGACCTATCATCGTGATGTCCATCTACGAGAGGGGATTTCCGATCTACGTACCCTTGTAGATCACACAGCTGGAAGCGTTAAGAAATGCGGTTGACGTAGTGGAATGTCCTCACGTCCCTCGATCCGCCCTGCGAACCGTCCCGCGATCCGTCCCACGATCCGCTCCGATCTAGTGCCGAACGGACGGCACGTCCGCGTTCAGCACACGTACAACGCGATGATGATCTCGGCCTTCTTGATCCAGCAAGAGAGACGGAGAGGTAGATGAGTTGTCCGGCAGCGTGATGGCACTCCGGAGGTTGGTGATGATCTATTCTAGTAGGGCTCCGCTGAGCTCCGTAGAAACACTATCTAGAGGAGGGCTGCCGTGGCAAAGTTGTCTCAAATCATCCCTAATACCTCAGTATATATAGGAGGGAGGGGATGGATCTTGCCTTGAGGCTCAAGAGAGCACCAAGGGGTCGGCCGAAGGGGGGGAGAAGGATTCCTCCTCCAATCCTAGTTCAACTAGGATTGGAAGGTGGAGTCCTTCCCTTCCTTCCCACTTCCCCTTTTTTTCTCTTTCATTTTTCCTTCTCATGCGCATAGGGCCTCTTTGGCTGTCCCACTATCCCACTAAGGGCTGGTGCGGCACCCCTAAGGCCTATGGGCTTCCCCCGGGTGGGCTCCCCCCCGGTGAAGATCCGGAACCCATTCGTCACTCCCGGTACATTTCCGGTAATGCCGAAAACTTTTCGGTAATCAAATGAGACAAACCTATATATCAATCCTCATCTCTGGACCATTCTGGAAACCCTCGTGACGTCCGTGATCCCATCCGGGAATCCAAACAACATTCGGTAACCAACCATATAACTCAAATACGCATAAAACATCGTCGAACCTTAAGTGTGCAGATCCTGCGGGTTCGAGAACTATGTAGACATGACCCGAGGGACTCCTCGGTCAATATCCAATAGAGGGACCTAGATGCCCATATTGGATCCTACATATTCTACGAAGATCTTATCGTTTGAACCTCAGTGCCTAGGATTCATATAATCCCGTATGTCATTCCCGTTGTCCTTCGGTATGTTACTTGCCCGAGATTCGATCATCGGTATCCGCATACCTATTTCAATCTCGTTTGTCGGCAAGTCTCTTTACTCATTCTGTAATACAAGATCCCGTGACATACACTAAGTCACATTGCTTGCAAGGCTTGTGTGTGATGTTGTATTACCGAGTGGGCCCCGAGATACCTCTCCGTCACACGGAGTGACAAATCCCAGTCTTGATCCATACTAACTCAATGTACACCTTCGGAGATACCTATAGAGCATCTTTATATTCACCCAGTTACGTTGTGACGTTTGATACACACAAGGTATTCCTCCGGTGCCAGTGAGTTATATGATCTGATGGTCATAGGAATAAATACTTGACACGCAGAAAAACAGTAGCAACAAAATGACACGATCAACATGCTACGTTCATTAGTTTGGGTCTAGTCCATCACATGATTCTCCTAATGATGTGATCCCGTTATCAAGTGACAACACTTGCCTATGGTCAGGAAACCTTGACCATCTTTGATCAACGAGCTAGTCAACTAGAGGCTTAATAGGGACAGTGTTTTGTCTGTGTATCCACACATGTATTGTGTTTCCAATCAATACAATTATAGCATGGATAATAAACGATTATCATGAACAAAGAAATATAATAATAACTAATTTATTATTGCCTCTAGGGCATATTTCCAACAGTCTCCCACTTGCACTAGAGTCAATAATCTAGTCCACATCACTATGTGATTCTAACGAATCCAACACCCTTACAGTTCTGGGGTTTGATCACGTCTTGCTTGTGAGAGAGGTTTTAGTCGACGGTTCTGAACCCTTTCAGGTCCGAGTGAGCTTTACAAATCTTTATGTCATCTTTATAGATGTTGCTACTATGTGCTATTCAGAAATATTCCAAATAACTACTCTACCATACGAATCCGTTTCACTACTCATAGTTATTCGGATTAGTGTCAAAGCTTGCATCGACGTAACCCTTTATGACGAACTCTTTAACCACCTCCATAATCGAGAAAAATTCCTTAGTCCATTAGTTACTAAGGATAACTTTGACCGCTGATCAGTGATTCAATCCTGGATCACTCTGTGTACCTCTTAACAGACTTTTAGCAAGGCACACATCAGGTGCGGTACTCAGCATGGCATACTTTAGAGTCTACGGCTAAGGTATAGAAGACGACCTTCGCCTATTCTCTTCATTCTGTCGCGGTCGGGTTTTGAGTCTTACTCAAATTCACAACTTACAACACAACCAACAACTCCTTCTTTGCTGATCTCCTTTTGAACTCCTTCAAAAACTTGTCAAGGCATGCATCTTGTTGAAACTTCTATTAAGCGTTTCGATCTATCTCCATAGATATTGATGCTCAACATTCAAGTAGCGCAATCTAGGTATTCCTTTGAAAAACTCCTTTCAAACAACCTTTTATGCTTTATAGAAATTCTACATTACTTCCGATCCACAATATGTCAACCACATATACTTATCAGTAATTCAACAGTGATCCCACTCACTTATTTGGAAATACAAGTTTCTCACAAACCTTGTATAAACTCAAAAGCTTCGATCAACTCATCAAAGCATATATTCCAACACCGAGATGTTTGCACCAGTCCATACAAGGATCGCTGGAGCTTGCATACCTTTTAGCATCCTTAGGATTGACAAAACTTTCCGGTTGTATCACATACAACCTTTCCATCGAGGAAAACAATGTTTTGACATCCTATGTGCAATATTTCATAAATAATGCAGCAACTGCTAACATAATTCCAACAGAAATTTTGCATAGCTATGACTGAGAAAGTCTCATCACAGTCAACTTCTTCAAATTGTCGGAAAACATCCTTGCGACAAGTCAAGCTTTTCTTAATGGTGACGTTTCACCATCATCGTCTATCTTCTTTATAAAGATCCATCTTTACTTAATAGTCCTACAACCATCAAGTAGTTCTTCCAAAGTCTACACTTCGTTCTCACAAATGGATTCTCTCTCGGATTTCATGGCCTCCAGCCATTTGTCGGAATCCGGGCCCACCATTGCTTCTCCATAACTCGTAGGTTCATTGTTGTTCAACAACATGACCTCCAAGACAGGGTTACTGTACCACTCTGTAGTAGTATGCGACCTTGTCGACCTACGAGGTTTGTAGTAACTTGATCCAATGCTTAATGATCACCATCATCAGCTTCCACTTCAACTGGTGTAGGCGCCACAGGAACAACTTCCTGCGCCCTGCTACACACTGGTTGAAGTGACGGTTCAATAACCTCATCAAGTTCCACCACTCTCCCACTAAGTCCGCAAAGTTGCTACTATTAAATTTCAACTAAATTTTCTCTAGGAACGTATAAAAACAGTAGAGCTATAGCACAAGCTACATCGTAATTGGCAAAGACCATTAGACTATGTTCATGATAATTAGTTCAATTAATCATATTACTTAAGAACTCCCACTCAAAAAGTACATCTCTCTAGTCATTTGAGTGGTACATGATCCAAATTCACTATCTCAAGTCCGATCATCACGTGAGTCGAGAATAGTTTCAGTAGTAAGCATCCCTATGCTAATCATATCAACTATATGATTCATGCTCGACCTTTCGGTCTCATGTGTTCCGAGGCCATGTCTGCACATGCTTGGCTCGTCAAGCTTAACCCGAGTGTTCCGCGTGTGCAACTGTTTTGCACCCGTTGTATGTGAACGTTGAGTCTATCACACCTGATCATCACGTGGTGTCTTGAAATGATGAACTGTCGCAACGGTGCACAGTCGGGGAAAACACAATTTCGTCTTGAAATTTTAGTGAGAGATAACCTCATAATGCTATCGTCGTTCTAATCAAGATAAGGTGCATAAAGGATTAACATCACATGCCATTCATAAGTGACATGATATGGCCATCATCAAGTGCTCCTTGATCTCCATCACCAAAGCACCGGTATGATCTTCTTATGACCGGCGCCACACCATGATCCCCATCATCATGATCTCGATCATCGTGCCTCCATCGAGGTTGTCGTGTATGCTATGCTATTACTACTAAAGCTATGTCCCAGCAATATAGTAAACGCATGTGCAAACACAAACGTTAGTTTAAAGACAACCCTATGGCTCCTACCGGTTGCTGTAGCATCGACGTGCAAGTTGATATTCACTATTACAACATGATCATCTCATACATCCAATATATCACATCACGTTGTTGGCCATATCACATCACAAGCATACCCTGCAAAAACAAGTTAGACGTCCTCTAATTGTTGTTGCATGTTTTACGTGGTTGCCACGGGTATCTAGTAGGATCGCATCTTACCTACGCAAACACCACAACATAGATGTATGAATTGCTATTTAACCTCTCTCCAAGGACCTCCTCGGTCAAATCCGATTCAACTAAAGTTGGAGAAACCGACACTCGCCAGTCATCTTTGAGCAACGGGGTTTCTTGTAGCGATGAAACCGGTCTCACGTAAGCGTACGAGTAATGTCGGTCCGAGCCGCTTCGATCCAACAATACCGCGGAATCAAGAAAAGACTAAGGAGGTCAAAAAATCGCACATCACCGCCCACAAAAAAAATTGTGTTCTACTCGAGATAACATCTACGCATGAACCTAGCTCATGATGCCACTGTTGGGGAACGTCGCATGGGAAACAAAAAAATTCCTACACGCACGAAGACCTATCATGGTGATGTCCATCTACGACAGGGGATTTCCGATCTACGTGTTGGAATTATGCCCTAGAGGCAATAATAAATGTATAGTTATTATTATAATTCCTGTATCAAAGATAATAGTTTATTATCCATGCTATAATTGTATTGAATGAAGACTCATTTACATGTGTGGATACATAGACAAAATACCGTCCCTAGCATGCCGCTAGTTGGCTAGCCAGTTGATCGATGATAATCAGTGTCTTCTGATTATGAACAAGGTGTTGTTGCTTGATAACTGGATCACGTCATTAGGAGAATGACGTGATGGACTAGACCCAAACTAAATAGACGTAGCATGTTGATCGTGTCATTTTGTTGCTACTGTTTTCTGCGTGTCAAGTATTTATTCCTATGACCATGAGATCATATAACTCACTGACACCGGAGGAATGCTTTGTGTGTATCAAACGTCGCAACGTAACTGGGTGACTATAAAGATGCTCTACAGGTATCTCCGAAGGTGTTAGTTGAGTTAGTATGGATCAAGACTGGGATTTGTCACTATCGTGCGACGGAGAGGTATCTCGGGGCCCACTCGGTAATACAACATCACACACACAAGCCTTGCAAGCAATGTGACTTAGTGTAAGTTACGGGATCTTGTATTACGGAACGAGTAAAGAGACTTGCCGGTAAACGAGATTGAAATAGGTATACGGATACTGACGATCGAATCTCGGGCAAGTAACATACCGAAGGACAAAGGGAATGACATACGGGATTATATGAATCCTTGGCACTGAGGTTCAAACGATAAGATCTTCGTAGAATATGTAGGATCCAATATGGGCATCCAGGTCCCGCTATTGGATATTGACCGAGGAGTCTCTCGGGTCATGTCTGCATAGTTCTCGAACCCGCAGGGTCTGCACACTTAAGGTTCGACGTTGTTTTATGCGTATTTGAGGTATATGGTTGGTTACCGAATGTTGTTCGGAGTCCCGGATGAGATCACGGACGTCACGAGGGTTTCCGGAATGGTCCGGAAACGAAGATTGATATATAGGATGACCTCATTTGATTACCGGAAGGTTTTCGGAGTTACCGGGAATGTACCGGGAATGACGAATGGGTTCCGGGAGTTCACCGGAAGGGGGCAACCCACTCCGGGGAAGCCCATAGGCATTTGGGGGGGTCACACCAGCCCTTAGTGGGCTGGTGGGACAGCCCACCAATCCTCTATGCGCCAAGAGAGAAAAAATCAAAGGAAAGGAAAAAAAAGGAGAAGTGGGAAGGGGGAAGGACTCCCTCCCACCAAACCAAGTAGGACTCGGTTTGGGGGGGGGGAGAGTCCTCCCCCTGGCTCGGCCGACCCCTTGGGGATCCCTTGGACCCCAAGGCAAGGTCCCCCTCCCTCCTCCTATATATATGGGGCTTTTAGGGAAGATTTGAGACGACTTTCTCACGGCTGCCCGACCACATACCTCCATAGTTTTTCCTCTAGATCGCGTTTCTACGGAGCTCGGGCGGAGCCCTGCTGAGACGAGATCATCACCAACCTCCGGAGCGCCGTCACGCTGCCGGAGAACTCTTCTACCTCTCCATCTCTCTTGCTGGATCAAGAAGGCCGAGATCATCGTCGAGCTGTACGTGTGCTGAACGCGGAGGTGCCGTCCGTTCGGTACTAGATCGTGGGACTGATCGCGGGATTGTTCGCGGGGCGGATCGAGGGACGTGAGGACGTTCCACTACATCAACCGCGTTCTCTAACGCTTCTGCTGTACGATCTACGAGGGTACGTAGATCACTCATCCCCTCTCGTAGATGGACATCACCATGATAGGTCTTCGTGCGCGTAGGAAATTTTTTGTTTCCCATGCGACGTTCCCCAACAGTGGCATCATGAGCTAGGTTCATGCGTAGATGTCTTCTCGAGTAGAACACAAAAGGTTTTGTGGGCGGTGATGTGCGTTTTGCTGCCCTCCTTAGTCTTTTCTTGATTCCGCGGTATTGTTGGATTGAAGCGGCTTGGACCGACATTACTCGTACGCTTACGAGAGACTGGTTTCGTCGTTACGAGTAACCCCCTTTGCTCAAAGATGACTGGCAAGTGACGGTTTCTCCAACTTTAGTTGAATCGGATTTGACCGAGGAGGTCCTTGGATGAGGTTAAATAGCAACTCATATATCTCCGTTGTGGTGTTTGCGTAAGTAAGATGCGATCCTACTAGATACCCTTGGTCACCACGTAAAACTTGCAACAACAAAATTAGAGGACGTCTAACTTGTTTTTGCAGGGTATGATTGTGATGTGATATGGCCAATGATGTGATGTGATATATTGGATGTATGAGATGATCATGTTGTAATAGAAATATCGACTTGCACGTCGATGGTACGGCAACCGGCAGGAGCCATAGGGTTGTCTTTATACTAACATATTTGTGCTTGCAGATGCGTTTACTATTTTGCTAGGATGTAGCTTTAGTAGTAATAGCATAAGTAGCACGACAACCCCGATGGCAACACGTTGATGGATGATCATGGTGTGGCGCCGGTGACAACAAAATCGTGCCGGTGCTTTGGTGATGGAGATCAAGAAGCACGTGATAATGGCCATATCATGTCACTTATGAATTGCATGTGATGTTAATACTTTTATGCACCTTATTTTGCTTAGAACGACGGTAGCATTATGAGGTGATCTCTCACTAAAATTTCAAGACGAAATTGTGTTCTCCCCGACTGTGCACCGTTGCTACAGTTCGTCGTTTCGAGACACCACGTGATGATCGGGTGTGATAGACTCAACATTCACATACAACGGGTGCAAAACAGTTGCGCACGCGGAACACTCGGGTTAAGCTTGACGAGCCTAGCATGTGCAGACATGGCCTCGGAACACATGAGACCGAAAGGTCGATCATGAATCATATAGCTGATATGATTAGCATAGGGATGCTTACCACTGAAACTACTCTCGACTCACGTGATGATCGGACTTGGGATAGTGTAAGTGGATCATGAACCACTCAAATGACTAGAGAGATGTACTTTTTGAGTGGGAGTTTAGCATATAATTTGATTAAGTTGAACTCTAATTATCTTGAACATAGTCTAAGTCCACTTTGAATATATTTGTGTTGTAGATCATGGCTCACGCAAGTGTCATCCTCAATTTTAAAAGGTTCCTAGAGAAAGCTAAGTTGAAAGATGATGGAAGCAACTTTGTAGACTGGGCTCGTAATCTTAAGCTAATCTTACAAGCTGGAAAGAAGGATTATGTCCTTAATGCTGCGCTAGGAGATGAACCACCCGCTATGGCTGATCAGGATGTTAAGAACGCTTGGTTAGCGCGTAAGGAGGACTACTCAATAGTTCAATGTGCAGTCTTGTATGGCTTAGAACCGGGACTTCAACGTCGCTTTGAGCGTCATGGAGCATTTGAGATGTTCCAGGAGTTGAAGTTTATCTTTCAGAAGAACGCCCGGATCGAGAGGTATGAGACCTCCGATAAATTCTATGCTTGCAAGATGGAGGAAAACTCGTCTGTCAGTGAACATGTGCTCAAAATGTCTGGGTACTCAAACCGTCTAGCTGAACTGGGGATTGAACTCCCGCAAGAAGCTATCACTGACAGAATCCTTCAATCACTGCCGCCAAGCAATAAAGGCTTTGTGTTGAACTACAACATGCAAGGGATGAACAAGTCTCCCGGCGAGTTGTTTGCGATGCTGAAAGTCGCAGAGTCTGAACTCCGTAAAGAGCATCAAGTGTTGATGGTGAGCAAGACCACTAGTTTCAAGAGAAACGGCAAAGGCAAGAAGGGCAATTCCAAGAAGAGCGGCAAGCCTGTTGCCAATCCACCGAAGAAGCCCAAGGCTGGACCTAAGCCTGAAACAGAGTGCTTCTATTGCAAGGGTATGGGTCACTGGAAGCGCAATTGCCCCAAGTATCTGGCAGATAAGAAGGCGGGCAAAGAAAAATCAGGTATATTTGATATACATGTTATTGATGTGTACTTAACCGGCTCTCGTAGTAGTGCCTGGGTATTCGATACCGGTTCTGTTGCTCACATTTGCAACTCGAAGCAGGAACTGCGGAATAGACGAAGGCTGGCGAAAGACGAAGTGACGATGCGCGTAGGAAACGGTTCCAAGGTTGATGCAATCGCCGTCGGCACAGTGTCACTTCAACTACCATCGGGATTAGTGATGAACTTACATCATTGTTATTTAGTGCCTGCGTTGAGCATGAACATTATATCTGGATCTTGTTTAATGCGAGACGGTTACTCTTTTAAGTCTGAGAATAATGGTTGTTCTATTTCTATGAGTAACATCTTTTATGGTCATGCACCGAATGTGAGAGGATTGTTCATATTGAATCTTGATAGAGATACGCATATACATAACATTGAGACCAAAAGAGTTAGAGTAAACAATGATAGCACCATATTTTTGTGGCACTGCCGCTTGGGTCATATTGGTGTAAAGCGCATGAAGAAACTCCATGCTGATGGACTTTTGGAGTCACTTGACTTTGATTCACTTGACACGTGCGAACCATGCCTCATGGGCAAGATGACTAAGACTCCGTTCTCCGAAACAATGGAGCGTGCAAGTGACTTGTTGGAAATCATACATACCGATGTGTGTGGTCCAATGAGCGTGGAGGCACGCGGCGGATATCGTTACTTTCTCACCTTCACTGACGATTTAAGTAGATATGGTTATGTCTACTTGATGAAGCACAAGTCTGAAACATTTGAAAAGTTCAAGCAATTTCAGAGTGAAGTGGAAAATCATCGTAACAAGAAGATCAAGTTCCTACGGTCTGATCGTGGGGGTGAATATCTGAGTTTCGAGTTTGGTACTCACTTAAAACAATGTGGAATTGTTTCGCAGTTAACACCGCCTGGAACACCACAGCGTAATGGTGTGTCCGAACGTCGTAATCGTACTTTGTTAGAAATGGTGCGATCTATGATGTCTCTTACTGATTTGCTGTTATCGTTTTGGGGTTATGCATTAGAAACAGCTGCATTCACTTTAAATAGGGCACCATCGAAATCCGTTGAGACGACACCATACGAACTGTGGTATGGCAAAAGGCCAAAGTTGTCGTTCCTTAAAGTTTGGGGATGTGATGCTTATGTCAAAAAGCTACAGCCTGAAAAGCTGGAACCCAAAGCGGAAAAGTGCGTCTTCATAGGTTACCCAAAAGAGACAGTTGGGTACACCTTCTATCTCAAATCCGAGGGCAAAGTGTTTGTTGCTAAAAACGGAACTTTTCTCGAGAAGGAGTTTCTCTCGAGAGAATTGAGTGGGAGGAAGATAGAACTTGACGAGGTTGTCGAACCTCTCATCCCTCTGGATGGTGGCGCGGGGCAAGGGGAAACCTCTGTCATTGCGACGCCGGTTGAGGAGGAAGTTGATGATGATGATCATGAAACTCCAGTTCATGTTTCTGTTGAACCACGCAGGTCGATGAGATCACGCGCTGCTCCAGAGTGGTACGGTAATCCCGTCTTATCAATCATGTTGTTAGACAACAATGAACCTGCAAATTATGAAGAAGCAATGGTGGGCCCAGATTCCAACAAATGGCTATAAGCCATGAAATCCGAGATAGGATCCACGTATGAGAACAAAGTGTGGACTTTGGAGATGCTGCCTGAAGGCCGCAAGGCTATTCAGAACAAATGGATCTTTAAGAAGAAGACGGACGCTGACGGTAATGTGACCGTTTATAAAGCTCGACTTGTGGCAAAGGGTTTTTCACAAGTTCCAGGAATTGACTATGATGAGACTTTCTCTCCCGTAGCGATGCTTAAGTCCGTCAGAATCATGTTAGCAATAGCTTCATTTTTCGATTATGAAATCTGGCAGATGGATGTCAAAACGGCATTCCTTAACGGTTTCCTTAAGGAAGAGTTGTATATGATGCAACCCGAAGGTTTTGTCGATCCTAAGAATGCTGACAGGGTGTGCAAGCTCCAGCGATCCATTTATGGACTGGTGCAAGCATCTCGGAGTTGGAACAAACGCTTTGATGAGGTGATCAAAGCATTTGGGTTTATACAAGTGGTTGGAGAATCTTGTATTTACAAGAAAGTGAGTGGGAGCTCTGTGGCGTTTCTAATATTATATGTGGATGACATATTACTGATTGGGAACAACGTAGACCTTTTGGAGAGCATAAAAGGTTACTTGAATAAAAGTTTCTCTATGAAGGACCTAGGAGAAGCTGCTTACATTCTAGGCATTAAGATCTATGGGGATAGATCAAAACGCCTGATAGGACTTTCACAAAGCACATACCTTGATAAAGTTTTGAAGAGGTTCAAAATGGAACAGTCCAAGAAAGGATTCTTGCCAGTGTTACAAGGTACGAGATTGAGTAAGACTCAGTGCCTAGCAACTGATGAAGATAGAGAGCATATGCGCTCCGTCCCCTATGCTTCAGCCATAGGCTCTATCATGTATGCAATGTTGTGCACTAGACCGGATGTTAGCCTGGCCATAAGTATGGCAGGTAGGTTCCAGAGTAATCCAGGAGTGGATCACTGGACGGCGGTCAAGAATATCCTGAAGTACCTGAAAAGGACTAAGGAGATGTTTCTCGTGTATGGAGGTGACGAAGAGCTCGCCGTAAAAGGTTACGTCGATGCAAGCTTTGACACAGATCCGGACGACTCTAAGTCGCAAACCGGATACGTATTTATTCTTAATGGGGGTGCAGTAAGCTGGTGCAGTTCCAAGCAAAGCGTCGTAGCAGATTCTAGATGTGAAGCGGAGTACATGGCTGCCTCGGAAGCGGCTAAGGAGGGTGTCTGGATGAAGCAGTTCATGACGGATCTTGGAGTGGTGCCAAGTGCACTGGATCCAATAACCTTGTTCTGTGACAACACTGGTGCCATTGCCTTAGCAAAGGAACCAAGGTTTCACAAGAAGACCAGACACATCAAACGACGCTTCAACCTCATCCGCGACTACGTCGAGGAGGAGGACGTAAATATATGCAAAGTGCACACGGATCTGAATGTAGCAGACCCGCTGACTAAACCTCTTCCACGGCCAAAACATGATCGACACCAGAACTGTATGGGTGTTAGATTTATTACAATGTAATTCACATGGTGATGTGAGGGCTAGATTATTGACTCTAGTGCAAGTGGGAGACTGTTGGAATTATGCCCTAGAGGCAATAATAAATGTATAGTTATTATTATAATTCCTGTATCAAAGATAATAGTTTATTATCCATGCAATAATTGTATTGAATGAAGACTCATTTACATGTGTGGATACATAGACAAAACACCGTCCCTAGCATGCCTCTAGTTGGCTAGCCAGTTGATCGATGATAATGAGTGTCTTCTGATTATGAACAAGGTGTTGTTGCTTGATAACTGGATCACGTCATTAGGAGAATCACGTGATGGACTAGACCCAAACTAAATAGACGTAGCATGTTGATCGTGTCATTTTGTTGCTACTGTTTTCTGCGTGTCAAGTATTTATTCCTATGACCATGAGATCATATAACTCACTGACACCGGAGGAATGCTTTGTGTGTATCAAACGTCGCAACGTAACTGGGTGACTATAAAGATGCTCTACAGGTATCTCCGAAGGTGTTAGTTGAGTTAGTATGGACCAAGACTGGGATTTGTCACTACCGTGTGACGGAGAGGTATCTCGGGGCCCAGTCGGTAATACAACATCACACACACAAGCCTTGCAAGCAATGTGACTTAGTGTAAGTTATGGGATCTTGTATTACGGAACGAGTAAAGAGACTTGCCGGTAAACGAGATTGAAATAGGTATACGGATACTGACGATCGAATCTCGGGCAAGTAACATACCGAAGGACAAAGGGAATGACATACGGGATTATACGAATCCTTGGCACTGAGGTTCAAACGATAAGATCTTCGTAGAATATGTAGGATCCAATATGGGCATCCAGGTCCCGCTATTGGATATTGACCGAGGAGTCTCTCGGGTCATGTCTGCATAGTTCTCGAACCCGCAGGGTCTGCACACTTAAGGTTCGACGTTGTTTTATGCGTATTTGAGGTATATGGTTGGTTACCGAATGTTGTTCGGAGTCCCGGATGAGATCACGGACGTCACGAGGGTTTCCGGAATGGTCCGGAAACGAAGATTGATATATAGGATGACCTCATTTGATTACCGGAAGGTTTTCGGAGTTACCGGGAATGTACCGGGAATGACGAATGGGTTCCGGGAGTTCACCGGAAGGGGGCAACCCACTCCGGGGAAGCCCATAGGCATTTGGGGGGGTCACACCAGCCCTTAGTGGGCTGGTGGGACAGCCCACCAATCCTCTATGCGCCAAGAGAGAAAAAATCAAAGGAAAGGAAAAAAAAGGAGAAGTGGGAAGGGGGAAGGACTCCCTCCCACCAAACCAAGTAGGACTCGGTTTGGGGGGGGGGGAGAGTCCTCCCCCTGGCTCGGCCGACCCCTTGGGGATCCCTTGGACCCCAAGGCAAGGTCCCCCTCCCTCCTCCTATATATATGGGGCTTTTAGGGAAGATTTGAGACGACTTTCTCACGGCTGCCCGACCACATACCTCCATAGTTTTTCCTCTAGATCGCGTTTCTACGGAGCTCGGGCGGAGCCCTGCTGAGACGAGATCATCACCAACATCCGGAGCGCCGTCACGCTGCCGGAGAACTCTTCTACCTCTCCGTCTCTCTTGCTGGATCAAGAAGGCCGAGATCATCGTCGAGCTGTACGTGTGCTGAACGCGGAGGTGCCGTCCGTTCGGTACTAGATCGTGGGACTGATCGCGGGATTGTTCGCGGGGCGGATCGAGGGACGTGAGGACGTTCCACTACATCAACCGCGTTCTCTAACGCTTCTGCTGTACGATCTACAAGGGTACGTAGATCACTCATCCCCTCTCGTAGATGGACATCACCATGATAGGTCTTCGTGCGCGTAGGAAAATTTTTGTTTCCCATGCGACGTTCCCCAACACTACGTACCTTGTAGACCGCACAGCAGGAAGCGTTAAGAAACGCGGTTGATGTAGTGGAATGTCCTCACGTCCCTCGATCCGCCCCGCGAACCGTCTCGCGATCCATCCCACGATCCGCTCCGATCTAGTGCCGAATGGACGGCACCTCCGTGTTCAGCACACGTACAGCGCGACGATGATCTCGGCCTTCTTGATCCAGCAAGAGATACGGAGAGGTAGATTAGTTTTCCGGCAGTGTGACGGTGCTCCGGAGGTTGGTGATGATCTATTCCAGCAGGGCTCCACCCGAGCTCCGCAGAAACACGATCTGGAGGAAAAACCGTGGAGGTATGTAGTCGGGCTGCCGTGCCAAAGTTGTCTCAAATCAGCCATAATACCTCATTATATATAGGAGGGAGGGGAGGGACCTTGACTTGAGGCTCAAGAGATCCCCAAGGGGTTGGCCGAAGGGGGGAGGAGGATTCCTCCTCCAATCCTAGTCCAACTAGGATTGGAAGGTGGAGTCCTTCCCTTCGTTCCCACTTCCCCTTTTTTTCTCTTTGATTTTTCCTTCTCGTGTGCATAGGCCCTCTTAGGCTGTCCCACCAGCCCACTAAGGGCTAGTGCGGCACCCCTAAGGCCTATGGGCTTCCCCCGGGTGGGCTGTCCCCCCCCCCCCCCCCGGTGAACATCCGGAACCCATTCGTCACTCCCAGTACATTCCCGGTAATGCCGAAAACTTTTCGGTAATCAAATGAGACAAACCTACATATCAATCTTCATCTCTGGACCATTCCGAAAACCCTCGTGAAATTCGTGATCCCATCCGGGACTCCGAACAACATTCAGTAACCAACCATATAACTCAAATACGCATAAAACATCGTTGAACTTTAGGTGTGCAGATCCTGCGGGTTCGAGAACTATGTAGGCATGACCCGAGGGACTCCTCGGTCAATATCGAATAGCGGGACCTAGATGCCCATATTGGCTCCTACATATTCTACGGAGATCTTATCGTTTGAGCCTCAATGCCAAGGATTCATATAATCCCGTATATCATTCCCTTTGTCCTTCGGTATGTTACTTGCCCGATATTCGATCGTCGGTATCCGCATACCTATATCAATCTTGTTTACCGGCAAGTCTCTTTACTCGTTCCGTAATACAAGATCCGTGACATACACGAAGTCACATTGCTTGCAAGGCTTGTGTGTGATGTTGTATTACCGAGTGGGCCCCGAGATACCTCCCCGTCACACGGAGTGACAAATCCCAGTCTTGATCCATACTAACTCAACGGACACCTTCGGAGATACCTGTAGAGCATCTTTATAGTCACCCAGTTACGTTGTGACGTTTGATACACACAAGGTATTCCTCCGGTGCCAGTGAGTTATATGATCTCATGGTCATAGGAATAAATACTTGACACGTAGAAAAACAGTAGAAACAAAATGACACGATCAACATTCTACGTTCATTAGTTTGGGTCTAGTCCATCACATGACTCTCCTAATAATGTGATCCCGTTATAAAGTGATAACACTTGCCTATGGTCAGGAAACCTTGACCATCTTTGATCAACGAGCTAGTCAACTAGAGGCTTACTAGAGACAGTGTTTTGTCTATGTATCCACACATGTATTGTGTTTCCAATCAATACAATTATAGCATGGATAATAAACGATTATCATGAACAAACAAATATAATAATAACTAATTTATTATTGCCTCTAGGGCATATTTCCAACAAGACTTACCAAAGATGGAGGTCAGCGCTTCATTAATTTGCTTCACGAGAGTGGAGCAACTTTCTTTCAGAGGGCCAAGTGTCTCGTCAACTTTTTTAGCACAAGCCAAGAGGGCAGTTTTCTCTTTTTCAAAATCTTTTTGGACTTGATCAAGACGATCCTGCATTTGATGGACGGAGTTTTGGAAAAGAGCCTTCGTAGATTTAGCTTCGTCCTGAAGCCTTTTTTGTATCTTAAGAAGCTTTTGCAGATCCACAGGTGTGGATTGAGCGTATCCTACAATATTTTGGAAAATATATGGAGTTTATCAGAAATTGGAAGTATAATACGCCTCGATGGTAATTTATACACAACGGTGGTGACAAGTAGAAGGCAGGAGAGAGACAAATAACAAGGTAATATAAACAAGTCCCAAGAAGATTGCGCTCAATATGCTTGGCCCTTGGGTGTTAATGCACATCAGTTCTTAAAAAAACATTTTCGTTACTTGCGAGGGAGCTTGAACTATACCGTTTGCGATTCATGCATCACACACAGTTTCGTTGAAGGGTCTCAGATTGATGTGGCATCTTTGGACCATCCTGCATTAGTGTATAAAATATAGCAAGTATTTCATTTTCTTGAGAGGATGGCCACGCAAAGCTCTAAGTAACTAGAGAAGCCTCACCCAGCTTAAGGGAGATTCTCTTCTTCAATTAGCACAAAGTTAAATATTTCCTATAAAGCAGCTTGTTTCTTATGAGCAGGAAAATATTTTCAGTAAAGTAACTAATAATACCCTGGAGTCTATGCATGCAACCAAGGGCCAGAGCAAGTAACCATTCCTTAGCATCGCCTTTTAGCGAGAAAGCAAAAAAACTTAAGGATTTAGTAATAACGCATCTTTTCCTCATGAGCAAACTGGTACTTGTGAGCTGCGTTTGGATTTTCCCGAAGAGGAGGGGATGATGTAGTAGAGTAGAAATAAGTATTTTCCTTAGTTATGAAACCAATGTTATCAATCCAGTAGGAGAAGCAAGCAATACTATGTAAACAACACCTGCATAAAAACAACAAGTACTTGCAACCCAACACATAGAGGGGTTGTCAGTCCCTCAACGATATTGAGATAGATTAAATTTTACGGGATTTGATAAATAGATTTAACTAAAAATAAAAATAAAATAAAGAAATGAAAATTGCATCAAGGTAATTTTGGTTTTAATATATGATAGAAAATAGACCCGGGGGGCATAGTTTTCACTAGAGGCTTCTCTCGAGAAAACAACATACGGTGGGTAAACAAATTACTGTTAGGCAATTAATAGAAAATCGAATAATCATGATGATATCCAAGGGAAATGATCATTTATGTAGGCATCACATCAAAGATTAATAGACCGACTCCTTCCTGCATCTACTACTATTACTCCACACATCGACCACTATCCAACATGCATCTGTGTATTAAGTTCATGGAAAAATGGAGTAATGCATTAAGAACGATGACATGATGTAGACAAGATAAAATCACGTATGAATAAACCCCACCTTGTTACCCTTAATAGCAATGATACATGCATAGCATGTATATTTGTGTCACTGAGATTGAGTATCGCTAGATTAAACCCATCACAAAGCACCTCTTCCAATGGAAAGATAAAACAATCTAGTTGGCCAAACCAAACCAATAAATCGGTAAAGAAATATGAGGCTATAACAATCATCCAGAAAAGAGTTCAAAGAAGACTCAAATATTATTCATGGATAGATAAAATCATGAACTCACATTCATCGTATCCCCACAAACACACTGCAAAAAGAGTTATATCAAATAGATCTCCAAGAACATGGAGGAGAACATTGTATTGAAGATCAAAAAGATAGAAGAATCCATCTAGCTAGTAACTATGGACCCATAGGTCTGTGGTAAACTACTCACGCATCATCGAAGGGGCGGCAAGGATGATGAAGAACCCCTCTGTGATCGGTGCGATCGAGTGCCGGAAAAGGCCTCAATATTGGATCTAGTGGTTCTGGAACTTGCGGCGGCGGAAAAAATATTTCGTAGGCACCTCTAAGATTTCTGAGATTTTAGAGTATTTATAGGGTCGAAGGTAGGTCAAGACAGTTACCGTGGGCTGCACTACCCACAAGGGCGCGCCGGAGGCCCCTCGTGCGCACTAATGCCTAGTGGGCCCCACAGGCTTTGTCTCATGGCCTCCAGAAGCTTCTAAGGTCTCTTCTTGCCAGAAAAAATCTCTAAAAAGTTTCATGGCATTTGGACTTCGTTTGGTATTGATATTCGGCAAATTAAAAAACAAGAAAAACAACAAATGGCACTAGGCACTAAGTTAATAGGTTAGTCCCAAATAAGATATAAAGTTGCTCATAAGTGTATATAAAACATCGAATATTGATAATATAACAACATGGAACAATAAAAAATATAGATTCGTTGGAGACATATCATGAACAAAGTGGCAATATCATTCAATACAGTGAGGCGTGCCACAACAATTTCATTTTGATAACCATGGAAAGGACCAGATTCTACTATAGTGATTAAGTCAGGATCAATGGAGAATTCATAATCATTATGAGTAACACATACAGGAGAAGTAGAAAATTTAGGATCATGTTTAATTTTCTCCATCATAGATGTTTTCTTTCAGTTTGCATAGTTGTTTTCTTAAATCATCTCTATCATTGCAAGCAAGAAAGTCTGTAGCTACCTCCCCATCTATAACATAACCTTGAGGTACATGCACATCTCATATCTATTCGGAGAGATAGACATAATAGGTGAATTAGAGTTTTCTTAAGTTTCAACATTTTTAGTTTCTATAGATCTAGCAATATGAGCATTATGCAATTCACCAAGTGGCACCGATTTATTTTTATCAAGCATATCACTAGCATCATCATAAGTTTCATGAAATTTAGAAAAATATCAAAACGAGTAGCAAGTGGTGGTGTTATAAGCTGATTCTAAAAAATAGGTGAATCAAAAGAATACCTAGATGGCAGTTCCTTACCTCCCTTTGTCTTAGAGGGTATAATCTTGGTTATGCTATCTTTCAGATTCTTTATACTTACAATTGGATAGCCTCAAGTGAACACAATAAATAAAGCTATTCTTCATGACAACGATGCTAAAAAATAGTCTTGATAACCCACAAGTAATTGGGATCGCAACAGTCTTGACACATAGTTTTACACCCAAATTTGCTGATTCGACACAAGGGGGGCCAAAGATTATCTATTGGTCTTAGAATTTGAATTATCAATTGAACCACGCCTAGGATATCTTTGTGCAACAAAAGTTTTAGTAGCACATCAAATAGTAATAGGAACGGTAACAGTATGAGTGGCAGTTTTGTAGTGATTGTAACAATAGCAACAACAATAGTAATTTCGGCAAATTCAGTATATGAAAAGTGTAGACACATGGACTGGTGATGGATAATAATTTAGATGACATTCATCATGTAACAATTACATACTAGAGAAACATAGAACTAGATCCAATTAATCCATGTAACGTAGGCATGTATTCTGAATATAGTCATATATGCTTGTGATAAGAACTTGCATGGCATCTTTTGTCCAACCCTCCCATGGCGGTGGAGTCCGTAATAAAACTAAGGTATATTACGGCCTCCTTTTAATAGAGAACCATAACAAACCATGAATACATGTACTCCTCAAACTACGACAAGAACCGGAAAGAATCCCAACTATTGTCACCTTGGGGTATGCGGATCATGACACGGAATAGGTGCATACAACTTGCAAGACTGGATCCAAACACTCTCATATTCATAAAAACATAATAGTTTCATATCTGAAATCATGGCACTCGGGCCCTAGCGACAGGCATTAAGCATAACAGAATCATAGAAACAGTAATCTCACAACATAGTGGATACTAGGGATCAAGCCCTATCAAAATAATTCGATTAAATGATCAATCTCATCCAATCTCATCAACGTCTAGAAAGCCTACAAAGGAATTTATCACTCCCGGTGGTGAGCATCATGATGGTGTTGATGGAGAAGGGTTGGTGATCACGACAACGACGAATCCCCCTCGCCGGAGCCCCAAATGGACTCGAGATCAACCCTCTCGATGAAGAACATCACGTGGTCGTGACTCCGTCTCATAAAACGGGATGAAAACTTATCTCCTATTTTTTCTTTGGAATTAGGAATTTATAGGAATAGAATTAGTGTCGGAGGAGCCACAAGGTGGACGTAATCCGTCAAGGTGCGTCTAGGGGGGTGAACGCGCCGTCTTGGCCTCGCACCAACACGTGGACCCCCTCTGCCTGTCTTCGCTCCATTAGTTTTTTATTCAAAAAAAACAACAAATTTTTTGAATGATTCCAAGAACTTTTATTTGTGCACAAAAACAACACCATGGCAAATCTGTTGAAAACAACGTCACTATGGATTAGTTTCATTGAAATCATGAAAATTAGAGTCCAAAACAAGACCAAAAGTACTTGGAGAAGTAGATGCATTTGGGACGTATCAACCGCCCACCGAATGAAGAACCAGGGCTTTGTCATATCCATTGGGCTCCGGGAGGGGGCGAAGAAGGCGGTGCTCAGGGACGGGGCAGTGCGGATCTGTGCGTTGATGGTGCACGACTTAAATAGCCACGAACACGCTAGTAACGGGGCAGTTGGACTGCTTTAATGTGGCACAGCGAGCGGAGTTGGTTTTTTGGGATGTGACTTTCACAATGAAGCAATGACACCCGAGAGGTCATGTCCGACAGCATCACCCCTCCTATCAAGTCAAATCGTGGGCATCAATGTTTGCTGATGTTTGTTGTGAGCCGACATGAATGCGGCGCGGCAAGCGACACGTGAGAGATATGTGGATTGTTTTTAGGCCAGGGCAGTCAGAAGTAGCATAGCAGCGGTCCAAGCGCTAGTAAGGCTACCCTAGTTTGAGTCCAGTTTGCGAAAAAACACGTTCGGACGGCCCGACAGTTAGTGTTGGAGATGCCCTAAAACAACTTATATTTGTTTACACAGGAATTACTTCACATATTAGATTTGTTCTAAGTCCAACTTCAAAAAGTTTGAACAAAATTATATTTCAATATCTGCAATACTAAAGATATATAGTGAAATTTATATTAATAAATATCAATATCTGCAATACTAAAGATATATAGTATAAAAGGCAATTACATGATGCATTTAATGGTATTCATTTGATATTGTGAATCTTGGAATTTTTCTTATTATCTTGGTCAAACTTGTTGAAATTTGACTTATGACAAAATTTATATCTAGAACAAAAACAAATAGAGAGAGTACTCAAGCATGCATGGTTCATGAATCTCTTGGATCAAGCATGATGAGATGGAAAAGATGACATGGACATTGTGTTGTACAATGGACACTAATATGGAGGGGGAGTGCCATCTTTGGCATTTTTGGAGCAATTGATCATTCGCTCTCACAAGCTGATGCAAGAAAATTGTGTTTTGGTGGTGGAGGGTGCGAGGAGGCTTGGATAAATCGGTGTCGGTGGCTACCGACTGGTAGCAGCGATGCATGCGGGCGTCCCATCCCACCATGGTGGCGTGGTACTACCTCCTCCTTATTTTTTGGACTTGGGAATGGGGAGAAATCTTTGTTGGTTCGTCCGTACATGACCATAGTAGCGTCTCATCTCATTCCTACATGTTCATGGTGTAGTCTGCATCCCTTTCATGTCCTTTTGGTGAGCGTGCTGTTGTGGTTTCATGTGTAGATGCGGGAGTCATTCAATCTTCTTAAAGGCATTGCAAGATTTCATGCATCAGTCCACTCATCATCGCATGTCCATCCTGCACCACCCATTATATCTTTGTTAAGACTTTAACTGTGATCCTTTGCACATTCCCTTTATTTGGCATGTTCTCCATGTTGTGTGTGCTCAAGATCCTCCAATGGCTACTATTGTAGTGTGGTGAGCTTCGTGCTCTTGGCATTGTCTTGGTTCATCTTTTCTCAATGATGCTGCAAGATACCTACTCAAATTGCTAATCATTTTGATTTCCCGTAGCGGAGCTCCTAGTGAAGGTTTCTTTTGGTCACTTATTGATTGCGGATGTTCATGGGTTGCACCGTAGGTTTCGGTACACACGCCGGTGTGGTGCGTTAGGGTTCTTGCAAACTCTTGGTTTTTGGATCCCTCGATGACACCCCACGTCTACGTGTGTCTTTGATGGTGATAGAATTCTGTCTGACTCCATTGTCTTTGATGCCTTGTAGATGGTTCGACACAACCTATGCTCCTCCTCCCAACCACGTATTTCTTTAGATAGTTGTCCCTTCGGTTATGTTCTAACTATGTCTGGGGCATTTTTGTGTTTACCTGTTCTTTGCCCCTAGGGTTGTATGGTATTTGGGGCCGGTTTAACTTATAAACCAGATGAAGGTTTTCCATCCAGTTATCCCTATAAACTGAATCAAGGTTTTTGATGTGGTCTTTCTCATAAACTGGACCACGGTTTTCGACATGGTTTCACTCATAAACTATGTCATTTTCTTTGAATAGAGATCAATATTCAGGTGTGAATCCCCCCGCCAGGGTGACATGTTCAAAAAACATACTAAAAGAAAATATTGTTATTCTATACAGAAAAATTATGACGCGTTTCAGGGATTTGGCATGCTGCAATAGAAGAGAATTGTGAGGCTAAGATAAGGGCAAGTTGTTCATATATTCAGAGATCTTCATGCTGCAACATATGAGGATTTTCATGTTAGACGTACATGTGCAAAAATTGCCATGCTACATCATCAAAATTTTCCAACCTAAGAAGAGAACTTGTCATACATGCTTTTATTAATTTTCATTATATGGGATTGCCGGACATGGGGTTGTTCACTTGGTAAGGCGTGTTAGAGTTGTGTCGAGTATTTTTTAGAAGGTAGTTTACAATTGGACTTGAATTTTGACTATTTGTATTCAGGATTGGAGTCATGTCCTATTAGGATACGTGTACCCATAGACCTCCTATATAATTAGGGGGTATACACAAATTTTAACATATGCCAACATAATAGCACTGAGACGTTAGGGGAGCCGGAGGCCTGTGCCGGCTCTCGGGTGGCCGGTGTGTGGTATTGTGATGGTGTCAAGGGGAGGAGCGACTGTAGTCATGCCTCGGAGATGTAGCCATGTTAGTGAACCTCATTAACAAATATCGGTGTCATGGTTTGTGTGATTGTTTTGTCCTCGATAGATCGACTATGCATCTCAGATTTATTCTAACAAGTGGCATCATCAACTAGGTTGTTCAGATACCATAGATTATTGATTTGGAGGAAGTATCATGTTTGAGATGCACTGCGGTGTGGTTCGCTATGAGATTGGGAAAGAACAAGATTAGAGAGGGACGTGTGTGCGTGTGACAGCAACATAAGATACGTATGGTGATCGATTGGGCGAGCGATCAAGCAGGAGCGCACAACAAAATTTTGGATTTTGACCCTTTGTCAAAAGTTTAGCAGGATTTGACCGTGCTTCAAAAAATATCAGGAATTTACCCTTTTTCCTACCGCCAAGGACCCTGGCAGTAGGGTTAGAGAGCCTACCGTTGAGGCCTCCGGTGGTAGACGAATCATCCATGTCAGTAGCAACTGACGATTGTTGTGACCTCCATTCAACCCTACCACCCTAGGGCCCGGCGGTAGGATGCCTAACCCTACCGCCAAGAACCCCAACGGTAGGGTCCGGGCAATTATAAGATTGAGGCCCAGTTTTCCAACCTCATCTCTTCCCCACCCAACGCAAGAACACAGGGTTCTCCCTCTTTCTCCCTCTCTCATCCCCTCCACTCCCCTCACACATCCTTCATTTGTTGATGGTTTTGAGGATTGATAGTTTTAGTCAAATAGCTTTCAGTTAGACGCATTATTTGCTTCAAATGAGCACTATTTTTGTACTAGAGTTTCTATTTGGTTGACCCCAGGGTTGTTTAGGTTGATTCTATATGATGTACGGGGTTGAATAAGAACCCTAGTAACTAGTTTGAGAGATGCTATGTAGTTTGAAGATGAAATCTAGTTCATGTTAAAAAAATAATGAATTTCATATGATGTATCTTGGAGGGATTCTAACTAGTGATGGATTATGTAGTTGATGGTTGATGCTGATTGAATGAATGAATCATATATTCCAATGTTTGAATATGATGGATTGATACGTATCCAATGTATCGATAATTTATGAAGTATTCATGCTAATATTGTACAACTTTCATACACTTTTGGCAACAATGTATATCATTTTTGGGACTAACTGACTCACCAAGTACCCAGTGCTAGTTCCTATTTTTGTGTGTTTTTTGTTTTGTAATAATGATTAATGATCTTGTTATCAGTTGCCTAGCACAATTCTGCACATCATACCATCATTATTCCACACTCGCTATTTGTAATATACTTTGATATACTCTAATTCTGTTTTGTGCAACAACTATTTTTCATATTTTTGTTCTCCAATATCATGCAAAGCTATCATCTTCATACCCACAACAGAAAAGAAAACGCTCAGTGTACGTGGAGTCGTATCGGTGGCAGATAGGACTCTAGATAATATTGATATAACCTTTAGCTCCTTGTGGGTTCGAAACTCCATACTTACCACTTCCATCTTTGGAAAGTGCTATGATGATTCCTTGCAATTGGGGATTATCATGGATTTTGGTGAATTATGCATATGGTTTTTTTAAATGTTGAATAAATGAATGAATGATGTTAAAAACAAAATTTCAAATGGTTTAATGTTGTTGAATGAGTGATGTTAGTTGAATATGATTAATTTGTATTGATCATTCATGTTGGTTGAATGTGATAAGAATGTTTGTCGAATATGTGAATTAATGAAAATGATATGATGCATGATCGTTGCATATGACATGTTCATTTGCAATTGTTTTAGGAGGCCTCCGCTTACGGAAAACATCGGCACTAAGTACACTTTGCTTGACCCTCCGTTCGACAAGGGTCATCGTGAACATTTTATAGAGAATGGAGTGGTCATTACTATGATCGAGTTACTGAGCCAAAGATTTTGATTCGCTAAAATAAGTTACTAATTATATCCGTCTACATTTTGACAAATGCTCCGACCACTACGGATGAGGGGTCACACGAAGGCAATTAAGATGAAGTATGACAAGCGCTGCGCGTCGTACTTCAGTAGTGCCCTGCTATTTGGTTTCGTAATACAGTTCAAGTGTTTTCCGCTGATGCTAGTCCACTCAGCTCTCACAGCTTTGAAAGACCATGGTGGCCCGAGACACACACTTTCCATCTCCCATGTGGTGAGATGATGGTGACCCTCGAGGACTGGGGGATGATCACGGCCCTACAGATTGGGGGTCATGCTCTCACCGGGCGAGTGGTGAGGAAGAGCTCGCAGGATAGGTTTATCTCCCTCATTGGTGACTGCCCCTCCCCCCGTGCTAAGAATAACACACATCCGGTGTACCATTGCCCTGTCTCAGGAGGAAGCAGAGCAAATTCCCAAACGCTGCCAATGGTCGGACCGTAGAGTGGTACGCGAGGGCCTACCGATGGTATCTTCTCATGGAGGTCGTGTATCCAAACCTCTCAGGGGACACTGCCTATGGATTATCTCGACTTCATGGGCAATTCGGATGCAATGTACAACTCGGGGTATGTAGGCCTCGCCTACCTATGCCATTCAGTAAGAAAAATATCACATTGTTCCTTTATAGACGCATGTATGATGCTATAAATTGTGTCATATTATCATCAATTGCTGTTTGTTGCTAGAGGCCATAATGCAGAGGATGGAAAACACATCCGGTATCTGTGGATTTGTCTGGCCCCTCTCCATTTGGATGTGGGAGCGAATCCTAGTGGGTTGTCCTAAGAAAATGGAACAACATGCATGGACGGATTATGGAAAACATGACGACGATACTCGATACCCGACCGTCGTGTATGCTTGGGACACGGTGAAGGTGTACACGAGCAAAGCCAATGCGTTGTACACACTGGTGCAACGGCATGCTATCCAAACGGTTTCTAACCGCTTTCTGCAACACAGTTTTAAACCGTCGCCTAGCATGTGAGAACGATAGAGGGTCCATCCAATATGAGACGGAAAACCCGTTGGTGGTGATGACTAATGAATGCAAACATTCGGCAAAACTAAGAGCATGGGATGTCCGCATACATTAGAAATGAGAGTTGCCGGTCAATCATTTGAGATATGGCATAGTTCCGATATGGCTCATCCTTGCAACTTGTGTGAGATCACACAAACATCGCACACACTATTCCGTGGAACACCGGTTATGATGTGTGCCGAATCACAAACAGTTCGTAATTATAAAGCATGCATGATAAGGACACAATCACAAACATTTCTTCCTACTGCGTCGTTTGTGATATACAAAGATTCCCAAATGCTCGAACCGTCGTACTCGTGTCGGATGCATACAACATAGCAAATAGTTAAACATTATATAACGTGTATAATAAGGAGACTATCACAAACCTTTAGGTCTGCATAACCGTTTCTCATATTTTCTAACATCACACACGTTTTTTACACGGCAATTGTGTGCATTTGTCACACACGGTTTCTCTCTCTGAAATGTGTCGAATCATGATGTATATCACACACATTCTGCTTTACAAACAGTGTGCGGTGTGATGACCTGCAGAGCATAACTTTCCGCTATTTTAATCGCCATAATTTAAAATTCTACAGGATTTCAATTTGAAAGTAGGCTATAACATTTTTCATATCCATCTTATAAAGACATATGTTCAACAACCAATGCATTATTCCATTCACAATTATATATCTTCAAGAATTACATCAAGAAATAATAATTACATGAGGACCAGATAAAGAACGATGAACCGCGGTTGCATACTTGTATTAAATACAGTAAAGAAAGAGGCGAAAGATATTCTTGTAACTGTACAAGGTGAAGCGGAAGGCCCACATTATGTCCTCCTCGATGCAGAATGCACCCACGACTCTAGGCCAGCCCCTTGTGTTAGTGGACGGACCATCCTTCCTTGTCCTGATGAGGACATCTAGGTAATTATCGTGGCCTGGTAGACTGGTAATATTGAGTAAACTACTTTGGGAATCACTACAAAAAAAAAGATTCAGACATTGTAAATTTGTAAGCTAACAACTCATTATAGGCACTAAAAATCAGGGTGCACCTTCGTAGTTACCATCCTGCAGTTCACTGTTGTCTTGGATAAGGTGTAAAGAAATAGTTCCATTGCCATATTTTGTCCCATTTTATTAACAACCTTTATTAGTTTCCTCACTTAATGATGCTTCATGAATATCTCATTGCCCCATTCGCAAAAAGGGTCCACGCGCGGATATTTACGAGTGACATATGTATGTACAAGAAACAAGTTAGTATTAGAACGTAAACTAAAATTGCACAATGACATAGTGCAATATTCCTTGTCCCATTATATAATATTATTACATCCAAAATACTCCCATAGTTGATGTATTAACATCTCATACTCTGGGGTGGATGGAGTATATATAAGCCATGTCATGAAACTAACCTTGATGGAAAAAACAACCGTTCCTAATATTTTGCTAGGTAAGTACATCGAAAGGCATGTTAAGTACTAGCAGGTTAAATATCAACCATACATATGCATGGTAAGCAACATGATCACAAAATAATAGCTTCACTATGCAGGTTTAAGCACGCTAGCTGAGTGATACGTCTCCATCATATCTACTTTTCCAAACTCTTTTGCCCTTGTTTTGGACTCTAACTTGCATGATTTGAATGGAACTAACCCGCACTGACGCTATTTTCAGTAGAATTGCCATGGTGTTGTTTTTGTCCAGAAATGAAAGTTCTCGGAACGTCCTGAAAATTTACGAAGAATATTTCTGGAAAATATGAAAAATACCCGCGCAAAGATCCACCGGAGGGGACGGGCCAGTGGGCCACAAGCCCTGTTATCGCGGCCTCACCCTGGCCGCGGCAACCAAGCTTGTGGGGCCCCCATGGGTCTGCCGCCCCCAACTCCAGCTCTATAAATTCACTTTCGTCCAGAAAAAAATAAGAAGAGAAGATTTCATCGCGTTTGCGATACGGAGGCGCTGCCACATCCTGTTCTTCATCTGGAGGACAGATCTGGAGTCCGTTTTGGGCTCCGGATAGGGGAAATCGTCGCCATCGTCATCATCAACCTTCTTCCCTCTCAAATTCCATGAAGCTCTTCATCGTTCGTGAGTAATCTATTCGTAGGCTCGCTGGTCGGTGATGAATAGGATGAGATCTATCATGTAATCGAGTTAGTTTTGACGGGGATTGATCCCTAGTATCCACTATGTTCTGAGATTGATGTTGCTACTACTTTTCCATGCTTAAAGCTTGTCACTAGGGCCCGAGTGCCATGATTTCAGATCTAAAATTATTATGTTGTCACCAATATATGTGTGTTTTAGATCCGATCTTGCAAGTTGTTGTTACCTACTATGCGTTATTACCCGGCAACCCCGCAGTGACAATAACCAGAACCACTCCTGGTGATGACCATAGCTTGAGGAGTTCATGTGTTCACCAAGTGCTAATGCGTTGTTCCGGTTATTTATTAAAAGGAGAACCTTAATATCCCGTAGTATCCTTTTGGACCCCGCTGCCACGGGAGGGATGGACAATAGATGTCATGCAAGTTCTTTTCCCTAAGCACGTATGACTACACATGGAATGCATGCCTACATCACATTGACGAATGGGAGCTAGCCACATATCTCTCTGCATTATAACTGTTGCATGATGAATGTCATCCAAACGAATCACCGACCCACTGCCTACGAGTTTGTCCCACTGCTGTTGTTACTTGTTTTGCTCTGCTGCTGTTACTTGTTTTGCTCTGCTGCTGTTACCACTATTGCTTGCTACTGTTGCTACTTGCTACCGGTGTCAGTACTGTTGTTCCTTGCCACTGCTGTTACTCGTTACGCTGCTGCTACCCACTACAATACTTTTTCGCACGACGTTGACGGGAAAGAATATTTCCCATCCACGGGCAACTTCTAGCGCCATTGAAACAACTGTTAGGAATAGTCTACCGTCAACAGATCGTTTCTGGCACCATTGCTATCATACTACTTTGCTACTGATACTTTGCTTGCAAATACTAAACTTTCAGGTGCGGTTGAATCTGACACATTCAGCTGCTAATACTTGAGAGTATCCTTTCACTTCCTGACGGGCGAACCAACAAATTTGGGTTGAATACTCTACCCTCGAAAACTGCCGCGAACCCACACGCTGGTGGGTCATTGCAAGACAATTGCTAATTGTTGAGCAACTGGGAGCAGTTCTGGCTCTATTGCCGCGAAGGCATCAAGTCAGGAACACGTCAACAACATTCTTCTAGTGTCGTTGCCGGGGAATGCCGTCACTAAGCAAATAAGAACTGAAGGGATGTGTTAATTGCAATTTTCTTAACATTTCACAACAACATAATATAGTCATTCAAACTGGTATGGTGCACGTTTAAGCACACTAGTTATTTTTACATAAAAATAGAAAGGCATGTGCTCACTAGTACAACTTTAACAACAACCAAATATAGTCATTCATAGTGGTACTGTTTAAATTGCATAGAATGTAGCTGGTGCTTGAACATCAAATTGTATAACTGAACATCACATTGTGAAAAAACTGAAATAAACATTGGGCATGCTAACTAAACTAGGCTTAACAGGATCCACATAGGGCCGTTGAAACTGGTATGATGGAACTGAACTGGAAAGTACATACTTGCATATATAGAACTTCACAATGTGAATAACTTAAATAAACAAGGCATACTATAGCA
The DNA here is from genome assembly GCF_904849725.1 of Hordeum vulgare subsp. vulgare. Lineage (NCBI taxonomy): Eukaryota > Viridiplantae > Streptophyta > Magnoliopsida > Poales > Poaceae > Hordeum > Hordeum vulgare. The sequence continues at coordinate 246,718,106 of NC_058518.1, read as the reverse complement.
ACTGAATGTGGACATATCCCCACTACAAAGAATCAAGCAAGGAAAAATAGTTAAAAAGGCATATGCTCACTACAACAGGCTCAATAGCAACCAAAAATAGTAATTCATAGTGCATTGTTGAAATTCCATAGAACATAGCTGGTGCTTAAGCATAAAATTGTATAACTGAACATCACATGTGAAAGAACTTACATAAGCAGTACATGTGTTAAATACACCAGGTTTAACAAGAACCATATATGGTTGTTGAAACAGGTATTGATGAAATTCAACTACACGGTCCATACATTTAGCATGAGTGAAATATTTAAACTTGACATGGGTTTCCTCACCTGTCACAGATGGGCTCCTTCCCGTTAGAAGAGCACGAATTCTGGGTGTGCTCCTTGTTGTCGCAGATGGCCTGCTTCCCCTTGGAAGAGCACGGGTGCAGGGTGCACCCCCTGATGTCACGAATGTGCTCTTTCCCCTTGGAAGAGATGGATATGGTGCCCTTGTCGATGTCTCCATCGTCGATGAGGTCTGACTTGGCAGTTGACGATCCCGAGCCACCGCCATAGAACGTGTTCTTCAGATATGGTGAAAGGGGCACGATGCGATGAAGGAAGGCCAATTCTTCACAACGAAGCAAAGTAGATTAGTGGTTGGGCCTTGCATGAGGTTGACGGGTATAGAACCCGGAGGGTTGGGGTGGGCCACTTAACGTGTGACATAGCCGCATCAAGCTATCATTGTCGATGAGCTCGATGTCGTGGCCGACTGTGTTGATATGCATCCATACAAGAACCCGCTGTCTTGCAGCCTCAACGTCGTCAGTATCCATAGCGGCCTCAGAGGCCACCTAGTCATTGTAGTCAGCTTCCCAAGTGGCCTCGGCGGCCACCTCGTCATTGCAATCAGCTTCCCTGGCGGTCTCCATGGTCACCTCGTCATTGTAGTCAGCTTCCCCGGCAGCCTCGATGGTCACCTCGACATCGTCCAATGGCAAGGCTACGATATACATCATTTTGGCCATTCGCTCCTAGAGATCCTATAGAAGTGTAGCGGGGATTAGGCTATGATGGTCTACGGTGGGGGATGGGGATTTGTGAGGAAGGGGGTGTTTAGCAAGCGCCATCTAAGAAATTCTGGGCACCAAAGGTACGGAGATGGGTTGGTGACCTGCAGAGGGAGAGTAGGAGAGGTTGACTGTGGAAGCGGAGTAGGGGCAGGGGCGGCGGCGACGACGGTGAGGTAGCTAGGGTTTGAGGGAGGTAGGATTGTGTGGGTATGGGGTGTAGGAGGGGCCAAGGTGGTGTTTTAGGAAATGACGCGGCTACTGTAAATTTTACTTGGAGGGAGGGAAAAGCCACGACAACTGAAATTTGTATGAAGGGTTTGAAGTGGCGTTGGAGGAAGAAATATGGCACATGGACCAAACATAATAGCTATGTGCAATTGAAAGAGGAAAAGCCACGGCACCATCAATTTTTAAATTGATCAAGGCGGGTAAATAATTTTAAGATTTCCCTGGGCGGGTTGGTGCAAAGGTGAACTGTAGTTACCACGGGCGTGGCACACAGTTAGCATGGGGGAACCATGTCTACTGCCTACACAAACGCACATAGTTGTCTCGTTCGACTCGTCTTCTATTTAAGTTTCAAAAAAGACTCTTGTGCCATTTATATAACAACAACGGAAAATAAACATGATAAATCTAGCATCATAGCATAAACACACCTGCATGTGGACCAAATGTATGTATGGAAGGGTTGTTGTGGTGTTCAAATATGGAACACACAACTTTCATGTGACACACAATGCCTCGCAGAGTGCACGGTAATGTTGGCTTATATATATGCCCCCTCACTTCAAGTTAGTGGGAGAGAATTGTAGCTACGATATATGAACATATGCACTTATACTAGGACTACAATTTCACCAAACCGTAACACAAAACCAATAGAAATCTATCATGATCTCCCCCGCACATGTTTTAGTTCTAAGGGTAGACTATGTGGGCCCATCAATGGGCGCATGTCGAAAACTTCACGATATGGGTGAGACCACGACCACCTGCATGTGATATTTCAATACCATAGATGCATAACTTTTTGATGTGGCACATATTCCTATCAAAGTCGAACAGTAAGTAGTACCTGATCTCACCAATAGGTTACGTGTATATATGTACTAATGTGTTGCCCCTCCCCCACCCCACCCCATGCACACACATACTTCGAGCCACCGAGAGGGCGTATCATAAGCACGACCTATATACTATATCCTAACAAAGACAATTTGATACCTAGCTAGCTTAGTCAAATTACCCACCCTTCCCCCACCGACTTGGATCCATCGATCGAGAGGGCATATATATGTGATGTATAGTATATTACCCTCTTGATGCCAGCTAAAGTGATATGCCACATGGGCACGCGGATGGTGTGTGTCATCCATAAGAACACATCATTTTCACTTCAAGCTATCCAGAGGGCGCATGTATGAAAGTGGTGTGGGATGTTTAAATACCAAATGTGCACAACATTGATATGACACATGCACACGTACATCCTCTCAAACCAGAAAGTACAAGTACACAGGTAAACGACCCATAGTATTTGTCGGTTTAAGTGTGAGGGTCGGTGATTCATCTATATGTATATGTATGTATGTGATTAAACTTTGGTCTGGAATATCACCATGAACTATATCGTAACAAATAACAAGAAGACTATATCTACCTTGGTCAAATTAACATGTAGTCTGTGCCGATTTAAGTGACATACCACACGGGTCCACAAGTTGGCATACCGTCCATAACCACACAAGGGAGTGTCTAAAGACAACACCAGCGCATGTGGGCCCAAGCACATTTGTATGAAAGCGTTGTGCAATGTTTTCAAATACCAAGCACACAACTTTCACCACATGTGTCTCTCGGACAAGAATGTCCCCGTACGGAGGTTAACGACCCATGGTATGCCCCAACGCCAACACTTCGAGCCGATGGAAGGGATTTAGTGTGTACGATGCGTTTAATTTTTGGTTACAAATCTCAATGCATATGTCGAGTACGTATAGTAACACATACCAACAAGTAGAATCCACCTTGGTCACAATGACATATCCACTGCCGCCGGTCAAAGTGACGGTCTACGTCGACATGGATGGTCCAGAGTGACGCCAATGACCACATGAGAGAGTGTTTGACAAAACAATGACTGCATGAGTCCCATACATATGTATATATGTAAGTAAATGTTAGTTTAATTAGTACCCAATGGTCAACTTTAATGTCACCTGCGTTAGAAACTGTAAGTCCACTTATGAAGAGGATCGATCACAACGCATATAGGAAATTTATGCCCCCAATTTCAAGATGGTGGGATGGTTTCATGGGTATGCATGCGCTCAAAGACATTTATCTCGATGTCTAACCACGGCACATCGTATAGGAGACCGAAAAGGATTCACCTTGGTTAAAACCATAATAGATGACCACACATGGGCCCCATAGATTGATGCGTCACCGATTACCATATGTGAGGGAGCCACTGAGGACCACTTTTAGTTATATATGACCAAAGCATATGTATGGGTCTGTTTTTAATTTAATTTCAAAACACCCACTACACGACTTTGATGCGGTGCGGGCCACACAAGTTGGTAAGTCCCCACAGTAAAGTAAACAACGTGCAATATGTCTTCTCCAACCCCCACCCCCTCGACTTTGACCGGTAGGAGGTACTCATGATTATGTGACGCCAAACTTTGGTGTGGAAACTCACCATGATCTACCACAACATATATAGAGCAAAATGAATCCACCTTGGTCAAACCCCTATCAGTGCAGTTCAAAGTGATAGACCACGTGGGCTCACGAATGGACGCATTACTAATAAAGCATGAAGGATTGTCCGAGGGGCCACCACCGTATGCGTGTGTCCCAAACACATGTACAAACTTAGTGTTGTGTCTTGGTTTAAATATTCAATACACAACATTGACAATTTGGTGTGGCAACTTCCTCACAAAACGGGCAATCGCACACATAGAGCCTCATGCCATGAAGTGTGCGGGGACAACCCCCACCCTCACCCCCTCACCGCTCGTGACCACCATCCAAAACACTAGTTCAAGGCGCGTCAAACTATTTTTATGAAGAAAACACGGGACATATGTGTTCGTGTAAAAATTATAAAATGTTCATATATCATTAGAAAAATACATTAATTGAGTTTCTAGGAATTTATTGGTGAAAAAAACAACCTAGCATTATATTTGTTTTTAGACTGCTCATCCTCAAACATCGAAAAAAAGATTCATTTTTAAATTGAAGTAAATCCAAATATATGTTGTGATACTTTTCGCAAAATTGGAGACAAGTTTTTGATATACTATTCTTACGAACTGGATCTTATTAAAGGCTGGTATACACAGTTGTCACGTTACCATCACGAACGGTTAAACTACTCAAACCATGTGCATTAGCCCCAATAATATATTACGTACCACCATGAGCCCCGCGTGCGTGATACGTCTCCAAAGTAACTATATTTTTATTGTTCGACGCTATAATATTATCATTGTAGAATACATTTGGGGTATTTATTTTATGATTTATATTATTTTTTAGCACTAACCTATTAATCCACTGCCAAGTGTTAGTTGTTGTTTTCTGCATGTTTTTAGCTTTTGAGGTTTACACTAACAAACGAAGTCCAATTGCCATGAAACTTTTTGATGATTTTTTGTATACGAAAAGAAGACCTGGAAGCTTTAGGAGGAGACCAAAGGCCACACGAGGGAGACATCACACATTAGGGCGGGGCTAGGGGGTGTGGCCGCGCCCTTTTGTGTGCAGTGGTGCAACGACATGCTATACAAACGGTTTTTAACCCCTTCCCGCAATGGCATTTTAAATTGTCGCCTAGTGAGTGTGGGAGATAGGGGGTCCTTCGCACATGACCCAGAAACCGTTGGGGATAGGCCCTCCGGTCACATACACTATGCAAAATAAGCTCACGTGCGATCTGGCTAGCCATCGCATACAATCATACATGCCCAATCGTTTCCACTCGTAAGTACATCCCATACAGTGAATCAAGAGAAACTTTTCCCTTCGTATGTACATCCCACATTGTCAATCCACAGAATACGTTTTCGTTTGTATGTACATCCCACACAGTCAATCCAAGAAGAATGTTTCCGGTCATATGTACATCACACACTATGAATCCCAGACAAACATTTCCGTTCACACGTACATCACACATAATTTTACCCATCAAATCGTCTATGATAGCATTCACATTGTAGACGATATTAACAAGTTTATCATTTGTGTTCTTGAACGCATCACACATGGTGCATAGAAGAAACTGTGTGGCATAGGTTGTCCATCACACACACTTTTTATGTGGAAAATATTTTTGCAAGGTGGCCTAACGCAAACGGTTTTGAAGAGGAAGTCGTGTGTGATTGTTGAGTGATCCAACATGTTTTCTTCCCACAAACTGTGTGCGTTGTCTTAGGTCATAACCCAACGTGTTTTCTCAATAATCATTTTCAATACAAAACCCCAATTAGCAAGCTAATTGGCATATTATTAACAATCCATTTACTAATCAAATTGGCATTCATATTAAGCACACAATATATTTCCTCGTATTATGAAACCAGGATTTCGTAATTGAAATACATCAGAGTACGACATCATATAGCTTTAACACTCAGTTACACCATATAGGCATATAGCAAGCTACCCCATTGCAGAACACCACCAACACCAAGTTTCACATGCAACGTCTATAACCTTTGGAAATTAGCATCATAGATGGTAGATATATAGATGAGTCTCATGTGGAAAACTGCAGAAGGAGAAGGCGCATATTGATCCTTCATTGATGTTAAAGGTCTTTGCAACTTTAAGCCAGTGTCTATGGATCATTGATCATCCATCCTTCGTCCTCTTCAAGAAGACTTCAATATTATACTGTGGGTGTTGTTTGAATACCATCCTCGCCTCATGGCCATACATGTGGTTTGAGAGGTATTCATCAGTGAAATGGTTTGGAAAGGCCTAAAAACAACGATCTGCATAAATATCTTCTCTAGATTTGAAACTGCGCAAAGGAATAAAAAAGACAATGTATAATAGTTAGTACCATCCTGTAGTGCACATATGTATTCTTCATTGTGCAGACAAAGATCTTGTTGTTTTTGTCACTAGTTTCCTTATCTTAACAATCTTTGTGAGTTTCTTGACTTGACTGATATTGATGGACAACTCATTTCCCCATATGCCAAAAGGGTCAAAGAGTGGGTCAAAACCTTTGACAGAAGGACCTACATGTGCAAGACAAAATTGTTAAAAACATATCTTCTATATCTAAATAGGGGAACCCCACTAGATAATTTTCTTGTCTTGGCATGAAGCCACGTCATGTCAATTGTTATAATCGTTGATTCAAGAAAGCTGATGCGCGTGCACCCGTCTGATTAAAGGTTGAGAAAATTACAAAGAGTTGCCCCCGCTAAGTGAAGATACCATTTCGTTTTTTTCTAGCATTACCGTTCACTGGTTTCACCATAGGGCTTGTTGTTAAGCCTATGACTCGATCTTTTGCTTGGGCTTTACACATAGGCTTCAGCAAAGCTGGATAATGAAAAGCCCAATAGGTAAGGTCCATCGTTCCAGCCTTCCGTTCCGTTGGCGACTGCCACTACGATGACCCTACACATTTATCATCTCCCTAATTAGCAGATAGTAACTCCTCGGTGTTTGGCCACTAGAATTGAACCAGCACGAGGACGAATTAACTCCTTCGTCGTTTGATTTTCCATCATTTTTTCCATGTCTATACCGCAGTCGTTTCTTATTTTTTCCCATCAATCTATCCTCCGAATAGATGGGGTTTTCTTACCACAACAAGTATTCTAGGAGCAACTCGATGTCCGTGGGAGACGCTGCTTCAGCCACGACAACCATTGACTGTGGTGTCACCCTCATCTCTTGTCGGACCGTGATTGGAAAGTCCTCACTTCGGAGAACTCCGGCGGAGGTATGTAGCGGTGGTGCGTGGCCGCATTCGGGTAGGGCATGTTCAAAGGCTGGAGGGGGCCGTCGATGACACTGGTGCCCACGTCGTCGTACATGTGGCGTCTAGATCATGTTGGAGGCCAGGAAGAAGCGCATAGGGGTGCTTTATCTGCCCCGTCCCACATATCTCTTCCACAACGGGCACCAGCTATGCGATTCTCTCTAATTGAGATTGAGTGGATTAACGTTGCCTCATCACATGGTAATCACCATGATTTGATGTGATTCAAAATATTTCCGCCTATGTCTTTGTTTGATTGATGTTCTTGATTTGTAGTTCATCTCTCCCTCTCTTATTTGAACCGGCGGATGCCTTCAGATCTTCGCTACCGACGGCTATGACTCCACATCTGACCTCGCTATCCCTCGCGATGGCGAGAATTGACGACAAGGAGCTGCGATGATCCCATGACACGCTTCTTCAAATTTTGTGCAGTGTTGTAAAATCATGATCATATACATAAGTTGAGAGTCCCATAGTTGTTTTTTCTAAAGAACATATTCTCAGAATTGTTGCCGTGGGATTTGGACATGGAAAAAAGTTCATGGTTTAAACCATGTTTATCTCTTTTTTTGCAAGTTAAACCATGTTTATCTTGATAGCTCTTTGCTCCATAACTAAGTTCATATATTCTTAGTCATTTCACATTTTTTGTTTTCGGGGAGTTGACAAGTTAAATACCTTCTTGATTGTATCGTCATTGATCGTAAATAGGAGGGACCCTAAATCGAATGATGAATTTGAAATAGAATACAGAGTTTTTTTGTACGCTCACTAGAATTGTTAATTGTATACAAGTTGAGAAGCTTTCACAATGTACCCGCTGTTTTATGCTTTCTTCTCCTTGCCTCCTCAAACTTCAATATATTGTCTCTTTAGATAGTTTGGCATTATAATGTACCATGACCTTGTTCAACTTTTTTGCTATATACCTGTGTAAAAAATCACAACAAGTTCCCGCAGCATCGCACGTGGTATCACCTAGTATATTAGAATGGTTCCTCAATTGCACAATAATGTGCTACTCCCTCCGTTCCTAAATATAAGTATTTTTAGGAATTCCGCTACAAACTAAATACAGATATATATATAGAGACATACTTTAGAGTGTAGATTCACTCATGTTACTCCATATGTTGTCCATAGTGAAATCCCTAGAAAGACTTATATTTAGGAATGGCTGGAGTATTAGACAAAGGACCATGCATGTGCAAACCTCGATTATAAACCTCAGTGCTTCCCATTGTTTCTCTACAACACATCTTAGGTAGTTATTGATTAGGTTAAGTGAGGTTTGGCATGCTATCAGCAAAATATGTTGATGAAAAATAAACACATTCAAGATTCGGCAGATTAATTCGAGCCACATGGAAAAGCCATTTATGCAAACCAAGCATGATTAAGAACTAGAAAATATAGCATTTTATATGTTTCTCATGTATTAAATGTAGCCAAATTCGATTCCTCACATGCATAACAACACAAATTGTACCCACAACAATTGGACATTGCATTGTAGAATTGAACTAAGCAGTTAACTAAACACCACAAAAAACGAACCAAACATTAAGTGAGCACCACATTCCACAATATAACATACTCCTAATAGAAGATCAAACAGTTAACCAAACCAAGCAATCTTAACAACTTGGAAATATATCAATTGTATGTGTTTCCCATGTATTTAGTACAACCAAATTTAATTTATTTCTCACATGGTAGACAATAAAAAATGCACCCACAACACTTGAACATCACATTCCAGAATTGAATCAAACTGTTAACTAAACATCACAACAAAAGAACCAAACTTTAACTGAGTAGCACATTGCATAATATATAACATACTAGAAGATCACACAGTTAACCAAACCAAGCATGCTTGACAACTTGGAAATATAGCAATTGTATTTCTTCCTCATGTATTTTGTATAGTGAATTTCGATTTATTTCTCACATGTAAGACAATGCAAAATTGCACCCACACAAATGGAACATCACATTGCAGAATTGAATCAAACAGTTAAGTGAACATAACAACAAATTAACCAAATAGTTAATAAGTGAGCACCACAATGCAGAACATATAGAACACACTACTTGGGAAAATCCTAGCGGTACGCGAGTTTTAGGCGTATCAGTAGCGTGGGTTCCCGCGCTACAGATACGGCGCTACAACTAACCTTTAGCAGTAGCGCGGGTCCGCCCACGCTACAGCTAAAATGTAGCAGTAGCGGGTGTTGGCCCGCGCTACTGCTATACATGCGTAGAGGTGGCAAGCTTTACATACACGCGTTGCTGCTATGCATGCCTCGCCGTAGCGAGCTTTACTAAGCCGTGCTACTAGTAGGGGTTTCTGATTTTTTTCCTGCATATTTGTTTTGTATTTGAACAGGCTTTATACAATAATCTTTAGAACATACAAATGTCATCATCATACACATACAAATGTCATCATCATACACATACAAATGTAATCATATCATATACATACAAATAGTCTCATCAAATCGTGTCATCATCATAATCATCATCCAACACAAAGTGGTCTCTTGTCATCATCTCGAAAATAGAGATACAAGTCTCGAATACTTGCAACTACATCGTCATCCATCTAAATAATGTTACACGCGAGAAGAGTTATCACTATGAGTGAGAGTAGAACTATGCAGTATATGAGGCGGCGGTTATGAGTCCTCTCTCGCGCTAGTGTATACCTCAAGTAACTAGTTTCTTCTTCTTGTCTGCTTTTGAAGCCTTTATGGCTGGCGCCCGAGACCCCCTCCACTTGCACTGGCACTCAGGCCACTCGTCGTACACTCGTAGAACCTTCCCTTTGTACACGATATAGCACTGCTTCTTCGCCATCAAGAATCCAGGTACCTATTAGAGATGCATATTCATCAAAAGAATGGAGAATCATATGCAACAAAATATACTTGCGCAACACGAAAAAGAAAGGGTTAGCAACTAGATGCAACATATAGTAAACATATAAATAATCAACGTAGTTTCATCGTACGCAAACTAATTAAGTAGAGGTACGCAGGTCATCATACCCAAACCAACAAAGTAGCATTACGCAAGTTCGGCAGGGACCATGGACATCACAAAGTTTGATCGCTACAGAAACTATACAAGTTCAACCGACACATATCATCATCATCGGCATCGTAAATCACTAGAAGTTCCATCCTTCCAAATCATCGAGGATGCACCCTAGCTTCTTGAACGGCGTGAGTTCCCGACGTTACATGCCTATGCGAGTTCGGATATTAGCTTGCAATATAGGGTCGTGGTGGAACATCCCCTTCACTTCAACGACTTATTTCATGTTGATCGTGCAATGTCCCTCTGGATGCGAAGGAAGTCATCTCTAAGTTTATAATCCGTTTCTACATGATATTCTACCCATTTGCGAATATGATCATCTTTTATGCCTGTCATGCGAAGCTTTTGGTGATCCCTTCTAAACTCCATCATGAGATGTAGGAGGTAGAATCCATCGTTCTTGCTTGGTTTTGGGACATGGATGCAGCAGAAGTTAGTTTTATGCGAGAAACCCGTCTTCTTGTTCCTTCGTCTCCTGATCTGCAGCTAGCCACCCCTCAAGATGAAGCCTTGGAGAGTGTAATCTAGAATATTCATTACGTGGGTGTAGTCCATCTTCTCGTAGTTGTTGGGTAACGTAGCATAAATTCAAAAAATTTCCTACGCATATTCAGATCTTCCTATGGAGAGACCAGCAACGAGAGAGGGGTGAGTGCATCTTCATACCTTTGAAGATCGCTAAGCGGAAGCATTACTGGAACGTGGTTGATGGAGTCGTACTCGCGGCGATTCAGATCGCAGTGTGATTCCGATCTAGTGCCGAACTACGGCACCTCCGCGTTCAACACACGTGCAGCCCGGTGACGTCTCCCGCACCTTGATCGAGCAAGGAGGAGGGAGAGGTTAGGGAAGAACTCCAGCAGCACGACGGCGTGGTGTCGATGGAGAGACGAGGTCTCCTGGCAGGCCTTCGCCAAGCACCGGCAGAGAGGAGGAGAAAGAAGGGCACGGCTGCGCCGAGGGAGAGGGAAAAGTGTGTCCCCAAAAGCCCAAAAGTGCCCACTATATATAGGAGGAGGGGAGGGGTGCCACCCTTAGGGTTCCCACCCTAGGTGGTGCGGCAGCCCCCCCCAGATGGGAGGTTCGGCGGCCAGGGCAGGGAGGAGGGGTGGCGCACCCCTCCGGTGGGCCTTAGGCCCACCTGCGCTAGGGTTCCCCCCCCCCCCCCTCTACCCTCTTCATGCGCCATGGGCTGAGTGGGGGCGCACCAGCCCACCTAGGGGCTGGTTCCCTTCCCCACTTGGCCCATCTAGCCTCCCGGGGTCATTGGCCCCTTTCGGTGGACCCCCGGCGCCACCTCCGGTGGTCCCGGTGGTCCCGGTACGTTACCCGTGACGCCCGAAACACTTCCGGTGTCCGAAACCATCCGTCCTATATATCAATCTTTACCTCCGGAACATTCCGGAGCTCCTCGTGACATCCGGGATCTCATCCAGGACTCCGAACAACTTTCAATAACCTCGTATAACAATTCTCTATAACCCTAGCGTCATCGATCCTTAATTGTGTAGACCCTACGGGTCGGGACACAGGTAGAGATGACCGAGACACCTCTCCGGCCAATACTGTCAGCGGGGTCTGGATACCCATGGTGGCTCCCACTTGCTCCATAATGATCTCATCGGATGAACCACGATGTCAAGGATTCAATCAATCCCGTATACAATTCCATTTGTTTGTCGGTATAGAACTTGCCCAAGATTCGATCGTCGGTATACCTATACCTTGTTCAATCTCGTTACCGGTAAGTCTCTTTACTCGTTTCGTAGCACGTCATCATGTGACTAACTCCTTAGTCACATTGAGCTCATGCTGATGTTCTACCGAGTGGGCCCAGAGATACCTCTCTGTCACACGGAGTGACAAATCCCGATCTCGATTCGTGCCAACCCAACAGATACTTTCGGAGGTACCCGTAGTGCACCTTTATAGTCACCCAGTTACGTTGTGACATTTGATACACCCAAAGCACTCCTACGGTATCCGGGAGTTCCACAATCTCACGATCGAAGGAAAAGACACTTGACATTATAAAACCTTTAGCATACGAACAATACGATCTAGTGCTACGCTTAGCATTGGGTCTTGTCCATCACATCATTCTCCCAATGATGTGATCCCGTTATCAATGACATCTAATGCCCACGACCAGGAAACCATGATCATCTATTGACTAACGAGCTAGCCAACTAGAGGCTGTCTAGGGACACATTGTGATCTATTTATTCACACATGTATTACTGTTTCCTGTTAATACAATTATAGCATGAACAATAGATGATTATCATGAACAAGGAAACATGATGTTTTATTATTGCCTCTAGGGCATATTTCCAATAGTCTCCCACTTGCACTAGAGTCAATAATCTAGTTACATTGTGATGCATCGAACACCCATAGCATTATGGTGTTGATCATGTTTTGCTCGTGGAAGAGGTTTAGTCAACGGGTCTGCAATATTCAGATCTGTGTGTACTTTACAAATATCTATTACTCCACTCTGGAGATGGTCCTGGATGGAGTTGTAGCGGCGTTTGATGTGCTTGGTCTTCCGGTGAAACCTGGGCTCCTTGGCAATGGCAATGGCCCCAGTGTTATCACAGAAGAGTGTCATTGGACCCTACGTGCTTGGAACTACTCCAAGTTCGGTGATGAGCTCCTTCATCCAAATTCCTTCATGAGTCGCTTCTGAAGCAGCTATGTACTCCGCTTCACATGTAGACGTTGCCACGACTTCTTGCTTGCTGCTGCACCAGCTCACTGCCCCACCATTCAAAACATATAGGTATCCGGTCTGTGACTTAGAGTCATCCGGATCTAAGTCGAAGCTGGCGTCGGCGTAACCCTTTACGACGAGCTCTTCGTCACCTCCATAAACGAGAAACATTTCCTTAGTCCTTTTCAGGTAATTAAGGATATTCTTGACCGATGTCCAGTGTTCCATACCGGGATCACTTCGGTACCTCCCTACCAAACTTATGGCAAGGTTTATATCAGGTCTGGTACACAACATGGCATACATTGGAGAGCCTACGGCTGAAGCGTAGGGGACAATACTCATCTTCTCTCTATCTGCTATCGTGGTCGGCGACAGAGTCTTACTCAATCTCATACCTTGCAAAACTGGCAAGAACCCTTTCTTTGAGTTTTCCATATTAAACTTCTTCAATATCTTGTCAAGGTATGTACTTTGCGAAAGACCTATGAGGCGTCTCGATCTATCTCTATAGATCTTGATGCCTAATATGTATGCAGCTTCTCCAAGGTCCTTCATTGAAAAACTCTTGTTCAAATGGGCCTTTATGCTCTCCGACATTTCTGTATTGTTCCCCGTCAATAATATGTCATCCACATATAGTATGAGGAAAGCTACAGAGCTCCCACTCACTTTCTTGTACAGACAGGCTTCTCCGTAAACCTGTATGAACCCAAACGCTTTAATCACCTCATTAAAGCGAATGTTCCAACTCTTAGATGCTTGCACCAGCCCATAGATGGAGCGCTGGAGCTTGCACACTTTGTTAGCACCCTTAGGGTCGACAAAACCTTCTGGTTGCATCATATACAACTCTTCCTTAAGGTTCCCGTTAAGGAACGCTATTTTGACGTCCATTTGCCAAATTTCATAATCATAAAAGGCGGCAATCTCTAACATGATTCGGACTGATTTCAGCTTTGCTACGGGAGAGAAAGTCTCTTTGTAGTCAACTTCTTGAATTTGTCAAAAACCCTTTGCGACAAGTCGAGCTTTATAAACGGTTACAATACCGTTTGCATCAGTCCTCTTCTTGAAGATCCATTTATTTTCTATGACTCGCCGGTCATCAGGCAAGTCCACAAAAGTCCATACTTTGTTCTCATACATGGATCCTATCTCAGATTTCATAGCTTCAAGCCATTTGTTGGAATCCGGGCCCGCCATCGCATATTCATAGTTCGAAGGTTCACCGTTGTCTAACAAGATGATTTCCATCACAGGGTTGCCGTACCACTCTGGTGTGGAGCGTGCCCTCGTGGGCCTTCTTGGTTCAGTAGTAACTTGATCCGAAGCTTCATGATCATTATCTTTAACTTCCTCTTCAGTTGGTGCAGGCGCCACAAGACAACTTCTCGCACTGCGCTACTATCCTGTTCGAGAGGGGGTGTAATTACCTCATCAAGTTCTACCTTCCTCCCACTCACTCCTTTCGAGAGAAACTCTTTCTCTAGAAAGGATCTGTTCTTGGCAACAAAGGTTTTACCTTTGGATCTAAGATAGAAGGTATACCCAATAGTTTCCTTAGGGTATCTTATGAATACGCATTTCTCCGCTTCGGGTTCGAGCTTTTCTGGTTGAAGTTTCTTCACATAAGCATCGCAACCCCAAACTTTAAGAAACGACAACTTAGGTTTCTTTCCAAACCATAGTTCATACGGTGTCGTCTCAATGGATTTAGACGGTGCCCTACTTAAAGTGAATGCTGCAGTTTCTAATGCGTATCCCCAAAATGATAGCGGTAAGTCCGTAAGAGACATCATAGATCATATCATATCTAATAAAGTGCGATTACGATGTTCAGACACTCCGTTGCGTTGCGGTGTGCCAGGCGGCGTAAGTTGCGAAACAATTCCACACTTCCTTAGGTGTGTGCCAAACTCGTGACTCAAATATTCTCCTCCACGATCAGATCGTAGACACTTAATTTTTCTGTCACGTTGATTCTCGACCTCACTCTGAAATTCCTTCAACTTTTCAAATGTCTCAGATTTGTGCTTCATCAAGTAGATATACCCATACCTACTAAAATCATCGGTGAGAGTGAAAACATAACGATAGCCACTATGAGCTTCAACGTTCATTGGACCACACACATCAGTATGTATTATTTCCAATAAGTCTGTCGCTCTCTCCATTATGCTTGAGAATGGATTCTTAGTCATCTTGCCCATGAGGCACGATTCGCATGTGTCAAATGATTCAAAGTCAAGAGACTCTAATAGTCCATCAGTATGGAGCTTCTTCATGCGCTTAACGCCGATATGACCAAGGCGACAGTGCCACAAGTATGTAAGACTATCATTATCAACTTTACATCTTTTGGTACTCACACTATGAATATGCGTAACATCACGATCGAGATTCATCAAGAATAAACCATTCACCAGCGGAGCCTGACCATAAAACATATCACTCATATAAATAGAACAACCATTATTCTCTGACTTAAATGAGTAGTTGTCTTGCATTAAGCAAGACCCTGATACAATGTTCATGCTTAAAGATGGTACTAAATAACAATTATTAAGGTTTAAAACTAATCACGACGGTAGATGTAGAGGTAGCGTGCCGACGGCGATCACATCGACCTTGGAACCATTCGCGACGCGCATCGTCACCTCGTCCTTGGCCAGTATGTGCTTATTCCGAAGTTCCTGCTTTGAGTTGCAAATGTGAGCAACAACACCGGTATCAAATACCCAGGAGCTACTACGAGCGCTGGTAAGGTAAACATCAATAACATGTATATCACATATACATTTAACATTGCCGCCCTTCTTGTCCGCTAAGTATTTGGGGCAGTTCCGCTTCCAGTGACCCTTTCCCTTGCAATAGAAGCACTCAGTCTCAGGCTTGGGTCCATTCTTTTTCTTCTTCCCAGTATCTGGCTTACCGGGCGTGGCAAGGGCTTTGCCGTCTTTCTTGAAGTTCTTCTTACCCTTGTCCTTCTTGAAACTAGTCGTCTTGTTGACCATCAACACTTCATGCTCTTTCTTGATTTCTACTTCTGCAGACTTGAGCATCGATTACAACTCGGGAATGGTCTTCTCCATCCCTTGCATGTTGTAGTTAAGCACAAAGCCTTTGTAGCTTGGTGGGAGAGACTAGAGGATTCTGTCAATTATAGCATCATCCGGAAGTTCGACTCCAAGTGAAGTCAGACGACCGTGTAACCCAGACATTTTGAGTATCTACTCACTGACAGAACTGTTCTCCTCCATCTTACAGCTAAAGAACTTGTCGGAGACTTCATATCTCTCGACACGGGCATGAGCTTGAAAAACTAACTTCAGCTCTTGGAACATCTCATATGCACCGTGTTGCTCAAAACGCCTTTGGAGCCCCGTTTCTAAACTGTATAACATGCCACACCTAATCAGAGATTAGTCATCACTCTGTGTTTGCCAGACGTTCAGAATGTCCTGGGCTGCTGCGGGAGCGGGAGGGTCACCTAGCGGCGCATCAAGGACATAAGCCTTTTTAGCTGCTTCAAGGATGAGCTTCAAGTTGCGAACCCAGTCCGCATAGTTGCTACCATCATCTTTCAGCTTGTTTTTCTCAAGGAATGGGTTGAAATTGAGGTTGACGTTGGCCATCTACAATATTTATAAAGACAACTTTTAGACAAAGTTCATGACAATTAAGTTCATTTGATCAAATTAAGTATGAACTCCCACTTAAATTGACATCTCTCTAGTCATCTAAGTGATACATGATCCATGTTGACTAACCCGTGTCCGATCATCACGTGAGACGGACTAGTCACCATGGTGAGCAACTTCATGCTGATCGTATTCAACCATACGACTCATGTTCGACCTTTCGGTCTCTTGTATTCAAGGTCATGTCTGTACATGCTAAGCTCGTCGAGTCAACCTAGGTGTTTCACGTGTGTAAATCTGGCTTACACCCATTGTATGCGAACGTTAGAATATATCACACCCGATCATCACGTGGTGCTTCGAGACAAGGATCCTTCGCAACGGTGCACACTTAGGGGAATACGTTCTCGAAATTTTAAGAGGGATCATCTTATTATGCTACCGTCGTTCTAAGCAATAAGATGAAAAACATGATAAACATCACAATGCAATCATATAGTGACATGATATGGCCATTATCATCTTTGCTCTTTCGATCTCCATCCTCAGGCATCGCATGATCATCATCGTCACCGGCGTGACACCATGATCTCCATCATCGTGTCTCCGTGAAGTCGTCATGCCAACTACTACTATGACTACTACTATAGCTAACTGTTAGTAATGAAGTAAAAGTAGTAAGCACATGGCGTTGCATCTCATACAATAAATTAAGACAATTCCTTTGGCTCCTGCCGGTTGTCATACTCATCGACATGCAAGTCGTGAAACCTATTACAATAACATGATCATATCATACATCATACATGCAACATCAGAACTTCGGCCATATCACATCATATGTCAAACCGTGCAAAAACAAGTTAGACGTTCTTTAATTGTTGTTGCAAGTTTTACGTGGCTAATTTGGGTTTCTAGCAAGAACGCCTTCTTCCCTACGTGATAGACACAACGATGATATGCCAAAGATATTTACCCTTCATAAGGACCCTTTTCATCAAATCCAATCCGACTAGAGTAGGAGAGACAGACACCCGCTAGCCACCTTTATGCACGGTGTGCATGTCTGTTGGTGGAACCAGTCTCACGTAAGAGTACGTGTAAAGTCGGTCCGGGCCGCTTAATCCCACAATACCGCCGGAAAAGAATAAGACTAGTAGCAGCAAGCAATTGACGAATCATCGCCCACAACCTTTTGTGTTCTACTCATGCATAGAATTTACGCATAGAAAACCTGGCTCGGATGCCACTGTTGGGTAACGTAGCTTAAATTCAAAAAATTTCCTACGCATATTCAGATCTGCCTATGGAGAGACCAGCAACGAGAGATGGGTGAGTGCGTCTTCATACCTTTGAAGATCGCTAAGTGGAAGCATTACTAGAACGTGGTTTATGGAGTCATACTCGCGGCGATTCACATCGTGGTGTGATTCCGATCTAGTGCCGAACTACGACACCCCTGCGTTCAACAAACGTGCAGCCCGGTGACGTCTCCTGCATCTTAATCAAGCAAGGAGGAGGGAGTGGTTGGGGAAGAACTCCAGCAGCACGACGGCGTGGTTTCAATGGAGAGACGAGGTCTCCCACCAGGGCTTCGCCAAGCACCGACAGAGAGGAGGAGAAAGAAGCGCAGGGCTGCGCCGAGGGAGAGGGAAAAGTGTGTCCCCAAAAGCCCAAAAGTGACCACCATATATAGGAGGAGGGGTGGGGGTGCAACCCCTAGGCTTCCCACCCTAGGTGGTGCGGCAGCCCCCCCCAGATGGGAGGTGCGGCGGCCAGGGCAGGGAGGAGGGGTGGCGCACCCCGCTAGTGGGCCTTAGGCCCACCTGCACTAGGGTTCCCCCTCTCCCCTCTTCCTGCGCCATGGGCTGAGTGGGGGGGGGGGGCGCACCAGCCCACCTAGGGGCTGGTTCCCTTCCCCACTTGGCCCATCTAGCCTCCCGGGGTCGTTTCCCCTTTTCGGTGGACCCCCGGGGACACCTCCGGTGGTCCCGATACGTTACCGGTGATGCCCGAAACACTTCCGTGTCCGAAACCATCCGTCCTATATATCAATCTTTAACTCCGGACCATTCCGGAGCTCCTCGTGACGTCCGGGATCTCATCCAGGACTCCGAACATTTTTCTATAACCTTGTATAACAATTCCCTATAACCCTAGCGTCATCGAACCTTAAGTGTGTAGACCCTACGGGTTCGGGAGACAGGCAGACATGACCGAGACACCTCTCTCGCAAATAACCGTCAGTGGGGTCTGGATACCCATGGTGGCTCCCACTTGCTCCACGATGATCTCAGCGGATGAAATACGATGTCAAGGATTCAATGAATCCCGTATACAATTCCCTTTGTCTGTCGGTATAGAACGTGCCCGAGATTCGATCGTCGGTATACCTATACCTTGTTCAATCTCGTTACCGATAAGTCTCTTTACTCGTTCCGTAGCACATCATCGTGTGACTAACTCCTTAGTCACATTGTGCTCATGATGATGTTCTACCGAGTGGGCCCAGAGATACCTCTCTGTCACACGGAGTGACAAATGCCGATCTTGATTCGTGCCAACCCAACAGATACTTTCGGAGGTACCCGTAGTGCACCTTTATAGTCATCAAGTTACGTTGTGACGTTTGATACACCCAAAGCACTCTACAGTATCCGGGAGTTCCACAATCTCACGGTCGAAGGAAAAGACACTTGACATTAGAAAAGCTTTTGCATACGAACAATACGATCTAGTGATACGCTTAGGATTGGGTCTTGTCCATCACATCAATCTCCCAATGATGTGATCCCGTTATCAATGACATCTAATGCCCATGACCAGGAAACCATGATCATCTGTTGACTAACGAGCTAGCCAACTACAGGCTTGCTAGGGACACATTGTGATCTATTTATTCACACATGTATTACTGTTTCCTGTTAATACAATTATAGCATGAACAATAGACGATTATCATGAAATATGATAATAACCATTTTAATATTGCCTCTAGGGCATATTTCCAATAGTAGTTTCTGGTAGGGTCGAAATACACAGCATGGGACAATCGCGGGTAAAGAATGATAAGGACGGCGCACTCGTTGCTACGGGAAACACACCTCAAATTATTCTCCATATGAGCGAGAAGGAATGATTGAAATGTACGAAAGGGTTGTCCCGCACTAACTTACTTTGGATGCTAAGGCAGGTGGACAATTTGCTGGTCCTTATTTTCTACCATGAAGTTTTCGAGGCACTCCCTAATAGTTTTACGCTCAAATTCGCCGAGTCAAGAAGGAATCATGCATGTAGTATGGATCCACCACACAGATTTGCGAAACGTCTTCTCTCTTCATGACGAAGCTCATATGTAGCGCAAAAAGACGGATGATCGTACAATCGAGCCACCTTGTCAGAAACATCTCGAAGATATGCTCAAGCCACAGGAAGAACACCTCCGTGCCCATGTGTCGACGTAGCACTTCCCCTCAGGCTAGTAGGATTTTCTCAGTCGACAACACATGGTCGTGCAGTCTCCTGAAATCCCCTGATATTGCCTCCAGCGGTTTCGGCGGGAGCATCGGCTCGCCCATGACATGGAACATGGCCGCATCTTTGATAGGTACACGCTCTTCAAAATCCGCCGTCTGGTTGCTATGTGCTCTGGCTTGTTTGTAGGCAGGAGAGACTCTCTTCCCCGGTCTCTTCCTCTCCTTTTTATTGGTCTGACCTTCCAGACCCTTCCTTAACCCCTACCCTAGTGTTATCGGACTAACCATTGTACGACCCTCGACTAGTTGAGCCTGTGTTGAGGCGGCATCTTCACGCGTGTCCTGTGAGGATTGCATGAAGAGAGACTTCTTCCAATCCTTGCAAGGACGTTCCTGCCCGGGTAGATCATCCATATCCTCATCAGCATGCTGATAGCCCAAGTCGTCATATGGCTGACTCATCATATCTAATTCACCTTCATAGGCGCCTGTATTGAGGAACCAAAGAGGGTCCTCGTCCATCTCATCATCCATTCTTTGTTCTACGGGGGCAATTACACCCACTATTGGACCCCCTTCATCATGTCGTTCGCTGCTCTCACCCGGTACTACATGCACTGGTAATTGTGTAGGCGGGGTGATGGTGTTCATACCTGCTTGTTGATGTGTGGTTATTGGTGTGCTCTTGGCCAGCTCCGGACAAAGAAGATTCTTTGGCCAAAGCAGCACCCAACCCTTGTAGTTTCCAAGCCGCGGCGGGGTCTCGTCGTCCTCTCCCCTAGCCATAATGCATGAGGTAAATCCTCGTGCCTAGATTTCACACTCGACAAGGTAACCCTGAAGTGCCTACCGGGCATCGCATGCCCATGAAACATGAGTTCCAAGGGTTTCGTTATCACCATCTTTCTCACGTCCACCTTCTAGCCTTTGATCAATTAGAGTACGGTGCACGGGGTTTTGTTCGCCTGCAAACATATGTCTGCGGCATAAAACATTCGAAAGGCAAAGAAAATGGAATATTCTAGACATATGTTGGTGTGACATGTAATTACCGTG
Organism: Hordeum vulgare subsp. vulgare; assembly: GCF_904849725.1. Lineage (NCBI taxonomy): Eukaryota > Viridiplantae > Streptophyta > Magnoliopsida > Poales > Poaceae > Hordeum > Hordeum vulgare. The sequence goes on along the minus strand of NC_058518.1, from coordinate 246,697,018 downwards.
AGAGCGTCAAGCTCAGCCAAACACAAAGGCCCACCTAGCACGCCAGAGATTGATGACAGACTGCTATGAGCGGGTGCGGGTGCGGGTGCGGGAGCAGGCGTGGTCGCGTAAGCAGGTTATGGTGCGGTGGTGTTGTTCACCAAGTTTCTCCCAACGAAACTGACCATGGGGAAATCATGTACCGTCTTGTCTAGATTTTCCTTCGTCCAGTTTAAGATAGCCGGGATCAAGTTAGTAGCAAAATCATTTCTACAGGCATCTACAGCTGCAGCGACTGCCTGCTGTAGCAACTCATTTTTCTCCTCGGCTGCTTTTTTCGCGTACTCAACTGTTTTTTTCTCGAACGCAAGCTTCACCTTCTCGTCGATGATGTCTGCCTGACTAAACTGTTTTTTCTGCTTCTTGGGCTCCAAGCCATCGTTGTAAAATACCTTCCTTGTGGTGCCGTCTCTGGCAGCGTGCACACGTCCATATTGCGGCTGCTGGTATAAAAGGAGTCCCTTAAGTTCATTCAAGGCCCAGTTGAGAGGGATGTCTCACTTGGGCCTCATCGATGAAGATTGGCTTTCGGCTGCAAGCTGGTGTTGCTTCTCCTGCAGAAGGAATGTGAACCGTTTACAAACGTGTAGTCCACTTGATCAGAAGCTAAATGTAAGGTGGTAAAAGAGTAATTACCCGCATTTTAATCAATTTTCTTGTGATCTGGTCCGTGTAAAAACCTTCCTTTTGATTTTCCCACTTGCAGCGGTCCCTCATGAAGTCACCCTCCAAGGGGTTGGTGAACTTCCTGAAGGGGTCTGGGAGACCCGCGGCTTAATGTTCCGCGTCCTCCTTATCCCATATGGGACTTTTTCCAAAGTAGCCACGGCTTCTAAGGTGTTGGTTCCCCGTGTTTATTTGCTAAAGGCTCTTGAATTTCGTAGCCTTAGCCTTGGCTACCTCAGTAGCGCAACTGTCTTCGAAATTTTGGAACTCATCTTCCGTAAGTGTCGGATTTTCCTCCAGAATCTTCTACAAGGGTTCCTCAGCCTCAATAGCTCGTTTCACCCTCCCTTTCCAGAAGGCTAAATCATTGCTGAACATGCCCATGGCGTGATTCTTAATCTTTTTCATCTTCGGACCATCCCACGGTTTTTCTACGCTAACATCCCGATCGGGGAACTCGAATCTCTTGTGCAAATTCGTCAGGAGCAACTGCCTCAAATGTTCTTTACTCCTTAAGTCATCGTTGTTGATGCTCGCACATTCCCGTAGGATGCATCCTACTTGGTTCCCATAGCACTTGCGAGGTTCTTTGGGCTCTAATGGCTCAAACTTGTCGGGGGCCACCTTTGTGATCACCAGTCCTCCGACGCGGAGTTTGTTAACTTTTCGTATCCTCTGCTTCTTCTGCTTCTTCTTTTCGTTAGCAGCTTCGGTGCGCGTACCTTCCCCGTCGATATCTTCCCCGCAGGTACCTTCCCCACTGATCTCGGCGCCGCCATAGGTGCTAACACCGTCGGTGTCGATGTCGGTGTCAGTACAATCATCGAGGCTGTTGTGCAAACCTTGACTGTGCTTAGCACACAAAAAGTCAAGGTACTGTTGTTCACCCTCATAATCCATCTCATCTGCATCATGGTCAGAAGGCCCGATTTCTTCGTTGTTCTACATGTTTCCTATGATTAAGTCTCCTCGTTTAATTATAAAACTATAATAAAATGAGAAATGACATAAAAAGGTGTTTGGTTTGCCGGAATGTCGTTCCATTCCCGTCACGCTAAATCCCGACACTCGATATGCCTTTTTTAGCACGGGAAAATTTCAGCAGAGTTTCGACATGACCTTCGCAAAAAAGTGGACATATAGAGCGCCTGAAATTCACTGGAACAAAAATGAATCAACATTCTGATGAAACATAGACCACTCTGAACATTTACGTTGCACATAACCATCATTTTCCAGATATCACATGTCCAAAATATGACATGTCCCAATTCCAAATATCACATGTCACAAAATCCAAATACCACATGTCCAAATCACGTGTCCAAATCACATGTCCACATATCACATGTCCACTTCAAATTTTCATATAAGAGGAAGAAAAATATAGAACTTGAACCAAAATGGAAGAAGTCTGTTTTCTTCGCAATATTTGGAACTAGTGTTCATCAATTCCTTTTTTTTCTTTAAATAGCCTATATGGAACTTGAAGAAAAATTTGCAACCTAAGAAACTAATAAAAAATTATCCTAAGTAACTTAACGTAAGAACCTAAAAAAATTAACCTAAGTAACTTAACTAAATTAACCTAAGCAACTTAACGCAAGAACCTAATAGCAACAAGAACCTAATAACAATAACCTAAATAAATTAAGCTAAGTAACTTAACCTAACTAAATTGACCTAAGTAAATTAATCTTAGCAAAGAGACAGAGAGACAGAGAAGGAGGGCCAGAGGACTTACAAGGGTCTAGGGGAGATGTCAGCGGCGAGGTGGAGCTCGGGGGAAATGTCGGCGACGAGGTGGATCTCGGGGGAGATGCCAGCGGTGAGGTGGAACACAGGGGAGATGCCGGTGGGGAGGTGATATGTCTCCAACGTATCTACTTTTCCAATCTCTTTTGCCCTTGTTTTGGAATATAATTGGCATGATTTGAATGGAACTAACCTGGACTGATGCTATTTTCAGCAGAATTGCCTTGGTGTTATTTTTGTGGAGAAATCAAAGTTCTCCAAACGTCCTGAAAATTTACGGGGAGCAGTTTTGGAAAATATCAAAAATACATGCACCAGAATCCACCTGAGGGGGTGGGCTAGTGGGCCACAAGCCCCTGATCCACCACCACCCCCCTGGTGGTGGTGGGCAGGCTTGTGGGGCCCACACGAACCTGCCGCCTCCAATTCCAGCTCTATAAGTTGTCTTTCGTCCCAGAAAAAATAAATAAGAGAAGTTTTCATCGCGATTTTGATACGGAGGCGCCGCCAACAACCTGTTCTTCATGTGGAGGGCAGATCTGGAGTCCGTCTTGGGCTCCTGAGAGGGGAAATTGTCGCCATCATCATCATCAACCTTCTTCCCTCTCCAATTCCATGAAGATCTTCGTCGTTTGTGAGTAATCTACTCGTAGGCTCACTGGACGGTGATGAGTAGGATGAGATCTATCATGTAATCGAGTTAGTTTTGATGGGGATTGATCCCTAGTATCCACTATGTTCTGAGTTTTGATGTTGCTACTACTTTGCCATGCTTAATGCTTGTCACTAGGGCCCGAGTGCCATGATTTCAGATCTGAAATTATTATGTTTTCACCAATATATGTGTGTTTTAGATCCGATCTTGCAATTTGTAGTTACCTACTATGTGTTATGATCCGGCAACCCCGGAGTGACAATAACCGGAACCACTCCCGGTGATGACCATAGTTTGAGGAGTTCATGTGTTCACCAAGTGCTAATGCGTTGGTCCGGTTCTTTATTAAAAGGAGAACCTTAATATCCCGTAGTTTCCTTTTGGACCCCGCTGCCACGGGAGGGATGGACAATAGATGTCATGCAAGTTCTTTTCCCTAAGCACGTATGACGACACACGGAATGCATGCCTACATCACATTGACGAGCGGGAGCTAGCCACATATCTCTCCGTGTTATAGCTGTTGCATGATGAATATCATCCAAACTAATCACTGACCCAATGCCTACGAGTTTGTCCTACTGTTACTACTGTCGTTACTTGTCTTGCTCTGCTGCTACTACAGATGCTACTGTCGTTACTTGTCTTGCTCTGCTGCTACTACTGTTGCTACTGCTGTTACTTGTCTTGCTCTGCTCCAACTACTATTGCTACTGCTATTACTTGTCTTGCTCTGCTGCTACTGTTGCTACTATTGTCGCTTGCTATTGTTGCTACTTGCTACTGCTGTCGCTACAGCTGTTCCTTGCCACTGCTATTGCTCGTTACTCTGCCGATACCCGCTACTTCGCTGTTACTACTTCGCTGTCACTATTGTGGTTGCAAACACTAATCTTTCAGGGGTGGTGGAATCTGACACATTCAGCTGCTAATACCTGGGAGTATACTCTCACCTCCTAAGGCTTACCTACAAATTTGGGTCGAATACTCTACCCTCGAAAACTGCTGCAAACCCACGCGCTGGTGGGCCATCAACAACATTCTTCTAGTCTCATTACTGGGGAGTGCTATCAGCATTCTTCTGGTGCCGTTGCAGGAGAAGGTTAGTTGTTATAAGCATTCGTCTAGCTAACACTAGAGATTGCAGGATCAGCACTTTTTTGGAGCCATTGCCAGGGAAATACAATTGACGTCAGCATTTTTCTGGCGCCGTTGCCGGGGAGGTATTGTTATATTCTCTGAGTTACAAGGAATTGCCATCTAGCTCTGCACTTGATTCACCTTTAGTTATGAGTAAGTTTGCGACAACACCTCCTGCTAGAAATCTTGATTTGTCGCCTGTGCTTGATGATGCTTGTGATACTACTAGAGATGCTATGCCTGATATTGTTAGAGATGCTATGCCTGATATTGTTAGAGATGCTATGCTTGATTCTACTGCTAGAGATGCTATGCTTGATACTACTGCTAGACATGCTATGATTGATACTGCTTTGCCTGATGATGCTAGAGATGCCATTTTGCCTGATGATGCTATGCTTGATACTGCTAGAGATACTCCTTTGCCTGATGTTCCACTCGGAGCGTTCCTTGATGCTCATATAGCTAGAGTTACTGCCAATGCTCGTGATTCTTCTGAAACTGCCGATGCTATTGAGATAGAACCTGCTTTTGCTCCTGTTAGATCTAGCTCTCCTAGATATGAATTGCCTGATATACCTGAGGGTTACGTTATGGAGGGAGAGATAGCTGAGGAGTTTCTTGCTTGGAAGGATGCCTATGACGCTGAGAAATTAATTCTCAAGTGGAAGGAAAAATCTCGGGAAGTTAGGATGAAAAATGATCCAAAGTTTGCCACTTCGCCTATCTTTGTCATCGATAAGGATTATGAATTCTCTGTCGAGCCTGAGATAATCTCTCTTGTCAAATCTGATCCTTTTCACGGTTATTAGTCTGAGACGGTCATAGCCCATCTTGCCAAACTATCTGAAATAGCCAACCTTTTCACTAATGAGGAGAATATCCGCCACTACTATATCCTTAAGCTATTTCCTTTCTCTCTAAAGGATGATGCTAAAGCCTGGTTCACCTCTCTTGCTCCTGGATGTGTGCGTAGTCCCCAGGAGATGGTCTATTACTTATGTATGAAGTATTTCCCTGCCCATAAGAAGCAAGCTGCCTTGCAGGAAATATAAAACTTTTCCCAACTCCAAGAAGAGAGTCTTCCACAAGCTTGGGGGAGGATCGTCCAGCTACAGAATGCTTTGCCTGATCAGCCTCTCAAGAAGAACGAGATACTTGATATCCTCTATAACGGACTTACCGATGCCTCTAGAGACTACCTAGATAGTTGTGCTGGTTGTATTTTTAGGGAGCAAACTGTAGAACAAGCTGAGACTCTACTGAATAACCTCTTGATCAATGATAATGCTTGGACTATTCCCGAACCACCTCCTAAGCCGACTCCAAAGAAAAGAGGTATTCTATTCCTCAGTCCCGAAGATATGCAAGAAGCCAAAAAATCTATGCAAGAGAAAGGCATTAGAGCTGAAGATGTCAAAAATATACCACCTATCGAAGAGATCCATGGTCTCGACAACCCGATACAGGTAGTAGAAGTGAATTCTCTGCGTAGGTTTGATGAGAGTGATATTCCTTTTGATAAACCTGCTAGCCTATGCTTTGATGAATTTGACAACTTTGTTGCCAAACAACAGAGTTTCAATGATCATGTTAGCAGACATTTGGAACAAAGTGCTCGTATGCTTAGCCATCTAAGTGCTTGTGTAGACAGAAATGTCAATGCTCTGAAGCTTATGAATAAACATGCCTCTATGATTACTACATAGGTAGAACAAGTACTTAAAGCTCAGAATGACTTGCTCAATGAATTAAATGACAACTCTGTCAGAGTCATTACTAGAGGAGGCAAAATGACTCAGGAACCTTTGTATGCTGAAGGTCGTCCTAAGAGAATTGATCAAGATTCTCAAGGAATCAATGCTGATACACCTAGTCATCCTAAAGAGAAGAAGAAGGATGATAGAAACCTGCACGCCAGTTCACCAAATACTGTCACACCTGAAGAACCTAATGATATTTTTGCATCTCATGCAGAAACACAATCAGGTGATGAACATGAACCTGGTGACAATGTGGACAATGATGTTCATAATAATGCTGAACCTAGCCATTATGAGGATGTAGAGATTGAACCTACAGTTAATCCTGATAATCCAGAACCTAAGAGATACGACAAAATGACTTTACTGCTAGGAAGCATGGTAAAGAAAGAGAGCCATGGGTTCAGAGACCTATGCCCTTTCCTCCTAAGCCATCCAAGAAAAAGGATGATGAGGATTTTGTGCCCTTCGTTGAGATGATCAGACCCGTCTTTCTGCAGATGCGGTTAACTGATGTGCTCAAGATGTCTCCGTATGCCAAGTACATGAAGGATATCGTGACTAATAAACGGAAGATACCAGATCTTGAGATCTCCACCATGCTTGCCAATTACACTTTCAAAGGTGGAACTCCTAAGAAAAATGGTGATCCCGGAGTGCCCACTAGACCTTGCTCTATTAAAGGAAACTACGTAAGAACTGCCTTATGTGACCTTGGAGCCGGTGTTAGTGTTATGCCGCTCTCTCTTTATCATAGACTTGAGTTGGATAAGTTGACACCCACTGAAATTTCTCCGCAAATGGCCGACAAATCAACTGCTTTCCCTATCGGCATTTGCGAGGATGTGCCTGTTGTGGTTGCTAATACCACTATCTTAACAGACTTCGTTATCTTGGATATTCCCGAGGACAATGACATGGCTATCATCCTCGGAAGACCCTTTTTAAGCACTGCAGGGGCTGTTATATATTGCAACAAAGGCAATGTCACTTTCCATGTCAACGGTAATGAGCACACAGTGCACTTTCCGAAGAAACGATATCCAGTACATTGCATCAATGCTATCGAAAAAACTTCATCGATTCTCATTGGGAGCTTTGAATGCCCTATTCCACGTGTCAATATGAAGTATGATTTGCTTGTTGGGGAGATACGTATCCCCATTGAGGTGACTTAGTGGCTATTCGAAAATTCTCCGTTCTCTCATGCGATTCGAGAAGGTTTTGTCATGAGGACTTGACCAATCCCATTGACGGATTTCTTTCGATGACCATGAAACGAATGAATCAAAGAGTCACATACCTCTGTTTTGAGTCTTCATTTTCTGTTGCTTAGAAGAAAAATGATGGAATTAGTTTTTCCTCTCTTGTTTTCTGTTTTAGCGTCCCGGAGGAAAATACCTCGAAAATAAAAGTTCTCCGATGGTCCTGGAAATTTTGTATGATTTTTTCTGGAATTTTTGAAAATTTCTGAGCCTGAGAGCTGGTCAGGAGGCCTGACAAGTGGGCCACAAGCCCCCCACCACCACCTACCCCCCTGGTTGCGTGGTGCAAGCTTGTGGGGCCCACAGGCACCACCTCCACTCATTCCAGCTCTCAGCCTCTTCTGCCACCTCCAGAAAAAATTGTTTCGCAGCTCAAACCCGTGTTCTTGCTCATTTGGCTGTGATTTTCTATCTCCATGCTCAAAGCACCATTTTCCGAACTGTTTTGGGGAAATTAGTCCTTGGTAAGTGACTCCTCCATTGGTCCAATTAGTTTTTGCTCTAGTGCTTTATCCTTCGCGAATTCTTGCTGCCTTGGTGACCCTGTTCTTGAGCTATAAAAGTTGATTTTAGCTGGTCCCAAGTAGTTTTAGCGCGTGATACGATCTCTAGGCACTAGTAGGAGTAGTTGCGACAAGGTGTGGTGGGTCTTTATTCACTTTTCTCTTGAACTTCAAAAATTTCAGCAAAAGGAAATTATGTTCAGGAGGAAGTTTCATGGTGGTTCCTCAAGTAAGAAGGGTCCTCGTCTCTCCTTTCGGGAGCCCGAACCTTTTCAACTAAGGGACGCACCGGTGCAACCATGTGAATGGCCTTCCGATGAGTTCATGATCGAAGCAGGCTTCAAGGATGAGTTTGATGCACTTGTCCGCAATGTCGGGTTAGAAGAATTCCTCTCAGATAAATGTGAACATTATGCTATGCTCACTGCCTCTTTTGTGTGTAGATTTAAATTTTTAGCTGGGCATGAATCATCCATACTGTTTGATTTGTACGATAAATCCTATACCGTGGGTCTGGAGGATTTCAATAGGATTTCAAGATACCCGATGGAGGTAGTATTATTGATCCTCCTAAGTCTTCTGTCAGAGACTTTGTTTCGAGTATAACTGTTGGAGAAACCAGAGATATCACGCAAGCCACCATAGGAAGCATCCATTTCCCTGCCTTGCAGTACCTTGCCCTCTTCATAGGTAGGTGCATTAACGGCAAGGGTGCACATTGTCACCTATGCGCTTCCGACCTTAGTATCCTTAAGAGCGCAGTAACAGGTGACAGGAGCTTCAATATGGGAGCTATTATAGCAAGGAGGCTGAATAAAAATGCCAGTGAGGGGGATTTCTTTGGGAGAGTTTATGCTACATGCTTAGCAAATTTTCTGGGAGTATCCAACCGTCCAGAAGACCCTCATCTCCGTACAACTTACCTTGATCGTGTCGCTCTAACACGCTACCAGTTCCTTGAGAGAGATCATGGATCTCTTCTATACCGCTTGATATTTAACCGGCAACGTGTTTTCCATATTACCCTTCCTGCTCCTGCTTTCTTTGACTTTCAGGTTAAATGAAGATACTACATAACCATAGGAGAAGGAGAGGAGTATGAGAGGGAGGCGACATCTGCTCGACTTTGCTAGACAGCTATTCAGGCAGTGGCTGCAGCACTCCCGTATAACACTCATTATGACGTTGGGTTTCGCCAGGATCATCCATGGGAGTAGACCAAGCTAGGCCAAAAGCCTAAGCTTGGGGGAGTACGTGTTCTCACCGACTTTATATTCATGCTTATGCTTTCACTCTGTTAGCCTGTGTTTACACTTTGCCAGTGTATTATCCATGCTAGTTTCTTTTCGTTTTCTTGTTTTCTTGTTTTGGGTCCTTTTTAGAAAACCCAAAAAGATTTTTCTTTCTTCTTTTGCTTGTTGGCAGCTTTCCCGTGTAAATAGTTTTCTTTTTCTTGGTGTCAACCTAGAAGATATTGGTTACAATGCTTAGTGGTTCTTACATGCTTACATGTTTAGCTTTCAAAGAGCCATATTATCTTGTCTTCTCCTTTCTGTTTGCCTGCAGATTCAGCTTAGTCCTATGCGCTTATTATCGTTTTCATCATTCGATCGTGCAAATGAAAGGCAACAATGATGATATATGATGAACTGACTGAGACTGAAAAGCTGGTATGAACTCTATCTATTTTGTTTTTGTAAATATGACTAGCTTGTCAACCCAGATTTAGCTTTGTTGTGAGAGAACCATGTTTGCAATGACAACTTAGAGATCAAAGTTTCTGATGCCATGCTTATTTAGCTGAGAGCTTATAATGTTTTGTCTTTAATGCCAACATAGATTTTGAGATGACTATGATGTAGTATGATAGGATGGTATTCTACTTTGAATGTTTCAAGTGGCTTGACTTGGCGCATGTTCATGCATGTAGTTGAAACAAAATCAACATAACCTCTACGATGTTCGTGTTCAAGGTGATTTATATCCTGTTCATGCTTGCATTTAATGTTAGTCAAACTCATTGGATCTTGATGATTGTTGTCGCTCTCTAGTTGGTCGCTTCCCAGTCTTTTGCTAGCCTTCACTTGTACTAATCGGGAATACTGCTTGTGCATCCACTTCCATCAACCCAAAAGTTTTTCCATGAGAGTCTACCATACCTACCTATTTGCGGTATCTACCTGTCGTTCCTAGTAAATTTGCATGAGCCATTCTCTAAACCTTCAAGAAATAATCTGTTTTGCATGCCCGAACCGCTCATGTGGTGACAGAGGGCTATTGGTATCTTCCATGCTAGGAGTGTTATCCTCGACATGTGTTTATTCACAGTCATTCATGAGAAAGGGGCTGGTATTTGGGATGCCTAGTTCCATGCTTAAATCAAAAACATAACTGTAAAACAAGACTCCCCCCGGATTGATGTTAGTATGGACGGTACCCGAGGATTCGGCTAGCCGTGGAGTGTGATTGATTGGTGGTGGGGGAGTTAAAACTTTACTTTTCTGTTTGGGAACCGCCTATAGCATGAGTAGCATGGAAGATATTGAGAACTCTTGGTCATTGCATTGACAATGAAAGCATGCCACCCAAAATTATTATCTCTGTTTTCAAAGCTTGAGCTCTGGCACCTCTACAAATCAATGCTTCCCTCTGCGAAGGGCTTGTCTATTTATTTTCCTGTCGAGTCATCCTCCTCTTATATAAGCACCAATTAGAGAGCACCTCTGTCATTTTTATGCTTTGCTTTTGACTGATATTGAGTATGACTATGACTGGATCTTCGTTGCTATGAATTATAATGTTTAGTAAGCCCTTGATCTTTGAAAGTGCTCTGCATTTATGTTTTGCGGTCTCAGAAAGAGCTAGCGAGATACCACCTATTCATATTGCTTCATGTTTGCTTTGATTGAAGTGTTGGTATTTGAAACTCATTATTATTTGCTTGTTAGGTGATTATGCCATTGATATTAGTTTATCGTGAGACCTTTGTGTCATTTGGTTCTCTGGTTAACTTGTGATCTTGCTTAAATTCTGGTTATGAGTTAGACATAGTTGCAACAACAAGATCAAACAGAGTTTGTCAAAGTTTTTCTTTCTCTCTCAGTTTGACAACTGAGTTGTTTGAGGACAAGCAAGGTTTTAAGCTTGGGGGAGTTGATACGTCTCCAACGTATCTACTTTTCCAAACTCTTTTGCCCTTGTTTTGGACTATAATTTGTATGATTTGAATGGAACTAACCTCGACTAACGCTGCTTTCTGCAGAATTGGCTTGGTGTTATTTTTGTGCAGAAATCAAAGTTCTCCAAACGTCCTGAAAATTTACGGGGAGCAGTTTTGGAAAATATCAAAAATACGTGCTCCAGAATCCACCTGAGGGGGTGGGCAAGTGGGCCACAAGCCCCTGCTCCGCCACCACCCCCCTGGTGGCGGTGGGCAGGCTTGTGGGGCCCATAGGCACCTGCCGCCCCCAATTCCAGCTCTATATGTTGTCTTTCATCCCAGAAAAAATAAAAAAGAGAACTTTTCGTCGCATTTTCGATAAGGAGGCGTCGCCACCACGTGTTCTTCATCTGGAGGGCAGATCTGGAGTCCGTCTTGGGCTCGGGAGAGGGGAAATCGTCGCCATCGTCATCATCAACCTTCTTCCCTCTCCAATTCCATGAAGCTCTTCGTCGTTCGTGAGTAATCTATTCGTAGGCTCGCTGGACGGTGATGAGTAGGATGAGATCTATCATGTAATCGAGTTAGTTTTGATGGGGATTGATCCCTAGTATCCAGTATATTCTGAGATTTGATGTTGCTACTACTTTGCCATGCTTAATGCTTGTCACTAGGGCCCGAGTGCCATGATTTCAGATCTGAAATTAATATGTTGTCACCAATATATGTGTGTTTTAGATCCGATCTTGTAAGTTGTAGTTACCTACTATGTGTTATGATCCGGCAACCCTGGAGGGACAATAACCGGAACCACTCCCGGTGATGACCATAGTTTGAGGAGTTCATCTGTTCACCAAGTGCTAATGCGTTGGTCCGGTTCTTTATTAAAAGGAGAACCTTAATATTCCGTAGTTTCCTTTTGGACCACGCTGCCACGGGAGGGATGGACAATAGATGTCATGCAAGTTCTTTTCACTAAGCACGTATGACGACACACGGAATGCATGCCTACATCACATTGACGAGCAGGAGCTAGAGACATATCTCTCCGTGTTATAGTGTTGCATGATGAATATCATCCAAACAAATCACCGACCCAATGGCTACGAGTTTGTCGTACAGTTACTACTGATGTTACTTGTCTTGCTCTGCTGCTACTACTGTTGATACTGCCGTTACTTGTCTTGCTCTGCTGCTACTACTGTTGCTACTGTTGTTACTTGTCTTGCTCTGCTGCTACTACTGTTGCTACTGCTGTTACTTGTCTTGCTCTGTTGCTACTGTTGATACTACTGTCGCTTGCTACTGTTGCTACTTGCTACTGCTGTCACTACTACAGTTCCTTGCAACTGCTATTGCTCGTTACACTACCGATACCCGCTACTTCGCTGTTACTACTTCGCTGTCACTATTGTGCTTGCAGATACTAATCTTTCAGGTGTGGTTGAATCTGACACATTCAGCTGCTAATATTTGGGAGTATACTCTCACCTCCTAAGGCTTACCAACAAATTTGGGTCGAATACTCTACCCTCGAAAACTGCTGCGAACCCACGCGCTGGTGGGCCATCAACAACATTCTTCTAGTCTCATTACTTGGGAGTGCTATCAGCAATCTTCTGGTGCCGTTGCAGGAGAAGGTTAGTTGTTATAAACATTCGTCTAGCTAACACTAGAGATTGCAGGATCAGCACTTTTCTGGAGCCTTTGCCAGGGAAGCACAACTGATGTTAGGAGGTCGTCGGAGGGTGATGGGCTGCGATGGATGGGGACGGAGGGCGGCGGAGGGCGCACGGGCGGCGATGGAGAGCGACGAATGGCGAGTTGGGCAGCGAAGGCAGACGGAGGGGAGAGGGGCCGATTGGGGAATGGGGTCGAGGAAAGAAGCAGAGGCAGTGGGGGTTATGTCAAGCTAGCAGTAGCGCGTTTTTCTTTTCTTTTCTTTTCTTCTTTTTTTTTCTTTTCTTCTTTTCCTTTTTTCCAAGAGTCGTAACGAAGGGAAGCTGATACAATATATGTAACTAAAGCGATATATAGTGCATCATTTGACCCATAACGGTTAAGTGTGCTATACAAAATAGGAACATATATATTACATCATTTGACCCATAATGGTTAATTGTGCTATACAAAATAGAAATATATATATTACATCATTTGACCCATAACGGTTATGTGTGCATACAAAATAGGAACATATATATATTACATCATTTGTTCGATAATTGTTTCTCAATTTCAACGTTTTCATTTTTAGTGAGATTCTTTCCCTTCTTGTTCGTTGGCGAATAATTGAGACCCTCATTGTGACTTTTCCTTTTCCATGGAGTATGACCTTTCTTAAGTAATGTAGTATTGATTCTTCTTTTGACGTATACTTCATCGTCATCGCCATCTTCCCTCATTGGGTTGTCGTACTGGTCGTAGTCTTCCTCGTTGGCGACTCCATCGATTCCAATGATGTTCCTTTTGCCTCTCCTCACGACAACATGGCTGGTATTGCTCGTGTCGGTTATGAAGAAGCATTGTGTCACGTACTTAGCTTGTACCCATGGTTCATTTTTTGCGATGGCGTTCACAGTAGAGCTCTTGGCGTCTAGCATAGTCATGGTAGTGAAATACTGGTTTTCTCTTTCGACATTCTTAGCCCATGTGACACGGAACATTGTCGCGTTGTGCAATCCAGAGTAGTCAAGCTCCAAGATCTCCTCGACCCTTCCGTAAAATCTCTCAGTTGCGTTGTTATCGCTGCCGGTCATGCATTCTGTTGTCACCCCTGAGTTCTGAAAATCACTATTCATATCTTTGGCCTCCGTCTTGAACGTGTATCCGTTGATAAGCAATCCGTCCTTACAGCCCTCTTCCGGGGGATTAGCAAGAATATGCTCTTTGAACCAATGCAGGAAAGTGGAGTCGTGCTCTCTAGTAACTTCGGCGTCCGTCCTGCATACCCACCGGTCACGATACTTCTTTGGGATAGTTTCTTTATGCACTGTCATGAAAGGATCTACCTGATCTAGATTTTGTAGCACTATCAAGTTTTCTCTATCAAAGTCGTTGCGTCTATCTGAGTAGGCCACATGCAGTTCCCTATGACCGTTGGAGTGACCTTCTCCTTCGAGCCTCCCAACGTGCTTGTTAACGGGCAATCCAACAGTAGGCGGACGGTCTGCGTCATATAGAAAATTCTCGCAAAAAGAGATGCACTCTTGTGTTAGGTAGCCCTTGACGATGCTTCCATCCGAATGGGACATGTTACAAATGAATCCTTTGATGACCCCATTCATCCTCATGAACGTCATCATGTTGTGCAAGAATAGCCGCCTTAGGTCTATTATGTTGTCACAATATGGGCACATAGATGCACCATGACATCAAAGAACACGGCGGGAAGTACATCTCAATCTCATTTAGTATCACAACGATCTCTTCTTGTAGCCTTCGGAGTTGTTTCACACTGATCGACTTTTGAGAGATGACGTCAAAAAGTTGCAGAGACCAATAAGCGTGTCACGAACGTGCTTGTCCATTATCCCTCTAAGGGAAACAGGTAGTATCTGCATCATCTTCATATGATTGTCATGTGACTTCATCCCGTTGAACCTTTTTTCTTCGTGTCTAGAAATCTGCTTATCTTCCCACAGTAACCAGAACTAACTTTGATTCTAGTAAGGCACTTGAAGAATTGATCGATCTCAGCCGGACTTAAGGTGAAGCAAGAAGGGGGCAATAAACCTCTTCTTTTACTTCCCCTTATTATCCGGCTTCTTTGTCTGTGTCTCCTCTGAATTTTTACAGGGCAGCATGTGCAGATCTGGCCTAATTTTCAAATCTTGCAAGTCTTTTCTTGCCTTCGGCCCATCCTTGATCGTACCCGGCATGTTCATTAGTTTCACAAGCAAGCTCTCAAGGACATTCTTACATATATGCATTTGATCAAGGCAATGAGGCATGTCGAGTTTGTGCCAGTACTCCAAGTCCCAGAAAACAGACCTCGTCTTCCATACCTTCAGCAACAGCTCTGGCACCTTTTTCATCATCTTTCCCGGAAGGGGGCACTGTTCCTAATTTTTCAACAACTCATCGATTTGGGCGTCGCTCCGCTTATGTGGAGGTCCTCGATGCTCAGCCTCACCATTGAATAGATCTCAACGGTTTCTCCATGGGTCGTCCTCCTCGAGCCATCTTCGAGGCCCCATGTACATGATTTTCCCAGATCCGCCATCTTTCGTTGACGTTAGCGGTTGAGACGTCGTATCATTCATGCACCGCGTGCGTCCGAAATATCCATGGCACACCTGGCTTGTGATATATCCATAATTGTGATAGTCGTGCACCGTCGTGATAAGCGCGGCTCTCATATAGAAATACTCGCCTTTGCTGGCGTCCAATGTCTTGGCCGGTGTTTTCCATAACGTGTCTATCTCCTCTTGAAGTAGCCCCAAATATAGATTAATATTATTTCCCGGTTGTTTTGGCCCTTGAATCAGCATGCTCATGTGTATGTACTTTGACTTCATGCACAACCATGGGGGAGGTTGTACATCCATACAAACATGGGCCATGTGCTATGGTTGCTGTTCTGGTTGCCAAACGGATTCATGCCATTGGTACAAGCACCGACCACGATGTTCCTTGCATCACATGCGAAATACCGATATTCGTCGTTGAACACTTTCCACTGGCTTCCATCCATGAGGTGTCTCAGCTTTGGATCATCTCCATCATCGGGCTTGGTCCTCTCCGCGTGCCAACGCATGAGCTTTGCTTCCTTGGGATCTACAAAACAACGTTGTAGACGGGGAGTGATCAGTAAGTACCATACAACTTTTTGGGCAGATTTTTCTCGGCCTTCTTGTATTGAGAAGCATTGCACACCGGACAGCTGGGCTTTTTGTGTGCTCCTTTAGATAAATTATGCAATAGTTGATGCATGCATGGTATCTAACGTGCGGAAGATCAAGAGGGCACACGATCTTCTTGGCCTCGTCCACACTAGTAGGACACAGATTCCCCGTAGGAAGAACATCCTTTAGGTACTTGAGAAGCTCACCGAGGCTAGTGTCGGTCCATTTGTTTTTAGCCTTCGTTTTCAGGAGTTCGAGCGTGAAACTCAAGCGGGTCACCTCGGGATAGCAACCATCATATAATGGAGTGTTTGAGTCTACCACCAGTTGCTGCCTGATTGAACTTAGTACTGACGGAGTCTGCATCGTGGAGTCCATGTTTTGTCCACCCCCATGTCCGGCCTCTTGTCCGCCGCCATGTCCGACCCCTTCCCTGCCGCCATGTCCGGCCCCTTCCCCACCACCATGTCCGGACCCATCTCCGCCGCCATTATTGGTCATCTCTTCGTCTTGCGCCGTGTCGTCATTGCCTGCCCCGTCAGCGTCCTCATCATCATCATCCTCGTCTTCAGTTATCCATCGAGTATAGACATCCATGAAACCGGTCATGAACAGGTGCGCCATCACACTACCATCGTCATAGGTGTCGAGCCAAACTCCTCCTTTGCATCTTCGACACGGACATAAAATCTCTGTCCGGTTATTTTCTTTCATGTCCTGCACCGCCGACCGCAACCACCTATCCACCATCGTTCCATTGACCATCATGAACGCCTAGAGGTAATAATAAAGAAACTGATTATGAAAATGCATGCATGCATAAAAGTCATACAGAAATTCAACATCACCTTCCCTCAAAATAGTACATATAGAGTTTGTCCGTAATTCGCCGAAACGGAAATAAATCGACATTTCGACAAAACATAGGCAACTCACAAGCACCATTCGATGGAAACTCATGGCACACACAAAAATTCCATCATATCGCCCGATTATGTCATATCGCACTCATACACATATTTCCATTCTTGCAAAAGCATAAATTTTTAATCACCTATCTCGAGATCGAGCACGCTGATGATGATGTCGATAGGTGTCGCCACACACAACTATGGAATGATCAAAAGTGGACAAAGCTCTTCTTGACACGGCTAAATCTAATTAGGGAGGCAGATAGGTCACTTCACTAAATGCTAGATCAACCTACCTAGCTAGTTTGGGAGAAGACAAGTTCAACTAATGGAGGGGGAAGGAACAAGAGAAAGGAGATGCATTACTAGAGGTGGTGTAGGTAGCTAGGAGTAATAAAGAGAGAGAAAGATAGGTAGAAGAAGGAGAGCAATGGGGTGGGAGAAGTAGTGAGGAAGAAGCAAAGTGAGGGAGAGAGGAGATGGGAGCTAGGGGAAAGTGAAGGAAGAGAGGATAGGGGAGGGTGAGGGTGGAGGAGAGAGGTGGTGGATGCGGTTTAGCAGTAGCGCTCGTTGCAAAACACGCTGCTGCTAATACGATAGCAGTAGCGAGCTTCCGGTAGACATGCTACTCCTAAGCGGGGCCCGCCATGTGGCCACCTTCAAAATTAGCAGTAGCACCCTGCAAAAGATGAGAACTACTACTATTACAGTAGCAGTAGCGCGGTTATTGCAGGCACGCTACTGCTAAACCTAGCTTGGCAGGAGCGGTCGGGCAACTTCACTAGTAGTGTTGTTCTAGCGAGACGTGCTATTGATAATTCTGTAGCAGTAGCGTCGCGTTGTTACGCGCGCTGCTGCTAATTAGCAGTAGCATCCCTTCTTCCCCAGTGCTACTGCTAAGATTTTGTGTATAAGGTTTCTCCTAGTAGTGAAATATACACTAGAGTATCAGATTTCATGGTAAAAGTACATAGGACAATTCAATAGTATTTCTTAAGGAAAGTCATGAGCAGCACATGCAACGTGTAAACCGAACGTGCTTAACTAGCGTAGTTAGCTAACTGAACATAGGCCCTTCTAGTGAGCCAATGAAACAAGCTACTCCTCATCGTTGGAGATATCGATGATGATTGGCTCCTTGGACATGGAAGAGGGTGAGCCCTCCACATTGTGGCTGCCCTCCTCGTACTGCTGAGTTGCCTGAGCCGCTCCTGGAACCAACTTGCTGGCTCTATAGTTGAGGTAAGCACAAGAATGCTGAGAAAACACCTCGCAGTCTTAGTCGAAGGCACCGACGGTGGCCTTGAGAAAACGCCACAACCTGTCGTTTAAAGGATCCAACCGCACCACGACGTCGGCGCACGAGGCATCGACGATGGCCTCGACGGTGATGTGCTCCTCTAAGATTCCGGGGGCGGCACGAATGGCAGCCATAGCGACCTCATCCGCGCGTGCGGACGCGATTATTGGAAATATGCCCTAGAGGCAATAATAAATTGGTTATTATTATATTTCTTTGTTCATGATAATCGTTTATTATCCATGCTAGAATTGTATTTATTGGAAACTCAAATACATGTGTGGACACATAGACAACACACTGTCCCTAGTGAGCCTCTAGTTGACTAGCTTGTTGATCAAAGATAGTCAAGGTTTCCTGGCCATAGGCAAGTATTGTCACTTGATAACGGGATCACATCATTAGGAGAATGATGTGATGCAAAAGACCCAAACAATGAATGTATTATATGATCGTGTAAGTTTATTGCTACTCTTTTCTGCATGTCAATGTATATGTTCATATGACCATGAGATCATGCAACTCCCGAACAGCGGACGTATACCTTGTGTGTATCAAACGTCTCAATGTTATTGGGTGACTATAAAAGTGTTCTATAGGTATCTCCGATGGTGTCTGTTGGGTTGGCATGGATCAAGAATGGGATTTGTCAATCCGTGTGATAGAGAGGTATCTCGGGGCCCACTCGTTAATACAACATCACAACAAGCCTTGCAAGCAATGTGACTCAGGAGTTAGTTATGGGATCTTGTATTACGGACCGAGTAAGCAGACTTGCCGGTAACGAGATTGAACTAGGTATGGAGATACCGACGATCGAATCTCGGGCAAGTAACATACCGAAGGACAAAGGGAACATCATACGGGATTAACTGAATCCTTCACATAGAGGATCAACCGATAGAGATCTTCGTGGAATATGTAGGATCCTATATGGATATCTAGGTCCCGCTATTGGTTACTGACCAGGGAGTGTCTCAGGTCATGTCTGCATAGTTCTCGAACCCAGAGGGTCTGCACACTTAAGGTTCGGTGACGTTTCGGTATTATTTGGGTCATGTGTGTTTGGTAACCGAAAGTTGTTTGGAGTCCCGGACGAGATCCCAGACATCAATAGGAGCTCCGTAATGGTCCGGAGGTAAAGATTTATATATAGGAAAGTGGGTTTTGAACTCCGGAAAAGTTTCGGGCATTTTCGGAAGTATATGAGAGTGACGAATGGGTTTCGGGGGTCCACCAGGTGGGCCCACCCACCCCAAAGGATCTCATGGGCTGTGATATGACGTGGACCAGCCCTTAGTGAGCTGGCTGAAGCCTCCACTAAAGTCGAAGGCGGATTGGAGGTGGGAAGGAAAGAAACCCAAAGGTGGAAAAGGTCGAAAGAGTTTCCAAGTGGAGAGGAGGAATCCTACTCCAATAGGATTGGAGTAGGATCCCTCCACCTCCAATTTCGGCAAAACCCTAAGAGTATGAGGCTTCCTCCTCCCGTCCCTCCCTCCTATATATACTAGAGGTTTTAGAGGTGAGGGCTAACCCTAATTGCCACGTGCTCCGTCTACTTCACTCTAGATCTGTTTCTCCTCTAGTCTAGTTCGACGGTGCTTAGGCGAAGCCCTGCTGGATTAGTTCACCACCACCACCACCACACCGCTATGATGGAGAACTCATCTACCTCTCCGCCCCTCTTTCTGGATCAAGAAGGCGGGGATCATCATCGAGATGTATGTGTGCTGAACGCGGAGGTGCCGTCCGTTCGACATTAGATCGGGATGGATCGTGATGGGATCGCCGGATGGTTCTTGATGAGATTGCGGGACAGGCTGTGATTTGGATCATGAAGATGTTCCACTACATCTACCGTGTTATATACACTTCCGCTTACCGATCTACAAGGGTACGTACATTCACTCTCCCCTCTCGTAGATGATCATCGCCATGGATAGGTAGTGCGTGTGCGTAGGGAATTTTTTGTTTCCCATGCGATGTTCCCCAATAGTGGATTCATGAACTAGGTTCATGCGTAGATGATATCTCGAGTAGAACACAAAAGAGTTTGTTGGCGTTGATGTTCAATTTTCTGTCCTCCTTAGTCTTTTCTTAATTCAACGACATTGTTCGATTGAAGCGGCCCAGACCAACTTTACTCGTACGCTTACGAGAGACCGGTTTCCTCGACTACCATGAAACTTGTTGCATAAACATGACTGGCGGGTATCTATTTCTTCAACTCTAGTTGAATCGGATTTGACTGAGGCGGTCCTGGGAGAAGGTTAAATAGCAACTTGTATATCACCGTTGTGGTTTTGCGTATGTAAGATGCTATCATACTAGATACCCATAGAAGCCACGTAAAACGTGCAACAACAAATTAGAGGACATCTAACTTGTTTTTGCAGGGTATGCATGTGATGTGATATGGCCAAAGACATGATATGATATATTGGATGTATGATATGATCATGTTTTAATAGTTAAATATCGACTTCCACGTTGACGCTACAACAACCGGAGGAGCCATATGGTTGTCTTTAAACTAACGTTTGTGCTTGCAGATGCTTTTACTATATCGCTAGGTTGTAGCTTTAGTAGTAATAGCATAGATAGCGCGACAACCTCGATGGCAGCACGAAGATGGAGACCATGATGATGGAAATCATGGTGTGGCGCCGGTGACGATGGAGATCGTGCCGGTGCTTTGGTGATGGAGATCAAGAAGCACAAGTTCATGGCCATATCATGTCACTTTTGATTTGCATGTTATGTTAATCCTTTTATGCACCTTATTGTGCTTAGGACGACAGTAGCATTATAAGGTGATCCCTCACTAAAATTTCAAGAAAAAATTGTGTTCTCCCCGACTGTTCACCATTGCAACAGTACATCATTTTGAGACACCACATGATGATCGGGTGTGATAGACTCAATGTTCACATACAACGGGTGCAAAACAATTGCACACGTGGAACACTCGGGTTAAACATGACTAGCCTAGAAGGTACAGACATGGCCTCAGAACACAAGATACCGAAAGGTCGAGCATGAATCATATAGTTGATATGATCAACATGGAGATGTTCACCATTGAAGCTAAACTCAACTCACGTGATGATCGTACTTGAGTTAGTGAATTTGGATCATGCGACACTCGAATGACTAGAGGGATGTCAATTTGAGTGGGATTTCTGAAGTAATATGATTAATTGAACTCACTATCATGAACATAGTCAAAAGATCTTTGCAAATTATGTTGTAGCTTGCGCTGTAGCTCTACTATTTTTGATATGTTCCTAGAGAAAACTTAGTTGAAAGATGATAGTAACTATTATGCTGACTGTGTCCGTAAACTGTGGAGTGTCCTCATTGCTGCGCAGAAAGCTTATGTCCTTAATGCACCGCTCGGTGTACTAAACCCCGAGCGTCATCTGTAGATGTTGCGAACATCTGACATACACGCTTTTGATGACTACATAATAGCTCAGTGCATACTGCTTAAACGGTTAGAATTGAGGCGTCGAAGATGTTTTCAATGTCACCGAACATATGAGATGTTCCAAGAGCTGAAATTGGGATTTCAAGTGCCCACGTCAAGCGGTATGAGACCTCCGACAAGATTCTTTGTCTACAAAGTAAGGGAGAAAAGCTCAATCGTTGACCATGTGCTCAATTGTCTGAGCACTACAATCACTTGGATCGAGTGGGAGTTGATCTTCCAGATGAGATAGTGATGGTTCTCCATAGTCACTCCACCAAGCTACTAGAGCTTCGTGATGAACTATAACATATCAAGGATAGATATGATGATCCTTGAGCTATTCGCGATGTTTGACACCGTGAAAGTAGAAATCAAGTACGAGCATCTATTTTTGATGGTTAGTAAAACCGCTAGTTTCAAGAAGGGAAAGGGCAAGAAGGGATACTTCATGAAATGACAAACCAGTTCCTGGTTTAGTGAAGATACCCAAGGTTGAACCCAAACCCGAGAGTAAGTGCTTCTGTTATAAGGGGAACGGTCACTAAAGCGGAACTACCCTAGATACTTGGTAGATGAGAAGGCTGGCAAAGTCGACAAAAGTATATTGGATATACGTGATATTGATGTGTACCTTACTAGCACTCCTAGTAGCACGAGGGTATTAGATACCGGTTCAGTTACGAAGTGTTAGTAACTCGAAATTATAGCTCTGGATTAAACGGATACTAGCAAGGGCAAGGTGATGATGTGTGTTAGAAGTAATTCCAAGGTTGATGTGATCAACATCGCACGCTCCCTCTACCATCGGGATTAGTGTTAAACATAAATAATTGTTATTTGGTGTTTGCGTTGGGCATAGACATGATTAGATTATGTTGATCGCAATACGGTTATTCATTTAAGGAGAATAATGGTTACTCTGTTTATTTGAATAATACATTCAATGGTCTTGCACCTAAAATGAATGGTTTATGGAATCTCGATCGTAGTGATACTCATGTTCATAATATTGATGCCAAAATATACAAAGTAGTAATGATAGAACCACTTACTTGTGGCACTGCCGCTTGAGTCATATTGGTATAAAATGCATGACGAAGCTCCATGCCGGTGTACCTTTGGACTCACTCATTTTTGAAACATTTGAGACATGTGAACCATGCCTATTGGTATAAACGCATGAAGAAACTCCAAGCAGATGGATCGTTTGGACTCACTTGATTTTGAATCACTTGAGACATGCAAATCATACCACATGAGCAATATGACTGAAGGCCTCATTTTCCAGTGAGATCGAACAAGAGAGTAACTTGTTGGAAGCAATACGTTTTGATGTGTGCAGTCCAATGAGTGCTGAGGCAGGCAATGGATATCGTTATGTTCTTACTTCGATAACGATTTGAGTAGATACATAAATATTTGCTCGATGAATCACCAGACTGAAATATTGAAAAGTTCTAGCTATTTCAGAGTGAAGATCATCGTGAAAAGAGGATAAAATGTCTACAATATGATCATAGAGATGAATATCTGAGTTGCGAGTTTGGTACACAGTTAAGACAATATGGAAAGTGTTTGACAACTAAAGCCACCTAGAACACCATGGTGTGATGGTGTGTCTAAACGTCATAGTCGGGCCCTATTGGATATGGTGCATACTATGATACCTCTTATCGAATAATCACTATTATTTTTGGGTTAGGCATTAGAGACAACCACATTCACTTTAAATAGGGCACCACGTAATTCCGTTGAGATGACACCGTATGAACTATGGTTTGGAGAAACCTAAACTGTCGTTTCTTAATAGTTTGGGGCTGCGACGCTTTTGTGTAAAAGTTTCAGCCTCATAAGCGAACCCAAAGAGGATAAATGCATCTTCATAGGACACCCAAAATAGTTGGGTATACCTTCTATCTTAGCTTCGGAAGCAAATGGTTTGTTTCTAGAAACGAGTCCTTTGTAGGAAAAGTTTCTCTTGAAAGAATTGAGTGGTAGGATGGTGGAAACTTGATGAGGTTTTTGAACCGTCACTTCAACCAGTGTGTAGCAAGGCGCGGGAAGTTGTTCCTGTGGCACCTACACCAATTGAAGTGGAAGTTAATGATATTGATCATGAAACTTCGGATCAAATTACTACAAACCTCGTAGGTCGACAAGGTCATGTACTGCTAAAGTGTGGTACGGTAAACCTGTATTGGAGGTCATGTTGTTGGACAATAATGAACCTATGAGCTATGGAGAAGCGATGGTGCGCCCGGATTCCAGCAAATGGCTGGAGGCCATGAAATCCGAGAGAGGATCCATGTATGAAAACAAAGTGTAGACTTTGGTAGAACTACCTGATGGTTGTAAGACTATTAAGTACAGATGGTTCTTTTAAAGGAAGACAGACGATGATGGTGAAAAGTCACCATTAAGAAAGCTCGACTTCTCACAAAGATGTTTCCGACAAGTTCAAAGAGTTAACTATGATGAGACTTCATCACTCGTAGCGATGCTAAAAGTCTGTTGGAATTATGTTAGCAGTTTTTGCATTATTTATGAAATCTTGCAGATAGGATGTCAAAACATTGTTTCCTCAACGGTTTCCTTGAGGAAAGGTTGTATGTGATACAACCAGAAGGTTTTGTCGATCCTAAGGATGCTAACAAGTTCGCAAACTCCAACGATCCTTTTATGGACTGGAGCAAGCATCTCGGAGTTGGAATATACGCTTTTATGAGATGATAAAAGTTTTTGGGTTTATACAAGGTTTGTGAGAAACTTGTATTTCCAAAGAAGTGTGTGGGACCACTATAGAATTTCTAATGAGTATATGTGGTTGACATATTGTTGATCGGAAATAATGTAGAATTTCTGGAAATCATAAAGGATTGTTTGAAAGGCGTTTTTCAAAGGAAAACCTGGATAAAGCTACTTGAACATTGAGCATCAAGATCTGTAGAGATAGATTAAGACGCTTAATAAAACTTTCAATGAAATACATGCCTTGACAAGGTTTTGAAGAAGTTCAAAATATATCGGCAAAGAAGGAGTTCTTGGCTGTGTTGTAAGGTGTGAATTTGAGTAAGAATCAAAAGCTCGACCACGGCAGAAGAAAGAGAAAGGATGAAGGTCGTCCCCTATGCTTTAGCCATAGGCTCTATAGTATGCTATGTTGTGTACCGCACCTGATGCGTGCCTTGCCACGAATCTGTCAAGGTGTACAAAAGTGATCCATGAATGGATTACTGGACAACGGTCAAAATTATCCTTAGTGACTAGTGGACTAAGGATTTTTTTCTCAATTATGGAGGTGATAAAAGAGTTTGTCGTAAAGGGTTACATCGATGCAAGCTTTGACACTAATTCATATGACACTGAGTAGTAAACTCGATTCGTATAGTGGAGCAGTCTTTTAGAATAGTTCGAAATGACGCGTGGTAGCAGCATCTATAGGATGACATTGAGATTTGTAAAGCACACACAGATCTGAAAGGTTCAGACCCGTTGACTAAAAACCTCTCTCACAAGCAAGACATGATCGAACCCCATAACTGTATGGGTGTTAGATTCATGACAATCACAAAGTGATGTGAACGATATTATTGACTCTAGTGCAAGTGGGATACTGTTGGAAATATGCCCTAGAGGCAATAATAAATTGGTTATTATTATATTTCCTTGTTCATGATAATCATTTATTATCCATCCTAGAATTGTATTGATTGGAAACTAAAATACATGTGTGGACACATAGATAACACACTGTCCCTAGTGAGGCTCTAGTTGACTAGCTCGTTGATCAAAGATGGTCAATGTTTCCTGGCCATAGGCAAGTGTTTTCACTTGATAACGGGATCACATGATTAGAGAATGATGTGATGGCAAGACCCAAACTATAAATGTAGCACATGATTGTGTATGTTTATTGCTACTGTTTTCTGCATGTCAATGTATATGTTCCTATGACCATGACATCATGCAACTCCCGGACACCAGAGGAATACCTTGTGTGTATCAAACATCGCAACGTTACTGGGTGACTATAAAGGTGTTGTACAGGTATCTCCGAAGGTGTCTATTGGGTTGGCATGGATCAAGACTAGGATTTGTCACTCCGTGTGACGGAGAGGTATCTCGGGGCCCACTCAGTAATACAACATCACAACAAGCCTTGCAAGCAATGTGACTAAGGAGTTAGTTATGGGATCTTGTATTACGAAATGAGTAAACAGACTTGTGGGTAATGAGATTGAACTAGGTACGGAGATACCGATGATCGAATCTCGGGCAAGTAACATACCGAAGCACAAATGGAACAACATACGGTATTAACTGAATCCTTGACATAGAGGTTGAACCGATAGAGATCTTCGTAGAATATGTAGGATCCAATATGGACATCCAGGTCCCACTATTGGTTATTGAACAGGGAGTGTCTCAGGTCATGTCTGCATAGTTCTCGAACCCGCAGGGTCTACACACTTGAGGTTCGGTGATGTTTCGGTATTATTTTTCAGTTATGTGTGTTTGGTAACCGAAAGTTGTTTGGAGTCCCATATGATATCTCGGACATCACGAGGAGCTCCGGAATAGTCTGGAGGAAAAGATTGATATATAGGAAAGTGAGTTTTGAACTCTGGAAAAGTTTTGGGCATTTCCGGCAGTGTACGAAGAGTGACGAATGGGTTTCGGGGGTCCACCAGGTGGGCCCACCCACCCCAAAGGATCTCATGGGCTGTGGTATGACGTGGACCAGCCCTTAGTGAGCTGGCTGAAGCCTCCACTAAAGTCGAAGGCGGATTGGAGGTGGGAAGGAAAGAAACCCAAAGGTGGAAAAGGTGGAAAGGGTTTCCAAGTGGAGAGGAGGAATCCTACTCCTAGTAGGATTGGAGTAGGACTCCTCCACCTCCAATTTCGGCCAAACCTTAAGGGTTTGAGGCTGCCTCTTCCCCTCCCTCCCTCCTATATATACTAGAGGTTTTAGAAGTGAGGTCTAACCTTAATTTCCACGTGCTCCCTCTACTTATTTCTAGATCTGTTTCTCCTCTAGTCTAGTTCGGCGGTGCTTAGGCGAAGCCCTGCTAGATTAGTTCACCACCACCACCACCATGCCGCCGTGTTGGATAACCCATCCACCTCTCTGCCTCTCTTGCTGGACCAAGAAGGCGGGGATCTTCATCGAGCCGTAGTGTGGTGAACGTGGAGGTGTCGTACGTTTGGCACTAGATCGGGATGGATCGTGAAGGGATCGCCGGGCGGATCGTGATGAGATCGTGGGATGGGCTACAATTTGGATCGTGAAGACGATCCACTACATCAACCGCATTATATACACTTCCGCTTAGCCATCTACAAGTGTATGTAGATTCACTCTCCCCTCTCATAGATGATCATCACTAGGGATAGGTATTGCGTGTGCGTAGGAAATTTTATGTTTCCCATGTGACGTTCCCCAACAGCGATTTGCTTCTCTGCTGACAAATGCTCCTTGATCTCCTCGCTATACTACATGCACCGTGGCTTAGCGTGGCGCTTCTTTGGATTAGGGATCGGTGATTTTGGTGGAAGCTGTCGTACCGGCGGCCAGCGCATGTGAGTTGTAAAATGAGGAGGACGATGGGGGTCTAGTGTGGATTACGTGCCTGGATCGACGAGGCTGAGCAGCATGAAGGAGGGTCGTTGACGAGGAGGCAGCACTGCAAGCAAGGAGTGAAAATTTGAACTTGGAAAGGAAGGCAGATGCAGGGGAAATGTGTCTTTTGGTAAGGGGGAGGTAGATATTTCTGCGAAGCCAAATTTTTTGGCTCGGTCCAACGAAAAAACTTGTGTGCAAAGTGTCATCAAACATGGTCCCTTATTCAACACTTTGTATGATATGTGAACATCACAAAGGATTCCTATAGATTACACCTTGTATGATGAGTTTGAACGTGCGGATTTTGGTCTGATTTTCCCTGGTTACAGTGGTCTCCATGTCATTGCATAATTTGGGTACACAAGAGATCCTAGACCACACCCACACTTCTCAATCGAGCAAGTTCAGCAATTAAATAGAGCTAGCTGACCTAAACATTACACAAAAATATTTAAGACCGACGTTCTAAATTAAACAAAGAGTACTACTCCGGCTGGCGCTCGGCGATCTCTGCCACCTCCTCCATGTCCAGCTCGCGACCAAAGATCTCTTGGGGAAGGGGCTCCATGTCATCCACCACACCATACTCGACAAGCATCTCGCCATCCGCGCGTGCCATCTCTTTGGAAAAGGGTGCCATGAGCTGGGTGTGGGAGGTTGCAATCTGGGCTTCGACGGGCTTTGTCGTGGCAAGGTATGCCGGGAACAAACATACGGCTTCCCAAACGCTCTCGACAGTTACCAACTCTTCGGTCGTGGGTTGCCGACCGTTGTCAGGGAAGCTTCGTTCCATTTGTGTGGTGACCACCAGGAGCTGGGTGTGGGCGGCCTCGACATGGTCGTGGGCAGCCTCCATCGGGGCTAAGGACACCGCTGCAGAACATACAGTTGATGTTGCACTCTCGCCAATTGCTATCCCCGTCACAGATGTTTCTACCGCCACGTGAGCAGCAACAATGGCCGTTTGGGCTGCCTTAGCCACTCGGTCACAGATTGCGGCCGCGCTCACGCAGCTTGTTAGCACGTGCATAGTGGCTATGGCTGCACTATCGCCTTAGAGGACCAACGAATTTGCCCTCAGGACGCGGGTCAACGTCCCCATATTTCATCGGAGATGATTGAACAGTGAAATGATATTTGGGGAGCTAGCTAGTGTGCTTGACACGCCGACTGCGGAGTGTAGCCTACATACCTTCTCGCGTAAGACATATAATTACTACTACGATGGTACGATGCTCCAAGATATTTTGTACTTCATCTCACATGGTTAGTGATAATAAACATTGTGCGATCTGCTTGATTTTTCGTGTTGATTTGAAATACATCATGGTGTCACAACGGCAAAGGATGGTGTTTGAATTGCTAGAACTTTTATCTGAAGTGAACATGCAACTTTATGTGTGTCGTCAAAAAAATGGAATTATTTAGGGTTCGTTTGCACATTTTTATACATTAACTTGGTTTTTAGGCATTTCACGTGCACGATTCAAAATTAAACAACATGCACATGCTCCGGTGCACCAAAGTGGGTTCTAAAATCATATATGTGTCCATGGGTAAATGCTTATGTCCTATGCAAGAAATGAGGATGAATTTCAAATACCTCGGCACCGTGGCTCGTGAGCAAACGTTGAGATACTTGGTTTTGAAATTATAGTAAATCCAAAACTCGTCTGAAATTAATTGAGCCTTGGCATGCTATCTTGGAATGGCATCAACATGGTGTGGTAAAACAATTGACCCATTTGGGGCACATTTCAGTATAAGCTTCTCACAAACAATTGAAATTTGGGGCGTAATTGAAATTTGAACTACTGGGACATGCTCGAGTGCATAAAATGGGTTAAAAAATCGAATGTGTGTCCTTGGTTGCATGCTTAGGTCCCATGCAAGAAAAGGGAATGAATGTCAAACACCTCGGCACCACCCCTTGGCCGCAAACATTGAGATACATGGTTTTAAAATTGAAGTAAATCCAAAACTCATCTGAAATTCATGAATGTTGGTCTGCTATCATGGAACAACATCAACATGTTGTGGTAAAAAAATTCCCATTTGGGGCAGGTTTGGGTATAAGCTTCTCACAGATGAGAGCTTCTCACAACAAGCCTCATTGTTTTGGTAGGGAACGTGTCACCTTTGTGGACAAAACAATATTAGTTGCCTCTTTTTGCTTTCAAATTTTTTCTAGTGTCAACGTAGAACAATATGAGTTATGTACATTTCCACATTCTTATACATTAACTGAATTTTCTAGTGTCACCTTCTCACAACAAGCCTCGTTGTTAAATTTTGGAATTTTTCGGGGTTCATTTCGACATTTTTATACATTAACTGAATTTTCTATGCATTTATGTACATAATCCAAATTTGAACTACAAGCACATGCTTTCATGCATATAAATGGGTTGTAAAATCAAAAATGCGTCCATGGGGGGTGCTTATTAGGTCCCATGCAAGAAATAGGAATTAATGTCAAACAACTTGGCACCGTCGCTTGCCGCAAACATTGAGATACATGGTTTCCAAATTCAAGTAAATCCAAAACTCGTCTGAAATTTATGAAACTTGGCATTTTATCATGGAATAGCATCAACATGTTGTGGTAAAAAGTTTGTCCCATTTGGGGCAGGTTTGGGTCTAAGCTTCTCACAAACCAGAGGTTCTCACAATAAGCCTCATGGTTCTGGTAGGGAATGTGCCTCCTTCATGGCTGAAGCGATATTCATTGCCTCTTCTTGCTTTTAATTTTTTGCCAAGTGGCAAGATACAACAACATGAGTGTCTTGTTAAAATTTGGAATTTTTGGTTTGTTTGGACATTTTATACATTAACTGAGTCTTCTAGGCATTTTTTGTGCCTAATTCAAATTTTAACTATAGGCACATGCTCTAGTGTAGAACAATGGGTTGAAACATGATATGTGTGTCCTTGGGTGCATGCTTACGTCCCATGCAAGAAATCGGAGTGAACTTCAAACACCCTGACATCGTGCCTCGGTGGCAAACATTGATATAATTGGTTTCAAAATTCTATTAAATCCAAAACTCGTATGAAATTCATGAAACGTGGCATGCTATCACGGTATGGCACACGACATGCTGTGGCATTATTCGTGTCCAATTTGAGAGAAGGCGCACTCGAATCAACATCCAACAAAGGCATTTTGAAACAAATAGTTGTCTCCTTATCATCTCAAACGTTTGCATAATTTCAATCGTGGTCGTTGTGTTAACCATTCACGTGATGTCATGCGTCACACTTTTAATGGCTATGAGGTGCCGTGCGGGCAACTGCTTGACTGGACAGGAGGCATGCAAGGGAAAATGTGTCGCGAAGGATTTGTACAACTCTTCATTGCAATTGTTTTAGATAGAACACCCGTATGCAAAGCAAGACCTATGGTCCTTCCCCATTAAGCCAAGAGAAGGTTTTGTGCATCTTCATAGCAAGCAGTTCAGATTGAAAACGGTATGCAAAGCGAGAGCTATGGTTCCTTCGCCTCTAAGCCAAGAGAAAATATGGCACGCATGATTGGTACATCCCTTCAGCGCAAATGATTTGTTCGGATGACCCGTGTGCAACCACATACAAACAATTTGAAAAATATTTGCATCTTCCATACTGGGTATATTGGCATTTGTGAAACTGGAAAGATTAAAATTTGTTGATCTAGTAAGATTGCCCTTTGTCAACCTTGTAACACTACCATTTGTCAAAATTTGCAGCTAAACATCACTAGCACTATATAATTTTTGCAACTAAAATTCACTAAGCATAGATTTCATTCGTAGATTAAGCAATTGATCTTTATACAAACAATTCAACTTGATAGCTGAACCGACCAAATTTGCACCTATTGTTGCCAACCACGTACTGAAATAGCTACTTCAAGTATATATACTAGCTAATCGTAAGTATGTTGTACAGTTCAACCACATCTATAGTGAGATGAATCGAACACAATAGCCTTTAAATACTACTACTATGGAGGGGCTTTGTAGTAGTTCCAGCAGCCTCTCATCTACCGAGCGTGCTCATTAAGACGCAGAGGAGGAGGAGCCTACCGATGAGCTGGACTAGAATACGGCGGCTGTTGCTGCTACACCTTTAGCGATGCTCACCTCGAACGCCCTCTGCCACTCGAGATGACCAATATCGAAGTGATAGGACTCCTCGTAGTTATCCTCATTCCGCACCTCTGTGGTAGCGTGTGTCGCGGCCATGGTGGTGGTAAGACTATTTGCATGCTCGACCAGGCGCTCCTCCTCCTGCCGATGTAGAGCACAAGGTCGCTGACACATATGTGGGGCTCCACCATCACCTCCCTCCTTGGGTGGCGCTGGCGGAGCAGGTGATTACCCCATTCGTTGAAGGTGGGCTGGCGGCCACGGCAGCTAACGGTTGGTTGGTGGGCACGACCGGCATGTCTCGCTTTCGGGCCCCGGTGGCGGAGCGGGTGATGGCCACGGTGGCCGACTGTGGTGTGGTAGCCACGACGGCCACCTCCTACATTCAGGCTACGTTGGGGGAGTGGGCGATTGCTTGGCTTTCGATGATGGTGTGGAGGCCATGGCTCTACATGGTGGGATGCAAAAAGACAACCGGAAGCGGCGGTAGAGCATGTAGTGGGTGTTGCGCGCACACTCAACTGGGACGACGCACACACTACACTTCGCCGGGGACTACACCACCGCTGGGTGTAGCCTCCCAGATGCAGTTGTCCTCTCATGACGGCGGAGTGGCTAAGCAACGAGGACGGACCTTTGCCATTGGCGATTGTGGGAGAAGCAGACGAGATAAGCTACTTGGAGGGAGGGGAAATGCGACGTGGGACTCGCCGACCGTGAGGGTTTATATAACTGGTCGGTAAGCATTGGGATTTTGTGGGATTTCGCCTAGTCGGGCTGGAAGCTTGCATGGCTATGCGTGGGAACCTCTGCGGTTGCACGGCAATGAGATCGCCAATGATTCATTGGCTCCACTTTGAGCCACCGCTTGGCCAATGCCTACACGTTGCTCAAGCTTGTGCTCCAAGCCGTCTACGACATCGGGGTGACAAGATTTGCGAGAGGAGGACGACATGTACACAAATGGTTAATTAAAAAAACATTTGTCGTTTAATGACCTACTACCTTCGTCCTGGTTTATAAGTTCTCTTTGCATTTTTGTGCCAAATTTTGACTAGAGATTTAACTAGTAATATACGAATGCATCTCGCCAAAAATTATATCGTTGGATGTATTTGAACATAGTTTCCTATTATATTATTTTTATAACATGCATTAACATTTTGTTAGTAAAATTTAAGATCTAAATAAGGCACATAATATAAAGGGGAATAATTGACCAGGACGATAGTAGTAGCACACAGCCGTTCTCTTCGCATCGTTGCGAATAATTGTCCGACCATCGTGTGATGTGGAATGCGACATAGTTGCACATAATGCCGCTAGCTCGCAACTGTCGGCCAGCTTGTAGACAAGCATTCCCTGTGTTATCAACTGCTCTATGCATGTGGTTGCTCGCGGTTGAGGCGGTCGAGTGCGCTCTGCTCGCGTCCTGCCGCGCGCGCTCTGCTCTCGCATCCCTCCGTGCGCTCTGCCCACGTCCCTCCACGGGCAATGCCAGTGTTTGGGGCCGATGCAAGATCATGTATGTTTGTGCTGCCATTATGCACACGTTTGCATCAGGCGCGGCACCACGATGCAGTTACCCGCTGCAAAAACTGCCATGCAGACGTGTCGAGAATCGAGGCCGCCCGGTCCCCATTTATTTCCGCGGCCATTTACCTTCATCTCTCGCGCCACATGATACAATAAGCACACTCACGATGACACATACAGAGATGATATCCAGCGGTTGCAATGGCGCTCCCCGTCGCTCCAATGGCGCTCCCAGCAGCCCATGACGACAACGGGGGCAGTTCACCGTGCATCACATAGGGGACACCCATGTGAGGGGGGAGGAACTCTCAGCCGTGTACATGAACGAACCGGTCTCGGTGGAGAGATCACTAAAACTATGAAGTAGTTGCTTGTTGTGGACAAGTACCAAGTGGTCGGCTTCAACCTCGAGTTCATCAGCGGTCGTACGGGGCAATATCAGAAGGTTGACGTTGCCCAGTTGTGCGTGCTACATGACGTCCTCGTCTACCACTACCACCTGTCCACAAGGCCTTGCAAGTGTTTCGCCAGGTTTATCAACAACACAACCTATAGTTTTGCTACAGTGGACACCACCAACGATCTAAAAGTCATCAATGTTTCCGGCTTAACCTACTAGAATCTTGTCAACATCCATGACCACTACAAGGTCTGGAGCAGCACCAATAACAAACATATCTACCTAGTTGATCTCGACATAAATTGTCCCCTACTAGATGAAGACGAAGGATGAGAGCAAGAACGACAAGAATGCCTAGCACAGTGCATGGGATCATAGACTGGATGGAGAACACTTCAAGTGCGCTGCCAAGGATGTGTACACAAGCTATGAGAGGTACATGCGGCTCATTAACATAAGGAAGTGTCTTTGTCAATCCCGAGACGAGGGATCAAGCCATAGAGGAGTGGCGGGAGCATAACAAGAAGTAGATGACTAGATGATCGTTTCTCCTAGTTTAGAAGGCATGCAATTGTTTATTGAGGTATGTGGGAATGATTTGTATAATCACTTATGTAATTGCATGTTTATTTTAGTTATATATATGTTCTTGTTCTCTAGACAAATAAAATCACATGGCTTATTAGCAGTAATTGTATGTGTTATTATCGTTCTTCGCACACATTTCTAATTACATACATGTTTTCGGCGTATCACACACATCTTGTTCAGTTGAATTGTGTATGTTCTCTTGGATCATTGCAAACAGTTCATCCGAGTGAACTATATGCCCTACATTGCACACACCTTGATTTGGCTGACTGTTTTTGTCATGTGGCCTAATCACAGACAGTTCATCCGAGTGAATTGTATGCCGTATATTGCAAACACCCTCATCTGGTTGACCATTTTTGTTGTACTGCATCATTGCAAATAGTTCTTATGGATTAACTGGATGCCATGCATCGCACATGCAGCTTTGATCTAAATCATGTTTGATGTCTGCACCATCACAAACAGTTCGTATCATTTTTGTTGGTTTTCTTACAACACCATTTATGATTAATGCATCACACACAGTTTCATCGAAGGGTCTCTGATTGTAGTGTCGCGTTTGGACCATCCTGCAATAGTGGTGGTGGGCCACCCCGGCGCCTCCTGGCGTCCCACTCCGGCCTATAAATCCTAAGATATCCCAAAAACACTAAGGATCCTCCTGAAAAACTGTTTCCGCCAACGCAAGTCTCGGTTCCATTGTGTGCCCATTTGGAGCCCTATTCGGGTGCCCCGTTGGAGGGCGGATCGATCACGGAGGTCCTATACATCATCCTCGCTTCTCCCATGGTGATGTGTGAGTAGTTCACCACCGACCTACGAGTCCGTAGTTAGTTTCTAGATGGCTATGTATCTCTCTCTCTTGTTCTTGAATACAATGATCATCACATCTTCGCTTTGATCTATTCAACGTAATCACGTTGTGCAATGTGTTTGTTGGGATCCGATGAATTATGAGTTTATGTTCGGATTGTTCATGATATTATATTGAATTCCTTGTTGGTGTTTCTTTACATATGCATGATTATATGATAGCTTCGTAATTGTCTCTGGTCTAGTGAAATAGTTTTGCGAATTTGATTGATATTTCTTGAATGGGAGGAGTGTGTTGTAGTGGGTTCAATCTGGTTGTTCTGTATATCCCAATGACATAGTAGGGGAGAAAGACACGTCTTTGTATTGCTACCACTAACGGTAAAACGATGGTGTTTATTCATATTGATTGAATCTACTTTGTCTACATCATGTTAATGTTCTCAAAGCATTACTCTGTTTTACTTAATACTATAGATGCATGCTGGATAGCGGTTGATGGGTGGGGTAATAGTAGTAGATGTAGGCAAGAGTCGGTCTACTTGCTTACGGGCGTGATGCCCATATGTAATGTAAGAGCCCAAGTGCTACCCTTGTACCAATTCCATATCTAACCTTGTCTGCATGACTCTTTTGCTTTAAATTAGTAGATTGGTGCTCATGACTTTCACTTGCATCACAGTTTCTCATGCATCATGGCATCATATAATCCATTTTAAGTTTTATTGCATCACGTGATGTTGAGTGAGCATGTGTTGTGGGGATTGTGATGCTTGATCCATGTGGTGTTATTCTCATGAGAAAACCCTTCCTTGAATTCTCGAAAATAACCCATCTCTCTTTTATTCAAGTTATATGTTGTGGTGAAAATTTTCTTTTGCCAATGCCCTCTTAAAATGTTGCAAAAATTGTCGTTGTTCTGTTGGTACATTTAAAATAATTCTCAGCCTTGTTTTATTTCTTCTATTATTTTAAACTTGCAAAACAGGTTTAAATTTTATCTCTAAAAATATCCAAAGCAATTTTATTAAATAACTAATATTATTGTGAGTTCCAAAATTATTTTGTTTCATCCTAAACCTTCCTCTATTTCTGCGAGAGGTTTTTGCATTTTTTGTTTTAAATAAACTGAAAATGGGTTTTCTGGGAGAGAGAGAGAGAGAGAGCTTACCTCGGCCTTCTCCTCCCCGGAGTGGACCAGCCAGCTAGCGCGAGCAGCAGCCTTGCCAGCCATGCGCACGCGTCTTCTCCCTCCCCTGTACGATAGATCATCCACCGGAGCCACGACAAGTCCCTCCGTTATTTGATGGCCGTCAGTGCCCCTAGTACCCTATAAATTGTGTCCCCGACATAGCCCTAGGGTCCCTTGACCCATTCCTCCCTTCTTCTTCCCTTGCTGCCGCCAGATAAGGTAGCCACGTGCCTCGCTGTCACCGCGCCCGCAATGCTCCAATCGAGCACATGGTCGTTCTCAAGGTAGCCTCTCTGTGCATCTCCCCCTCGCCTTGGTCAGAAGGCCCGAAGCCCTGCCATCTTCTTCCTCTACGCATGCAACGCCAGCGACCCTAGAGCTCCCTCACCGTTGTCGTCATTTTTGCACCATTTGGATCTGAGGGGCACCCGTCTTCCTCAGAACCTTGTCTCGTCTCCGTCTCGACGTGGACCTCCTCTACGTGTCCTAGGTTGTTGAGGTAGTTCCCTACCGCTCTCTGGTCCTTCCCTTCGCATGTAGACACGTGGTGTAAATGCAAGGACCATGCCATGTTTGTGCTCTCGGCGCTTTGACAAGGCTTCGGTTTTATTTTTGGCTTGCAGGTTGTTACCCTCTGCCATGAGTTGGCTGAGCACCGCCGCTCAGGATCTGGCAATGACCATGCTTGCTTGCACGCGCGCAGGCTTGCACCCCCTTCCGCAACACCCAAGACTAGCGCCTCGCCTAGCCTGGTCCCAGAGCCAAGCGAGAGCCTGAGCTCGAGCGCACTGCCATTCCCCGCCTCCACGTCATTAGAGTCGCGCCACATCTGGGAATGGAA
This sequence comes from Hordeum vulgare subsp. vulgare, assembly GCF_904849725.1. Classification (NCBI taxonomy): domain Eukaryota; kingdom Viridiplantae; phylum Streptophyta; class Magnoliopsida; order Poales; family Poaceae; genus Hordeum; species Hordeum vulgare. Next base: position 246,660,413 of record NC_058518.1, on the reverse strand, counting down.
CCCCCGTGAACCCCCAACCCCCGCCATAGGTCGCCATCACTAGCAGTTGCCGGAGTGAGCGTCAGCATCATTGTCGTTGTTACTTTAGGAGCATGTGCAGAATAGGAGCTCGAGCCCCTACAGGCTCGACCCCCTCCTAGCCTAGTGGTTGCGCCCACTCTGTCCTTGCGGGCAGACCCTGGTTCGATCCCCGCGGGCCCCATATTATTCCCTTTTTTCTGGTTTGTTGAGCCTATGAAAGTGGTCCCTAGACCCCACATGTCAGTCAACCAGAGGACTAGCGCCACTAACTAGTAGACCCCCTGTGATTTATTATTATTATTTCATTTTAGTTTTAATCCCTCTTTAGAATTATTCCATATAGGGTAATTTCCATTTCTGTTCATGTCCATTTTGGGCATATTCCAAATTTGGCATATACTCGGTTATATCTAGTTGATTGCATTTTTATTTGTAGCTTATGGTTGAATTTTCTATAGGAATATATGCTTGTGATATATGAATTTGGGGTAGAAAAAATTCAATGAATCCATTGGTGGCATTAGTTTGGATTTTGAGCAAGTTGGTGTGCATGCTATTTTCCATCATGATACCCTTTTGTTATTTTTGTGTGAAGCATCCCTTGCACCCATTGGTAATCTTGTCAACATGAAAGTTGTAGTGTGTTGGAAGTACTAGGCCCTATTATTTTTACTTGCCATGAAAACCTTGTCTACTTGTGGGATTCTTGCTGTCAACATGTTATGTCAATGTTGCTAATTTGGTAGTATGAAATATGATTAAGTCTGGAAACTGTTATCAAGTAACTATGTTGCCATGAGGATTGCTAAGCATCTACAAGTTCTTTGTGCTGGTGCAATGGTGCAGATTAAAGAGTATGTTGTCCTCTGTTAAATTGTGTCAAAACTTTGCAATGTAGGTTTGCATCTTAGCTATTCTTCCTGTAAGACATGTCATGTTGATGTAAATTGTTGTGTATTACACTTTCTGAAATATTTCCAAGTCAGAGAATCTTCTTATATCACCATGCAATGTTGAGTGGATGCTATCAATGATTCTATGGTGTATTACCTCATGGTCAGTTGGTGTAAATGGTAGCATTTGTTGCCCTCTATCATGGTGTTTAAGTTCGTCCCATGAAAGTTCATGTAGCATAGTGTTTCATTGCTGCCAATATACCATCATGTTAAATCTGCACTGGTGCACTGAAAATTTCACTAAGTCCTAATCTGTTTTAATTTTGCCAAGTTGTGAGCTTGATTGCCATTGATCCCTTCTTCTATCAATGTTGTTGTTTGTTAGGGGTTGTTATACTCTTTGTTGAACTCATATCCATGCCATGGTTGATCTTGATAGGTGGTTGTAGGTGTTAGTTCTTGTGTGTGATGTTGCTGTTTTTGGACATATTGCTTATAGAATTGTTTTGCGCTTTGTGAGAGTCGTACCACTTTGTTTTGCATGAACTTTAGGTATATTTCACCTATCATTTTGTGCCTTGTCGAGTGGCATACATAGGGTGCCAAGGAATTGCCAATAGCCTCTCTCAAATTCATTTTTGCCTTCATTGCTTTTCGTACCTTGCCGTAAGAGTTTCGAAAGATCCACAACTCGGTTTGCGACATTCTTCACATGCATTTGTTTGTTTTCTCATGATGCATCCATTTTTTCCATGTTCATGCATGTACAAATAATTAATATTGAGGTTCTGTCCGGAATGGTAATAACTAAATAATTGCATGAGAAAGATGACTAGCGTAGCATTGCCATGCTTCATTCACATCATATTCATGCATCATATTGTTTGAGCATTGTGTTGTGGTTGTGTTTTCATTGGATGTTGTATTTTCTTTTGGCTAGCGTCGGATGGCGAGTACGAGTGCGAGGATCCTTTTGAGAACGTCCCTGAAGAGCAAGAGTTTTACCCCTCAGAAGAAGTGCGAGGCAAGATGATCGTTGACCTTGATATCGTTTCTATTTTTTATGCTTACCAGTCTCGTTTCTTCCATTAATTACTGCTGCCTACCACGTGAATATCAAGCCTCCCAAAATTCCATGAAAGCTTCTAACCCCTCCACATCTTAGCAAACATTTTATTGGCTAAGTTAGCACTTGCTCAACCCTTCTTATAGCGTTGCTAGTTGTAGGTGCAGGATGATCTATGTATTGACATGGATATTTGGATTATTACCTTATTGTGGCTATTTATTTTAATGCACCTATATACTTGGTAAAAGGCGGAAGGCTTGACCTTTTTCGTGTTGTTTTGTTCCGCTTTTGCCGTCGTAGTTTCCGGTTTCCGTTGTTATGTTTCATATTGAACACTCCTAACATACTTGGGGTGTTATGGGGACCCCCTTGATATATTGTTTAAGTGTAAATCTTGTCTCACAAGACCCAACTTTGGTACTCCATTTGCTAAAAAACTTAATAACTAAAAAAGCATAGGGAGTAGCTGCCCCGAGGATAATTAATCAACCCCCAGGCCAGTGCTCCTCATGAGTATTGGTCCAACCCAGAGCACTGTGCGGGGCCAACCCAGGGCAACTTGGGTGACTTCGATCATTCCTACATAAGCATAGCTTATCTGGTGTGTTCTGAAAACGAGATACGCGTCTCTTATCGAGGTCGTCGCCACGTCGGGCTGTCTTGCTGCATTTATTTTACCCTTCTTGATATATCTTGTGCGATGGGATTCCCATGATACTTTGGGATATCTCAAGGTTGAGGTTTTCCACTAGGAATCCAAGGAGATCACGGGTTTTTTGTGTGGAGGTTTCCTACGCATCTTGTGGTAGTTTGCGATGGACTAGTTGGAGCACCCCTCCCGGGTTAATATATTTTGAAAAGCCATGCCCACAGTTATTTGGCAACTTGAAAATTTGTTTAACATCCAATAATATAAAACATGAAGTAAACTCAATTAAAATATGCCAACTGTGTGTTACCATGACTATCTCTGCTCATGAGTTTCTACTCCGAGAGAGAACATGCTGGGGTTATGATTGACGTAAGTAGGTGTTAGAGCATATATCTCCGTATGTGGTTTTGGTAATTGATAGCAATCCCTATGGACTAATGGTTTCCTTAAGCTATATTCGAAGGATTTGTCCACACGCACTTCTTGAAATCCATCTGTTGGTTTCAAGGAGTTTATATGATGACCAAGGTGGTATTCAAGGTATTATCCAAAGGATGGACATAAAGACACCAGGTTGATAAAGACTAAGAAAAAGAGTAAATCAAGTTGATCAACACACAAAGCATACAAGATGTACCAAGAGGGGTCAAGTGATCCCATGGTAGGGTAATCATTGTCCAATACGCTTTTGTGTACTAACCCATGGTCTTCATGAGAGTTCTTTGTGGGGTTTGGTGTGTTTTCGTGTTCTTGCATCAAGAGGAAGATCTCATACAACCCATGTAGGATGACGACAAGTGGTGATCATCATCAAGATTGTGGTGTGCCAGTTCAAGTGGATCATCACGACGATATCATGCTTGAAGCTTGCAGTCCATTGTGGTGGGAATGGACTTGTGAAGATGTGCTGAAGAGTGGCTCACCCATAGTGAGTATGGGGGAGAAATCAACTAGTCTTCATCAAGCCAACGCAATCAAGAAAGGTGGTCAATCTCGAGGGATCCAAGATTGTCATATTCTAGCTCAAGTGGACTAGGTGCAAGGTATATGTTTTCCCTTGTTAGATTTTTCTATTTTACGATAGATTGTCATACTGTCAAGGGGGGATCTCAAGTGAGTAGCTTGATCATATTGTTCATTGATAGCTCAAACCATTTGCATCCTTCATCATATTTCTTGGTTCTTGTTTGGTGTTTCACTTTGTGAGTATTAGATCTTATGGTCATCTTGATGACAAGCTCGAGTTCATCAAAAACGGAGTCCATATGTATCTTCTATGATGTTTCAATGTCGGAAGTTTTTGCCGGTTCTTCATTCATAGAGGTTTCAAATCTCTTTATTGTTGGCATTTTCATAACTGCATGGTATTAAGATTTCCAACAAGCTTGAGTTTGCTCGATTCAGAGATAGACTTCATTGCATTTTTTCGTTTGATTTCGTCTGTAGTCGAACCTTGTCTTCTAAATGTTTGTATAAATGTTGTATGACTTGTAATTTAACATGTGGAGAGTATACGCCAACTCATATACTCACCTACTCTTTACTTGCAAAATGCTGAGATGCATCTCTATCCATATTAAGGCCTCGTCCCCAAATAAGGATAGTGTCACATCTTGGACGTTACATGTAATGATCATTGCCATGAACAATTATTGGATAACTATGCACTTTTATATCAATTGCCCAACAGTAATTTTTTTATGCACTGTAGGCTTTATCTTCGAGAGAGATGCCATTACGGAAAAACTATGGCCCTTGGGTCTATCCAAATATAAGTTTACGAATGCAATCAATACCTTGTTTTTCTTATTTATATTTTGTTTTATCTACGTTGGGTGCAAGTGTTTATTTCATTTTGTGCTGTCACTGCAAGTGGGAGTTGTGTGTTACTCCTATTGGTTCGATAACCTTGGTTCTATTTTGGGACATACTTACCTATATTGTGGTGCAACACCCATTCATCTTCATGGAAAAGCCAATGCAGATCATAAGTATCAGGAAGGATTTCTGGCGGTGTTGCCGGGAGTATCATCAACCTAGTATAAAGTACCTTCACACAAGTTACCATTCACTTGTTCTTCTTCTTATTTGTTTCTATATTTCCCTTCCTATATAAAAATCAAAAATACAAAATATTTACCTTTGCTAGTTGCTAGTTAATTCTTTGCTTTCTTTACTCGCTAGTTCACTTGTTTTGCTTGTTCTGTTTGCTTGAACATTACTAACATGTCATAGTTTGAAACTAGTGCTACTCCCGTTCTAGTGCGAAAGATTTAGAACATTCAACTTCACCTCTTAATGGTACTAATAAAAGAAATTTTGATGAAGTTGCTAAGGAAAAGCTTGATAGTCTTGTGTATGATGATGTTGTTGGGGAACGTAGTAATTTCAAAAAAAATCCTACACCATGCAAGGATCTATCTATGGACAAACCAGCAAAGAGCTAAGGGGTAGAGCATCTTCATACATTTGAAGATCGCTAAGCACAAGCGTTGCTAGAACTTGGTTGATGGAGTCATACTCGCAACGATTCAAATCGCGGTGAATTCCGATCTATGCACCGAACGTCGGTGCCTCCTTGTTCAACACACGTGCAGCCAGGTGACATCTCCAACGCCTTGATCCATCAAGGAGGGAAGAGAGGTTGAGGGAGAGCTCCGGTAGCACGACGGCGTGGTGACGGTGGAGCTGCATTGTAACTCCGACAGGGCTTCGCCAAGCAATACGGAGGACGAGGAGGAGGAGGTGTAGGGCTGCGCCGAGAGAGAGAGAGAGGGAGAAGTTGTCTCAAATCAGACACAAAACCCTCACTATATATAGGAGGAGAGGGAGTAGGGTGCCCACCCTTAGAGTTTCCCACCCTAAGAGTGTGGCAGCCCTAGACGGCCTCGGGGCGGTGGCCAAGGTGGTGGAGGGGCCCTAGGGTTGGGCCTTGAGGGCCAAGGTGGCCTCTCACGCCTAGGGTTTGCCCCTCCACCCCTTGTCGTACCTTGGGCTGCTTGTGGTGGCGCACCAGCCCACATATGGGCTGGTTCCCACTCATTCTTGGCCCATGTAGCAGCTTGGGGCTGGTGGCCCTTGCCGGTGGACCCCCGGAATCCTTCCGGTGGTTCCGAAACACTTCCATTGACCAAATCCTCACTTCCTATATATGAATATTTACCTCTAGACCATTCTGGAACTCCTCTTGACGTCCAGGATCTCATCCGGGACTCTGAACAACCTTCGGTAACCACATTCACTATTCCCCTATATCCCTTATGTCATTGAAACATAAGTGCATCGACACTACGGGTTCGGGAAGCATGCAGACATGACCGAGACACCTCTCCTGTCAATAACCAACAGCCGGGTCTGGATATCCATGTTGGTTCCCACGTGTTCCTCAATGATCTCATCGGATAAAGCAAGATGTCGAGGATTCAATCAATCCCGTATGCGATTCCCTTTGTCTACCGGTATGATACTTGCCCGAGATTCGATCGTCGGTATCCCTATACCTTGCTCAAACTCGTTACTGGCATGTCTAATTACTTGTTCCATAACACATCATCCCATGACTAACTCCTTAGTCACACTGAGCTTAATATGATGATGAATTACCGAGTGGGCCCAGACATACCTCTCCGTCACACGGAGTGACAAATCCGAGTCTCGATTCATACAACCCAACAGAAACTTTCGGAGATACCTCTAGTGCACCTTTATAATCACCCAGTTACGTTGTGACGTTTGATACACCCAAAGCACTCCTACGGTATCCGGGAGTTGCACAATCTCATGGTCTAAGGAAATGATACTTGACATTAGAAAAGCTTTAGCAGACGAACAACACGATCTAGTGCTATGCTTAGGAATGGGTCTTGTCCATCACATCATTCCCCAATGATGTGATCCCGTTATAAATGACATCCAATGTCCATGATCAAGAAACCAAGATCATCTATTGATCAACGAGCAAGCCAACTAGAGGCTCACTAGGGACACATTGTGATCTATATATCCACACATGTATTATCGTTTCCCGTTAATACAATTATAGCATGAATAATAGACAATTATCATGAACTAGGAAATATAATAATAACCACCTTATTATTGCCTCTAGGGCATATTTCCAACAGTCTCCCACTTGCACTAGAGTCAATAATCTAATTACATTGTGATGTATCGAACACCCATAGAGTTCTGGTGCTGATCATGTTTCGCTCGTGGAAGAGGTTTAGTCAACGGATCTGCGACATTCAGACCCGTATGTACTTTACAAATATCTATATCTCCATCCTGGATGTATCCACCAATGGAGTTGAAGCGACGCTTAATGTGCTTGGACTTCTTGTGAAACCTGGGCTCCTTTGCAATTGTAATAGCTCCAGTGTTGTCATAGAACAGAGTTGTCGGGCCCGGCGCACTTGGAATCACTCCTAGGTCGGTGATGAACTCCTTCATCCAGACTCCTTCATGTGCTGCTTCCGAAGGAGCTATGTACTCCGCTTCACATGTAGATGCCGCCACGACACTTTGCTTGCAACTGCACCAGCTAACTACCCCATTATTCAAAATATACACGTATTCGATTTGTGACTTGGAGTCATCCAGATATGTGTCGAAGATAGCATCAACGTAACCCTTTACGACGAGCTCTTCGGCACCTCCATAAACGAGAAACATATCTTTAGTTATTTTCAGGTACTTTAAGATATTCTTGATCGTTGTCTAGTGACCCACTCCTGGATCACTTTGGTACCTCCCTACCAAACTTATGGCAAGGTTCACATCAGTTCTGGTACACATCATGGCATACATGATAGAGCCTATGACTTACTCATCTTTTCTCTATCTTCCGCCGTGGTCGGGCGTTGAGTCGTACTCAACGTCACACCTTGTAATACAAGCAAGAACCCATTCTTAGCCTTATCCATATTGAACTTCTTCAATATCTTGTCAAGGTATGTGCTTTGTGAAAGACCTATGAGGCGTCTCGGTCTATCTCTATAGATCTTGATGCCTAATGTGTAAGCAGCTTCTCCAAGGTCCTTCATTGAAAAACTTCCATTCAAATAGGACTTTATGCTTTCCAATAGCTCTATACCATTTCCCATCAACAATATGTCATACACATATAATATAAGAAATGCTACAGAGCTCCCACTCATTTTCTTGTAAATACAGGCTTCTCCATAAGTCTGTATAAACCCAAACGCTTGGATCACCTCATCAAAGCGAATGTTCCAACTCCGATATGCTTGCACTAGCCCATAGATGGAGCGCTGGAGCTTGCATACCTTGTTAGCATTTCTAGGATCGACAAAACCTTACGGCTATATCATATACAATTCTTCCTTAAGAAAGCCATTTAGGAATGCCGTTTTTACATCCATTTGCCATATTTCATAATCATAAAATGTGGAATTTGCTAACATGATTCGGAGCGACTTCGACATCGCTACGGGTGAGAAGGAATCATTGTAGTCAATCCCTTGAACTTGTCGATAACCCTTAGCGACAAGTTGAGCCTTATAGATGGTCACATTAGCATCAGCGTCAGTCTTCTTCTTAAAGATCCAGTTATTTTCTATGGCTCGCCGATCATCGGGCAAGTCCACCAAAGTCCATACTTTGTTCTCATACATGGAACCTATCTCGGATTTCATGGCCTCAAGCCATTTGTTGGAATCCGGGCTCTCCATCTCTTCTTCATAGTTCGATGGTTCACTGTTGTCCAACACCATGATTTCCATGACAGGTTTGCCGTACCACTCTGGTGCGGAACGTACCCTTGTCGACCTTCGAGGTTCAATAGCAACCTGATGCAAAGTTTCATGATGATCATCATTAAATTCATCTCTAGCTGGTGCAGGCGCCTTAGAAACATTTTCTTGCGCTGCGCTATTCTCCGGTTCGAGAGGTGGTACAATTACCTCATCAAGTTATATTTTCCTCCCACTTACTTCTTTCGAGAGAAACTCTTTATCTAGAAAGGATCTGTTCTTGGCTACAAAGATTTTGCCTTTGGATCTAAGATAGAAGCTGCACCCAACAGTTTCCTTAGGGTATCCTATGACGACGCAATATCCCGTTTTGGGTTCGAGCTTCTCTGGTTGAAGTTTCTTCACATAAGCATCACAGCCCCAAACTTTCAGAAACGACAGCTTAGGTTTCTTGCCAAACCATAATTCATACGGTGTCATCTCAACGGATTTAGACGGTGCCCTATTTTAAAGTGAATGCGGCGATTTCCAATGCGTACCCCCAAAATGATAGTGGTAAATCGGTAAGAGACATCATAGATCGCACCATATCTAATAAATTGCAATTACGATGTTCAGACACACCGTTACGCTGCGGTGTGCGAGGCGGCGTGAGTTGTGAAACAATCCCGCATTTCCTTAGGTGTGTGCCAAACTAGTGACTCAAATATTGTCTTCCATGCTCAGATCATAGAAACTTCATTTTCTTGTCACGTTGATTCTCCACCTCACTCTGAAATTCCTTGAACTTTTTGAAGGTTTCAGAATTATGCTTCATTAAGTAGACATACCCATATCTACCCAAATCATCAGTGAGGGTGAGAACATAACAATAGCCACCGCGAGCTTCAATGCTCATTGGACCGCATACATCGATATGTATTATTCCCAATAAGTTGGTTGCTCGCTCCATAATTCCGGAGAATGGAGTCTTAGTCATCTTGCCCATGACGCACGGTTCGCATGTATCAAATGATTCAAAATCATATGACTCCAAAAGTCCATCTGTATGGAGTTTCTTCATGCGCTTTTTGCCGATATGACCAAGGCGGTAGTGCCACATGTATGTGTGACTATAATTATCAACCTTACGTCTTTTGGTACTCATAATATGAATATGTGTAACATCACGATCGAGATTCATCAGGAATAAACCATGGATCAGCGGGGCATGACCATAAAACATACCACTCATATAAATAGAACAACCATTATTCTCATATTTAAATGAGTAGCCATCTTGCATCAAGCGAGATCCCGATACAATGTTCATGCTCAAAGCTGGTACTAAATAACAATTATTAAGGTTTAAAACTAATCCTGAAGGTAGATGTAGAGGTAGCGTGCCGACGACAATCACATCGACCTTGGAACAATTCCCGACATGCATCGTCACCTCGTCCTTAGCCAGCCTACGATTGTTCCGCAGTTCCTGCTTAGAGTTGTAAATGTGAGAAACAACAACGGTATCAAATACCTAGGAGCTAGTACGAGCACTCGTAAGGTACACATCAATAACAAGTATATCACATATACCTTTGACGTTGTCGACCTTCTTGTCTACTAAGTACTTAGGGCAATTCCGCTTCTAGTGACCGGTTCCCTTGCAGTAATAGCACTCAGTCTCGGGCTTGGGTCCTTTCTTTGGCTTCTTCCCGACAACTGGTTTACCGGGGTGGCAACTGCTTTGTCGTCTTTCTTGAAGCTTTTGCTACCTTGCCTTTCTTGAAACTGTTGGTCTTATTGACCATCAACACTTGATGCTCTTTCTTGATTTCTACCTCCGCAGATTTCAGCATTGAATACAACCTGGGAATAGTCTTTTCCATCACTTGCCTATTGTAATTCATCACAAAGCTTTTATAGCTAGGTGGAAGTGACTGGAGGATTCTGTCAATGACTGCATCATCTGGAAGTTCAACTCCCAGCTCAGTTAAGCGGTTGTGCAACCCACACATTCTGAGTATATGCTCACTGACAGAACTATTCTCCTCCATCTTACAGCTAAAGAACTTGTCGGAGACTTCATATCTCTCGACCCAGACATGAGCTTGAAAAACAAGTTTCAGCTCCTCGAACATCTCATATGCTCCCTGTTGCTCAAAACGCCTTTGGATCCCCGGTTCTAAACTGTAAGCATGCCACACTAAACTAGAGAGTAGGCATCACTCCGCGACTGCCAGGCGTTCCTAGCGTCCTGGGTTGCCGCGGTAACGGGAGGATCACCTAGCGGTGCACTAAGGACATAGGCCTTCTTGGAATCAGTGAGGATGAGCTTTAACTTACGAGCCCAATCTGCATAATTGCTCCCATCATCTTTCAGCTTGGTTTTATCTAGGAACATGTTGAAGTCGAATGAGACATTTTCATTGTCCGTTGGACCTACAATATTTGTGAAGACACCTTTTAGACTAAGTTCATGATAATTAATTTCATCTAATGAAATTACTAATGAACTCCCACTTAGATCGACATCCCTCTAGTCATCCAAGTGTTACTTGATCCACGTCGACTAGCTCGTGCCTGATCATCTCGTGAGACGGACTAGTCATCAATGGTGAGCATCGCCATGTTGATCGTATCAACCATACGACTCATGTTTGACCTTTCGGTCTCCCGTATTTGCGGCCATGTCTGTACATGCTAGGCTCGTTGAGTCAACCTAAGTGTTTTGCATGTGTAAACTCGCTTACACTCGTTGTATGCGAACATTAGAATCTATCACACCCGATCATCACGTGGTGCTTCGAGACAACCATCCTTCGCAATGATGCACACTTAGGGGAATACATATCTCGAAATTTTAATGAGGGATCATATTATCTTTGCTACTGTCATTCTAAGAAATAAGATGAAAAACATGATAAACATCACATGCAATCATATAGTGACATGATATGGGCAATATCATCTTGCTCCTTTGATCTCCATTTTCGGGGCACCATGATCTTCATTGTCGCCGGGATGAAACCATGATCTCCATCATTGTGTCTCCGTGAAGTCGCCACGCCAACTATTACTTCCACTATTATAGCTAGCCGTAAGAGATAAAGTAAAGTAATCAAGATGGCGTTGCATCTCATACAATAAATTAAGACAAGTACTATGGCTCCTGCCAGTTGTCATACTCATCGCCATGCAAGTCGTGAATCCTATTACAAGAACATGATCAATCTCATACATCACACATGTAACATCACATCCTTTTGGCCATATCACATCACATAGCATACCCTGCAAAAACAAGTTAGACGTCCTCTAATTGTTGTTGCAAGTTTTACGTGGTTGGTTAGGGTTTCCAGCAAGAACGTTTCTTACCTACGTGACAGCCACAAAGTTGATATGCCAATGCTATTTACCCTTCATAAGGACCCTCTTCAAGGAATCCGATCCGACTAAAGTGGGAGAGACAAACACCCTCTAGCCACCTTATGCAACAAGTGCATGTCGGTCGGTTGAACCAGTCTCACGTAAGAGTACGTGTAAAGTCGGCCCGGTCCGCTTCATCCCAGGATGCCGTCGAATCAAGATAAGACTAGTAACGGCAAGCAATTGACAAAATCAGCGCCCACAACTTTTGTGTTCTACTCATGCATAGAATCTACGCATAGAAACTTGGCTCGGATGCCACTGTTGGGGAACGTAGTAATTTCCAAAATTTTCCTATGCCATGCAAGGAACTACCCATGGAGAAACCAACAACGAGCAAAGGGGTAGAGCATCTTCATACCTTTGAAGATCGCTAAGCGGAAGCGTTGCTAGAACGCGGTTGATGGAGTCGTACTCACAGCGATTCAGATCGCGGTGGATTCCGATCTATCCACCGAACGTCGGTGCCTCCGCGTTCAACACACGTGCAACCCGGTGATGTCTCCAACGCCTTGATCCAGCAAGGAGGGAGGATAGGTTGAGGGAGAGCTCCAGCAGGACGACGGCGTGGTGACGGTGGAGCTGCGTGGTAACTCCGACAAGGCTTCACCAAGCACGACGGAGGATGAGGAGGAGGAGGTGTAGGGCTGCGTCGAGAGCGAGAGAGAAGTTGTCTCAAATCAGCCCCAAAACCCTCACTATATATATATGAGGAGAGGGATGATGGTGCCCACCCTTAGGGTTTCCCACCCTAAGGGTGCACCAGCCCTAGATGGCCTTGGGGCGGCGGCCAAGGTGGTGGAGGTGCCCAAGGTGGCCTCCCACACCTAGGGTTTGCCCCCTCCACCCCATGTTGCGCCTTGGGATGCTTGTGGTGGCGCACCAACCCACATATGGGTTGGTTCCCGCCCACTCTTGGCCCATGTAGCAGCTTGGGGTTGGTGGCCATTGCTGATGGACCCCCGGAACCCTGCCGGTTTTCCGGGTACATTACCGGTGTCGCCCGAAATACTTCCGGCGACAAAATCCTCAATTCCTATATACGAATCTTTACCTCCAAACAATTCCGGAACTCCTCGTGATATCCAGGATCTCATCCGAGACTCTGAACAACCTTCGATAACCACGTACACTATTCCCCTATAACCCTAGCGTCATCGAAACTTAAGTGTGGAGAACCTACGGGTTCGGAAAGCATGCAGACATGACCGAGACACCTCTCCGGTCAATAACCAATAGAGGGGTATGGATATCCATGTTGGCTCCCGCATTCTCCTGGATGATCTCATCGGATGAACCATGATGACGGGGATTTAATCAATCTCGTATGCAATTCCCTTGGTCTACCGGTATGATACTTGCCCGAGATTCGATTGTCGGTATCCCTATACCTTATTCAATCTCGTTACTAGCAAGTCTCTTTACTCATTCAGTAACACATCATCCCGTGACTAACACCTTAGTCACACTGAGCTCAATATGATGATGAATTACCGAGTGGGCCCAGAGATACATCTCCGTCACACAGAGTGGCAAATCTCAATCCCAATTCGTACAACCCAACAGATACTTCTAGAGATACCTGTAGTGCACCTTTATAATGAAACAGTTACATTGTGACATTTGATACACCCAAAGCACTCCTACGGTATCCGGGAGTTGCAAAATCTCATAGTCTAAGGAAATGATACTTGACATTAGAAAATCTTTAGCAGACGAACAACACGATCTAGTGCTATGCTTAGGATTGGGTCTTGTCCACCACACCAATGATGTGATCCCGTTATCAATGACATCCAATGTCCATGATCATCTATTGATCAACGAGCTTGCCAACTAGAGGCTCACTAGGGACACATTATGATGTATATATTCACACATGTATTACGGTTTCCGGTTAATACAACTATAGCATGAATAATAGACAATTATCATGAATTAGGAAATATAATAATAACAACTTTATTATTGCCTGTAGGGCATATTTCCAATAGATCCTTCTAAAGAAGAAACTAGCATGCTCATAAAGAAATTTTGTATTGGTAGTGGTAATACTATTGGAAAAAGTGTGACCCAAGACTTTTTCACTTGTGCTGGCTCATTACCCTTGATAGGAGGACCTATTCTTGCTAGAACTACTAGTTGTACGGATGTCATATATTTACTCATAGTTGAATTGGAAGACAATTCGTTCATATGCATCCCTCCATAAAATCGTTGTTTCTAGATTTCTCTAATATTGAGGATGCTCCTACTAAACGATAAACAACAATATTTCTCATTCATGAATTTAATCATATTATGAAGCAAGCAAGAGAAATAGTTTCTCATTATCGGTTCAACGGTGAGTGCCCACCAATAGATGGAATCATCTATGATATGGAGGAAATAAGGAGATTACGATCAATGGACTATGTTGCTTATAATGAAAACCTTAGAAAGCAGGTCCCACCTAATGTCTTAATTGATAAAATTTTCCAAATACAATGTTCAAATTATTATCCTAAATCTTGGATTGGATTTTTAGCTTGAGAGTAAATTAAGGAAGTATCTTTACCGGAACCTATACAATGAAGAATTAACTATTACTTATGAGAAGCCTAAGGGGGAGCCTCCTCCTTGTCCTTGTGTTGTGAAGTTTAGTCCCTTCAATTATTTTTTCTTACACTTTAGAAAAATTTCTGCTGAAAGAATGGAATATTATTAAAGCACTATGAATTTCTCTCACGACTACTACGACATTTGATCGTATGCATTATGCCTAGATAGGGGCATAAAACAACGATGCTAGTTGGGAAGCAACCCAATAGTTATTTTTTTACTTTGTGTTTGTTTGAGATAACATGATTATAAATGTTTTTGTATCTAAATTAGTGTTTGTGCCAAGTAAAGCCTTTGGGGTGACTTGTATGAAAAGTAGAATTGATACGGTGCAAAAACAGAAACTTTAGCGTCCAGTGCATAATTTCTGTGATTTTACTGCCAGGCCCTTTTGATCAGAATCTTTTACACGGTATATCTATATAAATTCCTTAGGTCTTCCTCAAGTTTCAGAATTGTTTGAGTTACATAAGTAGGGCGTTTCTACTGATCACTATAGACTGTTCTATTTAGACATATTCTATTTTTTGCTTGCATAGTTTGCTTGTTTTGATGATACTATGGGTTATATCGGGGGGTATAAGTCATGGAGAAGTTAGAATATAGTAACTTATGCAGTAATAAAATATGAATTAGTTTATAACATTACCCAATGTTTATGGTTCGCCTATCCTAGTAACGGATCTCACAAAGTTTTGTTGAGTTTTATGTGTTGAAGTTTTCAAGTTTTGGATGTTATCACTATGGATGAATGAATAAGGAGAGGCAAGATCCTAATATTGGGGTTTCCCAGGGCAACCGAAGTCAAATCTAGGAGGACTCAAGCATCTAAGCTTGGGGCTGTCCTGGATGTCCCAATCCATCGGTATTTCACTTGGAGCTATATTTTTATTCATCACATGATATGAGATTTGCTTGGAGCATCATGTATCTTAGGTTGTTTTTGTTTTTAGTTTTCCACAATAATTTTTTTCTGAACACACCCACTTTAGAGAGACAAAATATCACCATGATTTATTAGAATACTCTATGTGCTTCAGTTATATCTTTTGCGCTTAGCAGTTGCTCTAGTACATCATTTATATCTTTTAGAGCACGGTGGCGTATAGACTTTAAAGAAATAATTGTACTATAATTCTTCACTTATATTAGTTTTAGAGTTAATAAATAGTGACGGTAATTTTCATGGGATACAAGACTAGTGCAACAATAATAGGTATTGAAAGAGTGCATAATCAAAACCTTCAGGTAGCACATTAAAGAGAAATTGTGAGTTGATGATATTAATGTGGTAAAGTGAATGATCATGAGTCCATCCTTACTGATTAGTAAGAGTGTCATGAATTAGAGGTTGATAAATTTTGTTCATCTAGATATTTTTATGGCATGGTGATGATGTGTGAGCGTTCTTATTCCTTGTTGAAATCCTAGTGATGTTTAGGTTGGCAGCGCGAGATGGTTTAATCATGCCAACCTCCTCCCTAGGGACATGCAAGTAGTACTATACTTTGAGAAAGTTAATAAAATCTTGCAATAAGTATATGAGTTCTTTATGACTAATGTGAATCCATGGATATACACACTCTCACCTCCACACAATTGATAGCCTCTTCGATACCGTGAATTGCCCATTCTTATCTCGAGGATCGGTGCATACTTTGTTGGTGCATCCAAACCACATGATATGATACACTCTCTGGAAAATAAGCCTCATTATATCTTACTCAAAACAGCCACCATATCTACTATCATGGCATTTCCATATCCATTCCTAGATATATTTCCATGCAACTTCCACCGTTACATCATATGACTAGTACTTTCATTGTCATATTGCTTTGCATCATAGGGACCCCGATCCTAAGCCATATGAATCCAGCATGTAACATATCATATCACTTTGCGGCCTCCCGCACGGTAATCCCCATGGCTGCCACCTTACCTTGGTCGATACTGTTTGCATCTTTTCACTCATATATATGAGTATCTCACTAGAAGTCATACGTCAAGGAACTCGAGTCAACATGACTAGTTATAGATCCAAGTGGCACATTCGTACAGGAACACACATACATAACCGAACAATGCAGGCGTCGATCATCAACCTGTGTAGGCAAGTCATAACAAGCTACATGGACTCCATTACACCCCGTTACATTTCCCCGTAGGTATAGACACAACAACAAAGAAGGATACACATCGGTCAATCTATGTGTCAGGAGTAGTAGGAAGCTAACATGGCTCGGTGGAAGCACAAAGAGACATTTTCCTATAGATAGGGCTACCAAGGGCACACAACTAGGTGTCGAATCCCACACATACTGATGCATATAACATGTATGCACAACATGCACGATATGCGTAGATACAACATGGCATCACAAAAAATCTATGACTCAAGTATTTATTAAAGACTCATAAGAGCCAACGTACTGTGATATTACAAACATGGGCCGCATGACCCAACACTCAACTCATACAAGCATCAAGCAGAAGAATAACAGGTATGAGTACAGATAACTACTAAAACTGGATGGAGGAGCCTGAAAATCTACAACAACCCTACCAAAGGAGCCAAACCTCTATCAGGAATTCCCAAGCTAATTCGGTCAATGTCAAACTTCGCATAGAAAATCAATAGTGATACTAAAGTCTCCTCTGCAAAAATATAAATTAAGCAACGTGAGTACAAAGGTACTCATCAATACTTACATTAGTACCATCTATATATGCATCATTATAAATAAAGGGGGTTGTGGAGTTTATTTGCAGCAAGCCAGCTTTGAATCTTGGTTAACCTGTACTATGACTACGAGTACTTTCTTTGACGTGGGGTACTGCACACGAGTCCACATATTAACCACCTCAATAATCCACTATGGATTATCTCCCATCTCCCTACGAGAAGGACATCCATAGCACCCACAGTTGTCTTCTACATTTGAGAGTATCATTTTCACTTGTCCATGAACCATATAATCTTTTAGACTAGTCCATATCGGAGTACGCGGCTATTCGTACAGATCATTTCACCCTGCAGAGGTATACTTATTCACACACGTTGTCGACACTTATCACCATATTCACGTCATGCATCTCGGCGACCTTCAAGCAGAAGCACTGGCGTGGGCGTCGGCCACGACCTGACTAACCACACAAGAATCGAGAACAGGTTTATCACCTATTTGACACTAAACCCGCAAGGAATTCTCGCCAAAGTTTCCTCTACGGCCCCAAACAGTGTGCGTAGGGTTCCACAAGCCCAACATCCGGGTGCTAGTTGGTACACCGTGCCACTGTGTATCTACTGTATCGAATCCCACCCCTCGGGCAATGCTAAGCACATCCACCAGCACTTTTCCTACAAACACCAGAAACTAGTTGCAACTCCTAGACAGAGATCAAGGCGATTAATAAGCCAAGAAGGGTCGAGTTACTAGAATCCAATGGGTGGTAGTTGCAACTCCTAGACACAGAACTCAGTTCTTAAGGACGGTCCCAATGAGACAACCCTTCACGTACTCCTACATGGCCTCTCATCGCTACCTTTACCAAATCGGATTCAGACACTTAACACTCATGCATGAGGACATGAACATAGCCATTTCGATTCATCGCCCATATGGATCACACCCGACATGACTCTAAGCATAGCAGGCACATTAAGCAAGCATGGATGAGTATTTACAACAAGGCTCAAGGAGTTGCTACTCCTGCTAATTGGTTGAACTATTTAGTGTGACAAAGATAGATCATGCAAAGGAATGGGTTCAACTATTAGAACATGTGACAGTTGAAACATTGTTGTCCTAATGAAGTAAAAGATAGCAGAAGCGAGAGAGTGGGTTTATATCAGTATGCTCAAGGTTTTTTTTGCCTGTCACTTTTCAAGATAGGAGTGCTCTTCGTCAGTGTCAAGAATATCAACACCGGAGCAACGTCTACTGAGGGGAAACAAACATCGGCAAACAAGAGCGAACAACATTCAATTCATCCAATGCACAACCAAGATGTATAAAATGACCAATTAAAATACGAAATTGACCTAGAGGGATAATTAACCAAGTTAGTTGAAGGGGGGTTCAAACAAGTTTGAATCCCAACTCCAAATGCTATTTTATAAATTTACATAATCATGCATGAACATGGCATAAACAGATTCTTCATATTTTCTAATCATTTTTCACCTGACTTATATATTATTTTCTATGAATTTTAAGAGTTTTAATCATTTTTTGAAATAAATAAATCATTAAGATTTATTTGAATTCCAGAAAGAGATTAATTTTCAGCATTGCATTAGTAATACGTCCGCAGGTCAACAGGGTCGTCGGGGTGAAAGCTAACCATGTCGGCCAACACGTTAGTCTAATAGGGTCGGCTATGAAGGCTTACTAGTGGGGCCAGGTCAATTGTCACATGGCCACGTCAAATTTTCCTATGGGGCCATGGCTATTAGTTTCATTTAAATAGAGTTTTAATCCAGCATTTAGTTAAGTATGTGGTGCCCGGTTGTCGGTGTCACATGGTTCACTGAGTTGTCATTAGCAACTAATCTTGGGGCCAAATCAGCCACCGAAGTTTCACCCCCGGCGACCATAGACCATGGCGATGTGTGTGTCGGGGCCGCTCTACATGCCATCGTTTGTAGCGTGGTTGGTCTCTACAGCTAGCTGGGATCTGGCCGCATCTAATCATAGCGAGTAGCAACGCTGGACCAAATGGGCCTTGATGTTGTTCCTCCTCGCGAGGCTTGGTCCCTCGCGAGGGCCTTGCCTTGGGTGGTGCCGGGCCTGTTGGTTTTTGGTTGATGAAGTGGGCCAACCCTGGGCCGCAGGCAGGCAGGTCTGGGTTCCCCCATTCCCAGAACGCGGACAGTAGCCCCCAGGCCCAAGGCGCGCCTAGGCTGGCTTCTCGGCAAAGCCTTGAGGGCGGCCTGAAGCGTCGCGGGCGGCAATGCGCTTGTCGGACCACCTCGCGGCACCCGAGGGGCGCGCAACGCTTACGCCCCCACGACACTTGGTGGTCGCGGTTCGCCTATAAATATGACCCTCCCCTAGCAAGGGGAGGCACTGCGATCTTGATCTTCCTCTTTGCTTCCTTTGCTCTGCCGAGAAAAACCTCTACTCCCCTTCGTTTCTTCGTCTTCCATGGCGTCTCCAGGAGGCAATCCCGGCAAGGGGAAACGCACGGCTCCGTCCGTGCACCTGTCCGCCCCCAGGAGCAGCGGCGGAGGGCCCTTAGCGTCGCCGCGCCTCCGTCGCCGCCGGGCTCTGGTTGAGGAGTAAGTCCCTCGGGTGCACCTCCTTTCCTCGTTGTCACGTCCGCTGCTTGGTGGTTGATCTTTACTTTTCTCCAGAGCACCTGCAGGCAAGAAGCTCAAGCTCGGAAAGTGTCAGGAGGAGGCGGAGGGGATGCGGGCTCAGCTCGTGAGTGCCGAGGCCGCCCGCCAGGGCTAGGCGAGGGCCAAGGTGGAGTTAGCGTTGCTGCAGAGACAGGTCCAGGAGGCGGCCGACGCCATTCAGGTAGCCTAGGACGTGGCGGCGTACGCGCGGGTGATGGATTCCCAACGTGCCAAGCAGTTCGGGAGCATCGCCGGTGGGCGGCACGCGCGATGCGCCGATTCATGGGGGATTCCCCGGCGCTGCCTAGGCTGAGCAGCGACGGGGGCTACCTCGCCTTGTTCCAGAAGGTGGTGGAGACGCTTGAGGCCGGCGTCTCCCGCGTGGAGGAGGATAACGCGTCCGACGCGCGCGAGCTTCTGGGCATTGCCTTGACGGTCGTCTTCTCCAACCTGCGTCGCTTTGTCCCGCAGCTTGATCTCCAGCACGTCGTCGAGCCGGTGCCCACTGAGTTCCGGCGTCTTCTCGGGGACGAAGTGCGCCCACGCATGGACGCCCTCATAGAGCGGTACATCCGGGTTCCCGTATCTAGTGAAGAGGAGGGCTCTGACGCCAAGCCTCCCGGCGCCAAGGGCGGTGTCGGTGCCCTCTCCCCTTAGGCGTTTACCAGCTTCTATTTTCCCCCATGTAATGTTGGACCATGAACTCTGCCCTGTCGGGCGTTAGACTTCTGTATGTTACCTTCGCTGTTCTCACTTTTTTCCTTTCGCTCTTGAATCGATGGCTTGCTCGCTGGTAGTCGTTGTGGCTTGGCTTCCTTGCATAGGGCCCGTCGCTAACCCAGCCGTTGCTCGAGGGCAACAGCGGCCAGGCCCCTCAGGAGGTCCCATCCTCCCAAGGCGTCGTTTGTGCTGCTGCACACTTGGTCGATGGCCTCGTTCCTTGCCGTAGCTTAGTCTCATGGGTTTGCATCGGTCCCTTCTGCAGCTCCTCTTGAGTAGCTCCTGCTTTGTCGATGGGACGGGGTGGAGACCCTTTCGGCACTCTATGTCTGCGATTCCTGGTCCCGCACTTTTCCCTGCTGCCGTGAGGCGCAACCCGTTACCAAGGTTGTTCCTCACGGGGCCAAGCCACGACGCCCTGGGTGCCGACATGGGCGACACCTGGGTGGCGGAGTGGCTATGTGACCAGTAAAGCCCCTGAGGCATGTTGCTCAGGAGCACCCCTTGACACTCAAGTCGCTCTACGTCGACAGGCCACGGGCCCGCACATTTCCTAAGCCATAGGAATCCAGCCTGTAATACATCGCATCCCTTTGCGGTCTCACACACGGTTAACCCCACGGATGCCCCCTTACCTTATTCGGGACCGTTTGCGCCTTTTGACTCACGTATGCATTTGTGTCGCTAGCATTCCAATGTCGAAGAACCCGGGTCGACATGACTAGTCATAAACTCAAGTGGCTCGGTTGTACAGAGACAGGCATACATAACCCAGCAAATTAGGTGTCGGTCCCGAGCTAGTGTAGACGAGTCGTAGCAAGCTACAAGGACTCCATCGCACAGCATGACATTTCCCCGTCAGGACAAACACGGCAGCTAAGAAGGATACATGCCGGTCAACCCATGTGTCCGGAGTAGTAGCGAACTACCAAGGCTCGTTGGAAGCACAAAGGGGCATTTCTCTATATAGAGAGCTACTAAGGACATACGACTAGGTGTCGAATCCCATACATATCACAGTGCATCACACGTACGCATGACATACTCGATATGCATAGATACAACAATGGCATCACAACATAACCATACAACATCACAACATTTATTTAGAAGACTCGAAAGAGTCTTGCATAATATGTTCATACAGGTAGGGGTCACATGACCCGACACTCAAGTCATACAAGCAGAGTCATACAAACCAAGCGGAAGCATTAAAGCTGTCTGGGTACAGACAGTTGAAAGGAAAAGGCATAAGGCCTAAATATCTACAGATCCCTTCTGAAAGGGGTCAGGTCGTAGCTGGGACACCAGCTACTCGTCATCATCGAGGTCCTGATAAAACCCACCTGTTGGCTCGTGGGTATCCTCTGCAACATTTATTAAACAAACATGAGTACAAAAGTACTCAGCAAGACTCTAGAACAGAACTATCTACTCATGCACATGTATCAATAAAGGGGGGTGTGGGGTTACATGCAGCAAGCCAGCTTTGACTCTTGGCTAGACTAAACTACAATTTAAATAGTTTTAAACAACTTTGATAAGTCGTACACGAGTCCACTAACACCACAACAATACGCTATCATGGATTCCTTAGCGTCTCCCTACGGAAATGCCATACATGATACTCACACTTATCTTGATACTTTTATGAGTAGCCATTAAGGTTGTCTATGAACAACATATGTCTCCAAGTAGTCCATATCCCCAGACGCGGCTATTCGAATAGATCGTAACCCTACAGGGGTGGACTTCTTCACACACGCTCTCGCCACTTATCGCCATGTGCACGTCATGCACCTCGGCAACCTTCAAGCGGAAGCCCAATGAGGGAGTCAGCCACGACCGTTAACCACACTAATACCTAGTCCAGGTTTATCGCCTATTTGAGAGTGAACCCACATGAAAGTCCGACCGAGGTTTCCTCTGTGGCCCCAAACGATGTGTGCAGGGGTCCAAAGCCCACCATCCGGGTGCCACTTGGTACACCGTGCCACTGCCTACCGCATCATAGCCCACCTCTAAGGTCAGGACTATGCACGGCCTCCAGCATGACTATAAACACCAGAACCTACTTGCAACTCCTGGACCGAGTACTAGGCGATTAATAAGCCGAGTGGGTCAATTAAGTATCCCAACGTGTGGTAGTATCTAGTCTTGGATTACATACACGAAACTCAGTTCCTAAGGACGGTTCCAATGAAACAACTAGCCATGTACTCCTACATAACATTTCATCGTTACCTTTACCAAATTAGGTTCCGCACTTATTCTTTGTCACTAGAACACATTCATCTATTCATGTTCATCACCCAGATGAAACAGACCTGACACAACACTAGGCATAGCAAGCATAGCAGGACAAGACACATCATGGCTCAAGCAACTACCAGGTATGCTAGGTTGCAAGGTTTGGCTATTTACTGTGACAATGACAGGACATGCAAAGGAATAGGTTTAGCTACCGAAGTAAAGCATTTGAAATATTTTGTCCTAATGCAATAAGTGAGAGCAGGAGCAGGATCATGTGTTTATATCGGGATGATCAAAAGGGTGCTTGCCTTGTTGCTCAGCAGAAGAATTAAATTTGTCAGCCGGATATTCAAACGTATCAGGAAGGGCAGAGCCTACCGAAAGACTAGCGACAATCAATAACATTCATATCCAGCAATATGATGCATGATCATGCCATGAAATGAAATGTAGCATGAGCTAGTGTGGCTATCAAACCTTTGGTTTGATGCTGATTTGAATTCAAAATCAAATATTAATTGAAATAAGATATTTATCAAATTCATTTAATTGATTTGACCTAATGATGTTTCATAACTTTGTTTTTCATGTAAGACAATGGCACCATTGTGTTCATTGAATTTTTCTGATCAATTTACATATCTTATTTGTCAAATTTGGAGTTATATTTAATTTTGTATGAATTTCCAAAGTTTTGCACTTATTCTGAATTGTTTTAAAACAAAAATAGTATTACTGTATCAGCAAGTCAATCTCGCCGTTGGAAGTCAAAACTGACCAGTGGGACCCACTGGTCAATGACTCTGGTTAGTTTTCAATTAAACTTTAAGTTAACTAGCTAATTAACATAGGCTGGCCCACATGTCAGTGACTGATTAGTATTTAATAGTTTCTTTTATTCTGTTTAGGTTAGTTTTATTTAACCAGGGGCAGGCCCCACCTGTAAGTCTTAGGGGGGTTGAACCCACCGACGACGAGGTCGATCTCGTCGGCAGTGAGCCTTCGGGAGCATCAGGGACGGAGGAGAGTGTCGGAAACGCATCTCCGATGACCGAACGAGCGGCGGAGGGCACTGGCAGAACGGCCACTCGATGGCGCGCATGACGGAGCAAATCCCAGGTGCTGGGGTGTCCGGAACCGATGCCGGCGACGAGCTTGGCGGCTACCAAAGCTCGGGCCTCGTCGGGGCTACTGCTATGGGGCTTAACACGCACGGGGCTGGGCTGCTACGGTACCTACGCGACGAGCTGGAGCCGATGGTGGCGTCAGAATGACAAAACCTATCACTAGAGCGTCACCGCAGACGAGCTCCCGCGGCGGATCTCGTCGGGCTCCGGTGAACTCGAGGCCTCGAGCTTGGGATCGAGGGGGAAAGGCACCCTGAGCTCACGGGGGTTGCACGGGCATCGAGAGCGGGCTTGTAGATGGCGTGGAGAGGAACAACGACGGCGGCGAACTTCGGTGATCCGAGGAAGAAGACGACAGCGTTGAGGCGATGCAGGGCTCGGGGGCTTGTTTCCTTTGGAGGGGATGACGTGCTCGACGAGGCGGAGAGGTTGGCATTTTCGGGGAGGCTTGAGGTGGCCAGAAGCGACGGCTAGCTCGAGCTCAAGCTCGGCTCTAATGGCGACCGAGAGGGGAGAGAGCGGGAGAGCGAATGGGGAGGGGGAAACAACTGGAATGGGTTGCGGGGGCTTATCCCTTCGCGGCCAGCGCGACGGAGAGGCCACGCACGCACTCAGGTGCGTGGCCGCACCGGAGGAAGTGGCGGCCACCTCCTGTTGGCAACTGGCAAGGAGGAAGACGACATGGGAGAAGATGGGTGGGCCAAGGTGAGCGTCACGTAAGGGTTTTCTATTTTTTTTTTTCATTTCTGTTTTCTGTTAAACTGTTCTGACATTTAATTATTTTATTTTTGGCTCCAAACTATTCCTATAAATACTAAGAATAGTTGTGGGTGGTATTTGAATTATTTCCAAGCCCATATAAATAATTCAACATTTTATGATATTCTGAAATATTTAAAATCACATAGTTGGGTGATTTCAGTAGCTTTCATGATTTAAATAAAATGCAAAATGTATTTTCAAAGTATGTTCCACCCTTGAAATACTGTTTCCAATATTTATCAAAAATGTTGGGATTTTAGGAAGGCCATTTTGGGTTCATTGATTTAAAACAAGTTTTGAATTGGGCTGAATATGGAAGTGCTAGGGTTTTTCTTTGATTTCTATTTTCATTTTTAATGCAAGAATAAAACATGAGCACATTCTTGCTAATCATCAAATGGAAACTAGGGATGTGACAGATGTAGAGGTGCCACAGGTTGATGCAGGTCACGTGGGGACTGTAGGGCGAAAGCGAGGGTGCTCCAGCATCGCGATGTTTCGCCCTTGGGGAGGGTTTGCATGTGATCCCTTTTGTAGATGGGGCCCTTCGAGGCCCCGCCCGCTCCTTGTCCTAAGACATGTCGAGGGCTTCTCTACAGCTCTATGTTTGTAGATCCCAGTCCCAAACATTTCCCTGCCGTCGTGAGGCGCGACCCGTTAGCAAGGTCGTTCCTCTCGGGGCAAGCCCTGACACCCCTGATACCGACCGAATGTGCTTGGACGGCACCAGGGTGGCCAAGTGGCTTTGTGACCGGTAAAGCTTTTGAGGGGATCAGCGTCGCCAAGACCCGGCCCCGAACATTTGTCAACCGCCATTGCTTGCGACCTAATGGACGAACGCAGCTACTGGGTCAAGCTCTGCCACCCCTGATAAAAACCGAATGTCCGTTGATGACATCAAGGGTGGTAGGTGGCCTTATGACCGGTAAGACCCCTGAGGCTCGATGCTCAGGAGCCCCCCTTTGATGCTCCAGCGGCCCCCATTTCATCATGTTGATTGTGCCCTTGGGAAGCCGCGGGGCGTCCCCAGGTCCCGCGATGGGCGACGCGCACCTGCCGGAGCCCCTGAGCGGGGGGGGGGGGGGGGGTAGATCGCCCAAATATGCAAGCAAGGTAATATGTTAGATCGCCGAATGGATGCAGCAGAAGTTATGGAAGCTTGTGTAAATGATATGATAGGCAGAGGTGTGCCGTGAACACTTGAAGTTCACGCGGTCAGCAGACACCCCCTAGAGCAGTGAACCCAAAAAATTACTTCGCATAGCTTCTTCGTGCCTGGGGGGTGCCTCGTGAGGCCCGGCCCTCGGCGCCCACACCAACACCGTAGTCGCCGCGGGTGACCCGCGCTAATTGTGTCTCGTTGCTTTCTCTAACTCGTCCTCCTAAGGCCGGGGACTCGGTTCTTCGCAGTTTCTCCGCGGGGGAGGTGGCTGGCGTCATGCCCTGCGGCTTGGGGGCGCCCCCCTGCCTGCGCCTGTTGGGTCCAGTGCTCCGCCAGTGGGGGCCTAGGGCCTGGCTCAAGGGGGACCCCCCGAGCGTTCCTTACTCCTGAGGAGGACTGGCGCCTGGGGTGGAAGCCTGAGGCTCTTCCTCGATGGGACGGTCAGGTGGTGTTACATAACGCGGTACGTAAGGCTCCACGAATGTGTTCGATCGACCTCCAGGGCCGTTTAGCAGCGCGACAATTGCGGTCCCTCTCTGCGGCGGGGGGAGGTCCCCCCCGATCGCGTTGCTCGGAGATCTTCTTGCGATGGGCCTGTGCACGAAGTTGCTTGCTCCTGCTGCCACCGTTGGGCGGTCCCGGCATTGCCCCGTGCAGACTCCCCCCTTGGTATCCTAGCGTGTCCCCATCGTCGTAGTTCACCCACGCCGCCGCCTCTGTCGCCCGCTGGCTGCGAATGAGGGAGCGCTCCCGCCTGGCCGCCCCGGGTGGTCGGGGGCCGACCTGGTCTTGGTGATGTGCACTGGTGTGTGCATCGAACGTCCTGCCATTCTCTTTGCGCCCCTGGTGGTTGCCGACAGGCTGCGCCTCGAGGCCGGCCACCGGAATATGGAGGAGGAGGAGGGCAGCACACGATGCGTCTCTATCAGCCATGCCCAGCGCAGGAGGGGCCCCGTCGTTTGCAGGCCCGGGGACCGGCACGAGGTGCGAGGCCCTGGCGCCCGACGCCTGCGGCCTTGAAGAAGAGTGGGGCCGGATGGCCTTCAGGGCGATGGAGATCAGCTCCGTGATGTGGTCCGCCCAAGCCTTGAAGCTCCCTTGCGTCGGTCAAAGGCGGAGTATCTCGCTCGCCATCTGCAGTGCATCGTTCGTGCCGAGGTCCCCCAAGTTGATGTGGCGCGTCATGGATGCCGGGGGCGCCGCCCAGCCGTCGTACGCCTGGGTGGCGCGGGTGGTCGCGACGGTGGAGGTGATGTTGAAGATCTGGTACGAGCCGCTTGGTACCAGAACGCCGGTACACGTGCTTTC
This sequence comes from Hordeum vulgare subsp. vulgare, assembly GCF_904849725.1. Lineage (NCBI taxonomy): Eukaryota > Viridiplantae > Streptophyta > Magnoliopsida > Poales > Poaceae > Hordeum > Hordeum vulgare. The sequence continues at coordinate 246,633,379 of NC_058518.1, read as the reverse complement.
GTCCGCTGTGGTATGACGATTGGAAGCCAACTCTACGAGGCTCGAAGAAGCTTGTTGGGCGCCGTCCATTGGAGCAACGGGACTTAGGGAAGATGAAGCTCGGGGAAGACCTTGACACGCCCCCTAGCTGGCGCGCCAAATGTTGGATTTCGGGCTCCGCAAAACCCTAAAGACTCGAACTCACGGGCATGTACGAAGATCTCTCGCGGGCTCGCCTCACCTAACTTGCTACTCGCTGGGGATGGCACATAACTCACTCGATGGTAAGGAAGACACAGAACACGACAGTTTACCCAAGTTCGGGCCGCTGAGAAGCGTAATACCCTTATCCTGCTTTGGTGGGTTGCCTCTCGTGGAGGTTGGTGGATGAACTAGTACAGTGTTCGAGGGCCTCTGGAGGCTGGGTGGCCTTTGTGTGGTGCGAATGGGCGATTGAATCAATCGCACCCTGTGAAGTAACCTACTCTCTCTGTAGATAGTGGCAGCCCCATTCCTCTTCCCTTATCGTTTCGGCGGGAAGGGATACCACAACGACCAATTTTAAAGGGGGGCATGGGAACATGCTTCCCCTGTCCAAAAGTAATCTTCGACTACAAAGTGCCTGTCAATGGAGCAGGGACGGGTCCAGGGATGACGTCCGTCCTACTGGCGGGTGGTGGTGGCCTTGTTGCACCAGAATGGAAACCTTTGGGAGATGCCTTGGAGACCTGTGTGCGTCCTTGCCCCCTTTTCACTAAAGGGGGAACTGTACCGTCCTACTGTCTGCTGCTCGTCTGTCCTTCCCCCGTGTCATCCTCGACTCCTTAGACCGAGTCTTGCCTCAGAATACCCTTCGCTTTGGAGGGGTCCTGAGGAGGCCCCCTGCAGGTCTTGATCCTGATCCACCTCGCGATGCTTGGCCCCTCGCGAGAGCCTTGCCTTGGGTGGTGCCTGGCCTGTTGGTTTTTGCTAGATGAAGTGGCCCAACCCTGGGCCGCAGGAAGGCAGGTCTGGGTACCCCCATTCCCAGAACGCCGACACTAATGGGCCAGCCGAGACCCCGTCGCTTGTTTGCAGCTCATGTGCTTTTTCTCGCTAGCATCACCATGCAAAAATCGATGGCAACGAAACTAGGTCGACCCAAGTCTTTTGGATGGGGTGTGCGGAGCCCCGACTATTTGATGCAAAATACGTCAAATTTTGTTTTCCCGCTAGCATCACTAGAACAAAATTGGTGGCAAAAAACTGGGCCGGCCCAAGTTTTCGGGCCGGGGTGCGCGGAGCCCAAACTATTTTGACGTGAAATGCGTCAAATAGGGTTTTCTGGTAGAGGTTGAAGATGACCACGGTGCCCCTGGTGAGCTGTGTCGGCTTCTTTCCTCGGCCGAGTAAGGTTCTATCCAAAATATTTCTATTTTCTATTTCTGCAATTATTTTAGATTTCAGTTTAATACCATATAATTTCTCAAAAATCCTAAAAATATTTGTGCCCACTAGATTATTTATTCCAGAGGCCCTCAATAATTTCCAGAATATTTGGAGCACTTAAAACATTTATATAAGTTAAAAGCCCCAATTCAAATACAATATGAGTTAATTCAAAACTTCAGAAATGTCCTAGAATTGTGTGCATCATTTTCAGGAGAAGTTTTCACCTTTTTAAAAAGTCATGGACTTTTCTGAAGGCCATTTTGGATTCATTGAAAAAGATTTTATTGTAACCGAGTTTAATTTCAGCTAGTGCCTGGGTTTATAAATCCCTACTTCAAGTTTCATTTGAAAACTAAACATGATGCATGGAAGTTGATGCAACTATTTACAATCAAAATCTAGGGCTATGACATGCATGATCATATAAGCTGATATAGTATTTGTGGCAAAGCCACCATTGATCAATTGTTATAAATGTTAGGCTCGATCTTTGTACATCCTGATACATTGCCAGAGGCATTCATATAAAGCCATTCTATAGTTTTTATATCAAGTTGTAAAGTAAATAAAAGTGTGATGATCATTATTACTAGGGCACTGTCTCGGTGAGGGAAGGATGATGGAGACAATGATTAACCCACAAGCCGGGATGAGACTCAGAACGAAAAAAAAGAAAAAATGGAAAAAAGGAAAAGAAAGGAAAAGAAAGAGAAAAAAAATAAACAAGAGAAAATACAGAAGTTACTACCTTTTTCATACATGTGCCTCAAAGTAGCACCATGTTCTTCATATAGAGAGCCTCATATTTTGTCCCTTCCATATGCTAATGGGAATTTTTCATTATCGAACTTGGCTTGCATATTCCGATGACGGGCTTCCTCAAATGGCTGATGTCTTCATGGGCAAGCAAGTTAGATGGAAATCCACTTAGATTCAGTTGATCTTTCATACACTTATAGCTCTAGTAAAAACTCACCCCTCACTTAACAAGAATCTTGTCTCGAGATTCAGGCATAGGGAAAAAGGAAGAGGGGGAACTAAACTATCACGACCTTCATGATCCAATTTCCCTTCTTGAAGATCTTGATTCTCTGAATCATGATGATCTCAACATATTTTACTTCCGGACGTTCAACCAACACAACAACAAAAGAATGAAAAGCTCTACTAGAATCGATCTTCTCGGAGATCGAGCAGTTCACGATCAACTCATGGAACGAGATGTAGCAATATCTCTTGATCTGAGACTCGAAACAACAAAAGAGTGATGGGGCGAGGTAGATGACGAAGGTTCAATTGGCAGGCAACCGTTCCATGCTTAAAGATATGGTGTATGCGTTACAAAGTAGCGAGGCGTTAATTGCCATAATACCATTACGGGGCACCTTAGGGGATGTGACTCGTAGAGTTATTCCCTTAAGTGGCAAAAATAATTACTTTTGATACAGAGATCATTGGAACTCTTCATAATAGACTAAGACAATTCACGAACGATCGTTTGAAGGAATCCGAAAGAAATGGCATATACCAGGCTAAGGCAATTCAGAAATGATCGTTTGAAGGAATCTGAAAGAAATGGCACTCGGGTTAGAAAGGAAACTAGAGTCAAAGGACAACATGGAAAACGGACTACACATTCCAATTGATACCGAGGATATAACCCAGTATCTGAGTGTGCTCTTAAAAACTTGAGCATTTCCATATTCATCGAGCTTTTGACCAAAACTCAAGCCAAGGATCCTGGCAACACACCATACTCCCATGATGAATATTGATGGATGATGAAGATTCGAAGGAAGACAACACCTTCTCAGATTTTACCTTAGCTATGCCAAGGGAACGTAACCTGGATGATCGACCAACAGACATTTGGCACTCCACTTCTAATGTTCTCTTTGATGTTCTAGCGAAACTGTTGTGGTTTTGTCACGGCAGATGTCCTTGTGAACAGACTTAGTGGTGAAGCCATCATCACGGTGTGGTGAATCAAAGGGGTTGATTGGGAACGAGAGGCGGATTTACCCAGGTCCGACCCCTCTAATGGAGGTAAAATCCTACGTCCTGCTTTGTGTTTGTATTGATGGGAATCTCGATTACAAGGGTGCAGAAACACTAACCTAGCTCTCGAGGGTTTCTTACTTGATCTTTCTGGCTTGAGGGATCTACTGTATATATAGGTAGAGGCCCCAAGTTTACAACAAAGTCTGGGTTGAATAATACCCGTGTCCTACTACAAATCTACCTTATCTTTCTTCCCAAGTTAGGAAAGCTTCTGATGTCTCCTGCCTTGTACATCTTTAAGTCGTTGTGTTCTGGTGATGGGCCGCGTGGTGGCTCGTTAACCAAGTCATCCAGCCCATCTTAACATATTGTACTTGCAGCTTGACCCGACCCCCTAGGGCTGGTTAAATCTTGGGGTTATATCACTAACATTTGGCCGAGGTTGACTTGAACTTGTTCATGTCAAGCTATTTTTGACAAATAAACGAACCAGCGATCAATACCGGTTCATTGTATCTTCTTTGATATTTTACATCCCTTTAGTCTTCACTGACGTGACGTCATCTAGTCGACTGCTTCGCCTTAGGTCATCATGGCGAATCTTTTTGAAAAAACACTGAATCCGGTATGGCGCAAAAATCTACGCGCAAACTTAGCAACTTATTTCCTACGCCCATTCCATTTCAGTCATCCCTTTCCTTATAAATAGGCAGGAAACCCCTCGTGCTATTGTTTCCTCCTTTTTCCTCGCGTCTCCCTCCATTACCACACACGTCAGATCTTGATTGCGGCGGAAGAAACTCTTTGAGCGGCTCGCCGATCCACAAATCATTGTTCTCCTCGCTGAATTTCCACAAGCCGTCAATGTTCTCTTCCGTTGACATCTGGTAAGTATACTCCTTGTAGAGGGTTTTTTAGATTTCCCGATGGGTTCATGTCATGTTCTTTGGGTCATCACATAAGAAATGCTCCTTAGATCCATAACCTGGTACAACTATGTTGCTGCTGCAGCCTTATCTCGATTTGCACAATACTCAAACTGGGACGAAAACCTATTTAGAGTAGCTTTGTTAAAAACCTCTTATGTCGGCCTCTGCGCCAACTTTAGAAGACACATTTTTCTTGTTTCTGTTCGTATCTAGATATATCATGATAAGAACACTTGTTTGCAACTTGTTTGTGAGGAAGCTTTTTCTACTATGTCTTTCATGTACCTTTCCCTTCGAACTCATCTCTTTGTTTCACCGGCTTAAAAACCCAGCTATAACATTGGACGGCTTAAAATGTTGTTGGTGGAAGTTTTGGCGACTTCAGAAATTAGTAGGCCTCTCAATGTCTCATTTTTCAACTTTTGCAGCCGTCTCAAGTCACAGATGGCTCCAAAAAATCCCAAGGCTTGCGACTGGGCCAGATCTCAAGAATCCAAACTTACTACAGATAATCTGGTGAGTCAAGGACTAGTGCCGCCTAAGAAGGAGATATATTGGTGAGCTCCCAAAGAAGAGCCTTATCATCAGCCTTGACGATATCAAGTTGTTATCTTTACTGATCATTTGCGAAGAGGTTTTCGTCCTCCCGGCTCAAAATTCTTCAGGGATCTTCTACACTTTTTCAACCGGAGGCCCCAAGATCTTGCCCCCAATTCAATGACCTATATATGCCAGTTTCAGGTTTTATGTGAAGTCTATCTCCAAATTGAGCCTAGAACAACCATATTCAGGGAATTCTTCTATGCCAACCCCAGGCCATGGTAAAGAATGGTCATTTTGTGAACTTGGTGGAATTCATTTCTAGAAAAGGACGAACAACCTATTTATTAAATCAAAGTTGGCGAGTCATCCCAAAGGGTGGTACAAAACTTGGTTTTACTGCAAGAACAGAACCCCACAAATCAAAATCCCTTGTCGGGTTATAGGCTAGAGAGGATTGATAACAATGTGGTGCTCCCTGGTAATAACCCACAAGTGTAGGGGATCGCAACAGTCTTCGCGGGTAAGTTAACCCAATTTATGGATTTGACACAAGAGGAGCCAAAGAATATTTATAAGCTTTAACAGTGGAGTTGTCAATTCAACCACACCTGAAAGATACTTGCTTGGCAACGAAATATTAGTAGCAACGGCGATATGGGAGTGATGGTGGCAACGGAAACAATAGTGACAAATCAGCGGAAGTAAAACAGCGAAAGTAAAGCAACTTGTGACCAGAAGGATTAAAACACTGTAGGCTAGGTAGATGGATGGTTGGTCATGGATGAGAAATATCATGTATTTAACTTGGGGCAAGGCACATAGAAAAGTTATGACCATCCAGGCATATATCAAACACTAGGCATGTATATCCCAAGGTAGTCGTGCGTGCTTGCAATAAGAACTTGCACAACACCTTTTGTCCTACCATCCAGCTATCAACAGGGCCAAAAGGAACTTATGGAGATTAAAGTGCTCCTGTCAAAGAGCACCGGAACAAAGAATTGACAATCAATGGATACATGGAATCCTCAAAGTATAGTCTATCCCTTTTGGTGTCCCAAGCTGTTACCATTGGGATCGCCGGTTCCGGACTATAATAGGTGCATACTACTCATAAATAGGATCTAGAACACAATTATATTTATGAAAACATAAGGTATTCAGATCTGAAATCATGTCAGTCGGGCCCAAAGTGACAAGCATTAAGAGTACCAAGTAGTAGCAAAGATGATAAACACCATAGTAGATGATAGGGAACATGCCCCAACAATCCGACGAACTATTACATGATCTAACTCATCCAATCTCTCCCATCCCCTTCACCTATAGTAGGGAATTACTCACACATGATGGAAGAAGCCATGGAAGGATGATGGAGTGGTGATGGTGATGAGGGTGGCGATGATTTCCCCTCTCTAGAGGCCAAAACAGCCTCCAGATTAGCTCTCCCGAAGAAGAACCGATGGTGGCGGCGGCTCCGCGTCGAGAACTTGCAAAACGACTTCTCTTCTAGGATTTCTCCGTCATGGGTAAAAATAGGAGCCAAAATAGGGCACCAGAGGGGGTGGTCCCCACCCAGGCGGCCTCTCGGCGCGGCAAGGGGGTTGGCCGCACCAGCAGGTCGCCTGGGGGCCCTGTTGCTCCCCTCTGGCCCATCTTCTGGCCCATCGTTCCTCTTGGTGCATGGATTTTCTCTATTTTTATGGGAATTGTCTAGGACGTCTAAATATCCATTTTCCTGCGCACAAGAAAACCATACAAGAAGCTCTACTGAAAACAGCGTTAGTCCGGGTTAGTTCCATTCAAATCATGCAAGAATGAGGCCAAAACATTAGCAAAAGTGTTTGGAAAAGTCGATACGTTTGAGACATATCAACTCCCCCAAGCTTAGAATATTGCTTGTCCTCAAGCAATTCAGTTCAACAAACTGAACGCGACAAGGAAAACTTTGACAAACTCTTTTGCTTCATCAGATATATATAAGCATGCACTACGAACAAATCCAACAAGTATTGAAGTAATGCTACAAAGACAACACACGAAGCAATCCTTCAATCATGTGAAGAGTTTCAAACAACTAAGAATGAATAATATGTAACTGAAAATCATAACGAGATCAAAATGCACATGACTTGGATACACTGGAGTGGTATCTCGCTAGCCCCCATGAGTGAAGCAAAACCTAAATGCAGATGCTCCTTCGGAGTCTTTGGGACAATGCACATTACACTCAGAATGACAATTATGTTCTCTATAGTTGGTGCTTTTATAAGAAGAGGAAGACTCAACAGGAAAGTAAAATAGATAGGCCCATCGCAGAAGGAAGCATTGATTTCCAGAGGTGCCAGAGCTTGAGCTTTCAAACAGAGATAAATCAAAATTGTGGGTGGTATACTTTCATTGTCAATGTAACAACTCAGAGATCTCAATATCTTCCATGCAAAATACATTATAGGCGGTTCCCAAATAGAATAGTAAAGTTTTTACTCCCCCTCCACCAATCAATAACACTCCACGGCGGGTCGAGTCCATGGGTACCGTCCATACAAACAAAAATCCTAGGGGAGTTTTGTTTCATTAAATTTGATTTGACTTTGAGCATGGAACTGGGCATCCCGGTTACCAGCCACTTTCTCGTGAATGATAGTTAATCAACACATATCTTGAGAATAACCTACTTAACATGGAAGATACTAATACCCCCTGGTCGCTACATGAGCGATTCGGGCATACTAAACAAAATATTTAATTGAGAATTAAGAATACGACACATGCAAATTTACTTAGGAGGGCAAATAAATACCACATATAGGTAGGTATGCTGGACTCATATCGCGCAACTGGTTTCAAGGATTTTGGATGCACAATTAGTTAGTCCTCTTAGTACAGGTAAAGGCTAGCAAAAGACAGGGAAGCGACCAACTAGAGAGCAATAATGGTCATAATCATGCAGAGAGACAAAGCAACATTGAATCGGGCATGAAAGTGATATAACTATTCTGAAATAAAAGACCATCAAGGTTTGATAGACTTCTAGTCATAAACATGTGTAAGCATGTGCCAAGTCAATCAAAAACTCTCCAAAGGGATATACCACTATAATATGCCAACCCATGAACAATGCATTGCATTCTATACATTTCAATAACATATTATGCACTCCGGCTATTTGAGACTAGTCACAAAGATAGCATGAACTTCTGGGAAAGCGTTGCAATTATAGCACTGTGTCCCTACAAGCTGGTCTCTAGATCATAAGTACATGCATATGTGCAAAAGTAGAAACAAATAGAGTTCATATCGGCTTTCCTTGTTGCATTCCTTCCGTCGACCTTCGTCATTATTGCATCGTCACTTGCACGATCGAGCATAGAAAGATATAACCAAGTGCAATTGCAACCATGGACGTGAGTTGAACTCTGCAAACAAAGCATACTAAAGAGAGAAAAGAAATCTTTTTGGGTTTTCCAGAGGTTAAACGTAAGCAAAAGAAAAGAGAAATCTTTTTGTTGTTCTTGCAAAGAAAGAACAAAGAAGAAGAGGAAAAACTATGAGAAGACTTAAAAAGGATGCTACGAATGATACAATGAAAGGGGAAAAGGATACGTACTCCCCCAAGCTTAAGCTTTTGGCCTAAGTTGAGCTCAGCTACTGCGGGCTCCAGGAGCTTCCTCCGGCTTCGGAGTGGTACTGGTGGCTCCAACAATCAAAGGAGGCCTCGGGCGCGTACACTGATGCCCGGCTGGCCTCCCAAGGAGAAGGCTCTTCTTCCTCGGGAACAACCTCCTACATGGGGTTGTGGAACTGCTGCTGGATCACGAACTCGTCCAGCTCAATCGAGGTGAAAGACCACCCGTTCCTGCTAGTTTAATCAATCATAAGTCGTCCAGGTAGATGGATCTCGCGAGTAGTAATATCGCCAAACCTCATAATATAAACATGGTTACCGAACTTGGAAGTCCTAGTAACAAACTCATGCCTCTTCATAGCGGTAAGTTCAAAGCTTATGAATGAAAAAGGTGTATCATCCATGCGCACAGTGCGCCCGTGGTGCTCGAGGATAAGCGTGGAATAAATGCCACCAAAGTGAGGCCCTTTGCCGCTGTTAGCAACGAGGCGATGAGCAATCAAAGCACCAATATTATACGTGTTATCTCCTAAGAGGGAGGCTGCCAAGATAGCATGACCTGGAGCCGAAATGTTACTTGTGCTGTCACGATCGAGCACCCCTCGAGAAATATAGTATGCGAAATACCTGATGTGAGGAAACAAGATGCTGAAGATCTTCCCCCGGTGAATTTCTCACGGGTCCTTACTGCAAAGGGAAGCGAATAGGAATTTCATCTCGTATGGTTGAACGGTCATTTTGGTCGTCTTCCCGAAATTCCACACACCTATAATATCACAAAATTCTGCCAAAGACATGGTGAAGACATCCTCATATAATCTGAATTCAATCATGGAAGTTTTATCATTATATCTAAACAAGTTGAAAAAATAATAGGTGAGTTTTGGATATTGTTGCACACGTCGTGCTATGATATGTGTCAAACCTGCAGCTGCCGCCATAAGGAAATCTGAACACGGGTATGCCATGGCACATGCCATGTCCGTCTCGTGGAATAACTCCGTTGGAACGATATCATCGTTGTAACTTGTCCTCACAGTAGAGGATGAAGCTGCAGCTCTAGTTAGTCTATCAGTAGGCTCGGGTCTCTTCTCCCCACACTACTGAAATTCAGAAATTTGCCGTCTGCCAAGGCGGACGGCAAAGGCTTTGCCGTCTGCCCCCTCATGGCAAAGTAGACGGTAAAAAAAATCCGGTGAAGAGGCTCTTTGCCGTCAGCTTTCACAAAGCGGATGGCAAAGAATCTTTGCAATGAGGGGGCAGACCAAAAAATAAATGGGACGGCATATATTGCAACGTCCCCGTTAAGTGTTAACGGCAGGCCTCCTCTCTTTGCCGTCTGCCTTCCCCCCTTTGCCATGTGTTGGCAGACGGCAAAGAGGGGAGAGAGGGGGGCAGATTCCCCCTTCGCCGTCTGCCTTCCCCCCTTTGCCATGTGTTGGCAGACGACAAAGAGGGGAGAGAGAGGGGGAAGATTCCCCCTTTGCCGTCTGCCTTCCCCCCTTTGCCATGTGTTGGCAGACGGCAAAGAGGGGAGAGAGAGGGGGCAGATTCCCCCTTTGCCGTCTGCCTTCCCCCCTTTGCCATGTGTTGGCAGACGGCAAAGAGTGGAGAGAGAGGGGGCAGATTCCCCTTTGCCATGTGCCTTCCCCCCTTTGCCATGTGTCGGCACATGGCAAAGAGGGGAGAGAGAGGGGGCAGATTCCCCCTTTGCCATGTGCCTTCCCCCCTTTGCCATGTGTTGGCACATGGCAAAGAGGGGAGAGAGAGGGGGCAGATTCTCCCTTTGCCATGTGCCTTCCCCCCTTTGCCATGTGTTGGCAGACGGCAAAGAGGGGAGAGAGAGGGGGCAGATTTCCTCTTTGCCATGTGCCTTCCCCTCTTTTCCATGTGTTGGCAGACGACAAAGAGGGGAGAGAGAGGGGGCAGATTCCCTCTTTGCCATGTGCCTTTACCCCTTTGCCATGTGTTGGCAGACGGCAAAGAGGGGAACCAGCCCCTTTTTTATTTATTTTTTGTTATATCCAGCATTTTTAACAATAATCAGGATATATATATATATATATATATATATATATTTGACATAAATAAATTTCTTTCCGTACTCATAACCATATTAAAATAACTCTCATCCATAGTGCATACATATTATGCAAGTTACATCCGTACCAAACCATATATTACACCAGTTTCATCCACGTGCATACAAAGTTTCATATATTCATATACTACAATAGTTTCAATACAACCCATGGTACAAGAAATCATCTTCAAGCATTCCATCAACCAAGCTTCCCGTGAAGTGAAGGTAATCTGCAAAATGACAAATAAGAAAGTTAGAAAAATAATACTAGATGAAGTAGTGTATATATAGGTTATTTCGGAGAGAAATTATCTAAGTATAGACCATTTAGGAGCTAACTAAGCTAATTATGTCATTTAGGTGGAACCCTAGCTAACTATAGGAGAAGAGAAAGAGAAGAAGAAGTAAAAGAAGGAGGAGGAGGAGAAGGAGAAGAAGAAGAAAAAGGAGGAGGAGGAGGAGGAGGAGGAGAAGGAGAAGGAAGAGGAGAAGAAGAAGAAGGAGAAGAAGAAGAAGAAGGAGAAGAAGGAGAAGAAGAAGGAGAAGGAGCCTCTTCTTCTCCTTCTTCTCCTTCTTCTTCTCCTTCTTCTCCTTCTTCTCCTTCTTCTTCTCCTTCTTATCCTTTTGTCCCCTTCTTCTCATTTTTCCTCTTCCTTCTCCTTTTTCCTCTTCCGTCCTTTCATTTTCCTCTTTTTCTCTTCTTGTCCCCTTCTTCGGGCTAAATTGGCTAAGAATGCCTTTTTGGAGCTAATTATGTCATTTCGAGGATAATTAGCTAAGTACAGGTCATTTCTTCCTTAAATAGGCCATTTTGGAGCTAACTAAGCTAATTATGTCATTTCGTAGGATAATTAGCCAATTTAGCCTTTCTTGGAGGAGTCTAAGCTACGTAGAAGAAGAGATAGAGAAGAAGAAGTAAAATAAGGAGGAGGAGGAGGTGGAGGAGAAGAAGAAGGAAGAGGAGAAGAAGAAGAAAAGAAGAAGGAGAAGGAGAAGAAGAAGGAGAAGGAGAAGGAGGAAGAAGGAGGAAGAAGTTCCTTCTCCTTCTCCTCCTTCTTCTTCTCCTCCTCCCTCTCCTCCTTCTTCTTCTCCTCATTTTTCCTATTCCTTCCTTTCATTTTTCCTCGTTTTCTCTTCTTGTCCCCTTCTTCGGGCTAAATTGGCTAAGAATGCCTTTTTGGAGCTAATTATGTCATTTGGAGGATAATTAGCTAAGTATAGGTCATTTCTTATTAAATAGGCCATTTTGGAGCTAACTAATCTAATTATGTCATTTCGTAGGATAATTAGCCAATTTAGCCTTTCTTGGAGGAATCTAAGCTACGTAGAAGAAGAGATAGAGAAGAAGAAGTAAAATAAGGAGGAGGAGGAGGTGGAGGAGAAGAAGAAGGAAGAGGAGAAGAAGAAGAAAAGAAGAAGGAGAAGGAGAAGAAGAAGGAGAGGAAGAAGGAGGAAGAAGTTCCTTCTCCCTCTCCTCCTTCTCCTTCTTCTTCTCCTCCTCCCTCTCCTCCTTCTTCTCCTCATTTTTCCTCTTCCTTCCTTTCATTTTTCCTCTTTTTCTCTTCTTGTCCCCTTCTTCGGGCTAAATTGGCTAAGAATGCCTTTTTGGAGCTAATTATGTCATTTCGAGGATAATTAGCTAAGTATAGGTAATTTCTTATTAAATAGGCCATTTTGGAGCTAACTAAGCTAATTATGTCATTTCGTAGGATAATTAGCCAATTTAGCCTTTCTTGGAGGAGTCTAAGCTACCTAGAAGAAGAGATAGAGAAGAAGAAGTAAAATAAGGAGGAGGAGGAGAAGAAGAAGGAAGAGGAGAAGAAGAAGAAAAGAAGAAGGAGAAGGAGAAGAAGAAGGAGAAGGAGAAGGAGGAAGAAGGAGGAAGAAGAAGGAGAAGGAGGAGCTCCTTCTCCTTCTCCTTCTTCTCCTCCTCCTCCCTATCCTCCTTCTTCTTCTCCTCATTTTTCCTCTTCCTTCCTTTCATTTTTCCTCTTTTTCTCTTCTTGTCCCCTTCTTCGGGCTAAATTGGCTAAGAATGCCTTTTTGGATCTAATTATGTCATTTCGAGGATAATTAGCTAAGTACAGGTCATTTCTTATTAAATAGGCCGTTTTGGAGCTAACTAAGCTAATTATGTCATTTCGTAGGATAATTAGCCAATTTAGCCTTTCTTGGAGGAGTCTAAGCTACGTAGAAGAAGAGATAGAGAAGAAGAAGTAAAATAAGGAGCAGGAGGAGGTGGAGGAAGAAGAAGGAAGAGGAGAAGAAGAAGAAAAGAAGAAGGAGAAGGAGAAGAAGAAGGAGAAGGAGAAGGAGGAAGAAGGAGGAAGAAGTTCCTTCTCCTTCTCCTCCTTCTTCTCCTCCTCCTCCCTCTCCTCCTTCTTCTTCTCCTCATTTTTCCTCTTCCTTCCTTTCATTTTTCCTCTTTTTCTCTTCTTGTCCCCTTCTTCGGGCTAAATTGGCTAAGAATGCCTTTTTGGAGCTAATTATGTCATTTCGAGGATAATTAGCTAAGTATAGGTCATTTCTTATTAAATAGGCCATTTTGGAGCTAACTAAGCTAATTATGTCATTTCGTAGGATAATTAGCCAATTTAGCCTTTCTTGGAGGAATCTAAGCTACGTAGAAGAAGAGATAGAGAAGAAGAAGTAAAATAAGGAGGAGGAGGAGGTGGAGGAGAAGAAGAAGGAAGAGGAGAAGAAGAAGAAAAGAAGAAGGAGAAGGAGAAGAAGAAGGAGAAGGAGAAGGAGGAAGAAGGAGGAAGAAGTTCCTTCTCCCTCTCCTCCTTCTCCTTCTTCTTCTCCTCCTCCCTCTCCTCCTTCTTCTCCTCATTTTTCCTCTTCCTTCCTTTCATTTTTCCTCTTTTTCTCTTCTTGTCCCCTTCTTCGGGCTAAATTGGCTAAGAATGCCTTTTTGGAGCTAATTATGTCATTTCGAGGATAATTAGCTAAGTATAGGTCATTTCTTATTAAATAGGCCATTTTGGAGCTAACTAAGCTAATTATGTCATTTCGTAGGATAATTAGCCAATTTAGCCTTTCTTGGAGGAGTCTAAGCTACGTACAAGAAGAGATAGAGAAGAAGAAGTAAAATAAGGAGGAGGAGGAGGTGGAGGAGAAGAAGAAGGAAGAGGAGAAGAAGAAGAAAAGAAGAAGGAGAAGGAGAAGAAGAAGGAGAAGGATAAGGAGAAGGAGGAAGAAGGAGGAAGAAGTTCCTTCTCCCTCTCCTCCTTCTCCTTCTTCTTCTCCTCCTCCCTCTCCTCCTTCTTCTCCTCATTTTCCTCTTCCTTCCTTTCATTTTTCCTCTTTTTCTCTTCTTGTCCCCTTCTTCGGGCTAAATTGGCTAAGAATGCCTTTTTGGAGCTAATTATGTCATTTCGAGGATAATTAGCTAAGTATAGGTCATTTCTTATTAAATAGGCCATTTTGGAGCTAACTAAGCTAATTATGTCATTTCGTAGGATAATTAGCCAATTTAGCCTTTCTTGGAGGAATCTAAGCTACGTAGAAGAAGAGATAGAGAAGAAGAAGTAAAATAAGGAGGAGGAGGAGGTGGAGGAGAAGAAGAAGGAAGAGGAGAAGAAGAAGAAAAGAAGAAGGAGAAGGAGAAGAAGAAGGAGAAGGAGAAGGAGGAAGAAGGAGGAAGAAGAAGGAGAAGGAGGAGCTCCTTCTCCTTCTCCTTCTTCTTCTCCTCCTCCCTATCCTCCTTCTTCTTCTCCTCATTTTTCCTCTTCCTTCCTTTCATTTTTCCTCTTTTTTTCTTCTTGTCCCCTTCTTCGGGCTAAATTGGCTAAGAATGCCTTTTTGGATCTAATTATGTCATTTCGAGGATAATTAGCTAAGTACAGGTCATTTCTTATTAAATAGGCCATTTTGGAGCTAACTAAGCTAATTATGTCATTTCGTAGGATAATTAGCCAATTTAGCCTTTCTTGGAGGAGTCTAAGCTACGTAGAAGAAGAGATAGAGAAGAAGAAGTAAAATAAGGAGGAGGAGGAGGTGGAGGAGAAGAAGAAGGAAGAGGAGAAGAAGAAGAAAAGAAGAAGGAGAAGGAGAAAAAGAAGGAGAAGGAGAAGGAGGAAGAAGGAGGAAGAAGTTCCTTCTCCTTCTCCTCCTTCTTCTTCTCCTCCTCCCTCTCCTCCTTCTTCTCCTCATTTTACCTCTTCCTTCCTTTCATTTTTCCTCTTTTTCTCTTCTTGTCCCCTTCTTCGGGCTAAATTGGCTAAGAATGCCTTTTTGGAGCTAATTATGTCATTTCGAGGATAATTAGCTAAGTATAGGTCATTTCTTATTAAATAGGCCATTTTGGAGCTAACTAAGCTAATTATGTCATTTCGTAGGATAATTAGCCAATTTAGCCTTTCTTGGAGGAATCTAAGCTACGTAGAAGAAGAGATAGAGAAGAAGAAGTTAAATAAGGAGGAGGAGGAGGTGGAGGAGAAGAAGAAGGAAGAGGAGAAGAAGAAGAAAAGAAGAAGGAGAAGGAGAAGAAGAAGGAGAAGGAGAAGGAGGAAGAAGGAGGAAGAAGTTCCTTCTCCCTCTCCTCCTTCTCCTTCTTCTTCTCCTCCTCCCTCTCCTCCTTCTTCTCCTCATTTTTCCTCTTCCTTCCTTTCATTTTTCCTCTTTTTCTCTTCTTGTCCCCTTCTTCGGGCTAAATTGGCTAAGAATGCCTTTTTGGAGCTAATTATGTCATTTCGAGGATAATTAGCTAAGTATAGGTCATTTCTTATTAAATAGGCCATTTTGGAGCTAACTAAGCTAATTATGTCATTTCGTAGGATAATTAGCCAATTTAGCCTTTCTTGGAGGAGTCTAAGCTACGTAGAAGAAGAGATAGAGAAGAAGAAGTAAAATAAGGAGGAGGAGGAGGTGGAGGAGAAGAAGAAGGAAGAGGAGAAGAAGAAGAAAAGAAGAAGGAGAAGGAGAAGAAGAAGGAGAAGGATAAGGAGAAGGAGGAAGAAGGAGGAAGAAGTTCCTTCTCCCTCTCCTCCTTCTCCTTCTTCTTCTCCTCCTCCCTCTCCTCCTTCTTCTCCTCATTTTCCTCTTCCTTCCTTTCATTTTTCCTCTTTTTCTCTTCTTGTCCCCTTCTTCGGGCTAAATTGGCTAAGAATGCCTTTTTGGAGCTAATTATGTCATTTCGAGGATAATTAGCTAAGTATAGGTCATTTCTTATTAAATAGGCCATTTTGGAGCTAACTAAGCTAATTATGTCATTTCGTAGGATAATTAGCCAATTTAGCCTTTCTTGGAGGAATCTAAGCTACGTAGAAGAAGAGATAGAGAAGAAGAAGTAAAATAAGGAGGAGGAGGAGGTGGAGGAGAAGAAGAAGGAAGAGGAGAAGAAGAAGAAAAGAAGAAGGAGAAGGAGAAGAAGAAAGAGAAGGAGGAGGAGGAAGAAGGAGGAAGAAGTTCCTTCTCCCTCTCCTCCTTCTCCTTCTTCTTCTCCTCCTCCCTCTCCTCCTTTTTCTCCTCATTTTTCCTCTTCCTTCCTTTCATTTTTCCTCTTTTTCTCTTCTTGTCCCCTTCTTCGGGCTAAATTGGCTAAGAATGCCTTTGTGGAGCTAATTATGTCATTTTGAGGAGAATTAGCTAAGTATAGGTCATTTCTTATTAAATATGCCATTTTGGAGCTAACTAAGCTAATTATGTCATTTCGTAGGATAATTAGCCAATTTAGCCTTTCTTGGAGGAGTCTAAGCTACGTAGAAGAAGAGATAGAGAAGAAGAAGTAAAATAAGGAGGAGGAGGAGAATAAGAAGTAAGAGGAGAAGAAGAAGAAAAGAAGAAGGAGAAGGAGAAGGAGGAAGAAGGAGGAAGAAGAAGGAGAAGGAGGAGCTCCTTCTCCTTCTCCTTCTTCTTCTCCTCCTCACTCTCCTCCTTCTTCTTCTCCTTATTTTTCCTCTTCCTTCCTTTCATTTTTCCTCTTTTTCTCTTCTTGTCCCCTTCTTCAGGCTAAATTGGCTAAGAATGCCTTTTTGGAGCTAATCACGTCATTTCGAGGATAATTAGCTAAGTACAGGTCATTTCTTCCTTAAATAGGCCATTTTGGAGCTAACTAAGCTAATTATGTCATTTCGTAGGATAATTAGCCAATTTAGCCTTTCTTGGAGGAGTCTAAGCTACGTAGAAGAAGAGATAGAGAAGAAGAAGTAAAATAAGGAGGAGGAGGAGGTGGAGGAGAAGAAGAAGGAAGAGGAGAAGAAGAAGAAAAGAAGAAGGAGAAGGAGAAGAAGAAGGAGAAGGAGAAGGAGGAAGAAGGAGGAAGAAGTTCCTTCTCCCTCTCCTCCTTCTTCTTCTCCTCCTCCCTCTCTTCCTTCTTCTTCTCCTCATTTTTCCTCTTCCTTCCTTTCATTTTTCCTCTTTTTCTCTTCTTGTCCCCTTCTTCGGGCTAAATTGGCTAAGAATGCCTTTTTGGAGCTAATTATGTCATTTCGAGGATAATTAGCTAAGTATAGGTCATTTCTTATTAAATAGGCCATTTTGGAGCTAACTAAGCTAATTATGTCATTTCGTAGGATAATTAGCCAATTTAGCCTTTCTTGGAGGAGTCTAAGCTACGTAGAAGAAGAGATAGAGAAGAAGAAGTAAAATAAGGAGGAGGAGGAGGTGGAGGAGAAGAAGAAGGAAGAGGAGAAGAAGAAGAAAAGAAGAAGGAGACGGAGAAGAAGAAGGAGAAGGAGAAGGAGGAAGAAGGAGGAAGAAGTTCCTTCTCCTTCTCCTCCTTCTTCTTCTCCTCCTCCCTCTCCTCCTTCTTCTTCTCCTCACTTTTCCTCTTCCTTCCTTTCATTTTTCCTCTTTTTCTCTTCTTGTCCCCTTCTTCGGGCTAAATTGGCTAAGAATGCCTTTTTGGAGCTAATTATGTCATTTCGAGGATAATTAGCTAAGTACAGGTCATTTCTTATTAAATAGGCCATTTTGGAGCTAACTAAGCTAATTATGTCATTTCATAGGATAATTAGCCAATTTAGCCTTTCTTGGCGGAATCTAAGCTACGTAGAAGAAGAGATAGAGAAGAAGAAGTAAAATAAGGAGGAGGAGGAGGTGGAGGAGAAGAAGAAGGAAGAGGAGAAGAAGAAGAAAAGAAGAAGGAGAAGGGGAAGAAGAAGGAGAAGGAGAAGGAGGAAGAAGGAGGAAGAAGTTCCTTCTCCCTCTCCTCCTTCTCCTTCTTCTTCTCCTCCTCCCTCTCCTCCTTCTTCTCCTCATTTTTCCTCTCCCTTCCTTTCATTTTTCCTCTTTTTCTCTTCTTGTCCCCTTCTTCGGGCTAAATTGGCTAAGAATGCCTTTTTGGAGCTAATTATGTCATTTCGAGGATAATTAGCTAAGTATAGGTCATTTCTTATTAAATAGGCCATTTTGGAGCTAACTAAGCTAATTATGTCATTTCGTAGGATAATTAGCCAATTTAGCCTTTCTTGGAGGAGTCTAAGCTACGTAGAAGAAGAGATAGAGAAGAAGAAGTAAAATAAGGAGGAGGAGGAGGTGGAGGAGAAGAAGAAGGAAGAGGAGAAGAAGAAGAAAAGAAGAAGGAGAAGGAGAAGAAGAAGGAGAAGGAGAAGGAGGAAGAAGGAGGAAGAAGTTCCTTCTCCTTCTCCTCCTTCTTCTTCTCCTCCTCCCTCTCCTCCTTCTTCTTCTCCTCACTTTTCCTCTTCCTTCCTTTCATTTTTCCTCTTTTTCTCTTCTTGTCCCCTTCTTCGGGCTAAATTGGCTAAGAATGCCTTTTTGGAGCTAATTATGTCATTTCGAGGATAATTAGCTAAGTATAGGTCATTTCTTATTAAATAGGCCATTTTGGAGCTAACTAAGCTAATTATGTCATTTCGTAGGATAATTAGCCAATTTAGCCTTTCTTGGAGGAATCTAAGCTACGTAGAAGAAGAGATAGAGAAGAAGAAGTAAAATAAGGAGGAGGAGGAGGTGGAGGAGAAGAAGAAGGAAGAGGAGAAGAAGAAGAAAAGAAGAAGGAGAAGGAGAAGAAGAAGCAGAAGGAGAAGGAGGAAGAAGGAGGAAGAAGTTCCTTCTCCTTCTCCTCCTTCTTCTTCTCCTCCTCCCTCTCCTCCTTCTTCTTCTCCTCACTTTTCCTCTTCCTTCCTTTCATTTTTCCTCTTTTTCTCTTCTTGTCCCCTTCTTCGGGCTAAATTGGCTAAGAATGCCTTTTTGGAGCTAATTATGTCATTTCGAGGATAATTAGCTAAGTATAGGTCATTTCTTATTAAATAGGCCATTTTGGAGCTAACTAAGCTAATTATGTCATTTCGTAGGATAATTAGCCAATTTAGCCTTTCTTGGAGGAGTCTAAGCTACGTAGAAGAAGAGATAGAGAAGAAGAAGTAAAATAAGGAGGAGGAGGAGGTGGAGTGAGAAGAAGAAGGAAGAGGAGAAGAAGAAGAAAAGAAGAAGGAGAAGGAGAAGAAGAAGGAGAAGGAGAAGGAGGAAGAAGGAGGAAGAAGTTCCTTCTCCTTCTCCTCCTTCTTCTTCTCCTCCTCCCTCTCCTCCTTCTTCTTCTCCTCACTTTTCCTCTTCCTTCCTTTCATTTTTCCTCTTTTTCTCTTCTTGTCCCCTTCTTCGGGCTAAATTGGCTAAGAATGCCTTTTTGGAGCTAATTATGTCATTTCGAGGATAATTAGCTAAGTATAGGTCATTTCTTATTAAATAGGCCATTTTGGAGCTAACTAAGCTAATTATGTCATTTCGTAGGATAATTAGCCAATTTAGCCTTTCTTGGAGGAGTCTAAGCTACGTAGACGAAGAGATAGAGAAGAAGAAGTAAAATAAGGAGGAGGAGGAGGTGGAGGAGAAGAAGAAGGAAGAGGAGAAGAAGAAGAAAAGAAGAAGGAGAAGGAGAAGAAGAAGGAGAAGGAGAAGGAGGAAGAAGGAGGAAGAAGTTCCTTCTCCTTCTCCTCCTTCTTCTTCTCCTCCTCCGTCTCCTCCTTCTTCTTCTCCTCATTTTTCCTCTTCCTTCCTTTCATTTTTCCTCTTTTTCTCTTCTTGTCCCCTTCTTCGGGCTAAATTGGCTAAGAATGCCTTTTTGGAGCTAATTATGTCATTTCGAGGATAATTAGCTAAGTATAGGTCATTTCTTATTAAATAGGCCATTTTGGAGCTAACTAAGCTAATTATGTCATTTCGTAGGATAATTAGCCAATTTAGCCTTTCTTGGAGGAATCTAAGCTACGTAGAAGAAGAGATAGAGAAGAAGAAGTAAAATAAGGAGGAGGAGGAGGTGGAGGAGAAGAAGAAGGAAGAGGAGAAGAAGAAGAAAAGAAGAAGGAGAAGGAGAAGAAGAAGGAGAAGGAGGAGGAGGAAGAAGGAGGAAGAAGTTCCTTCTCCCTCTCCTCCTTCTCCTTCTTCTTCTCCTCCTCCCTCTCCTCCTTTTTCTCCTCATTTTTCCTCTTCCTTCCTTTCATTTTTCCTCTTTTTCTCTTCTTGTCCCCTTCTTCGGGCTAAATTGGCTAAGAATGCCTTTGTGGAGCTAATTATGTCATTTTGAGGAGAATTAGCTAAGTATAGGTCATTTCTTATTAAATATGCCATTTTGGAGCTAACTAAGCTAATTATGTCATTTCGTAGGATAATTAGCCAATTTAGCCTTTCTTGGAGGAGTCTAAGCTACGTAGAAGAAGAGATAGAGAAGAAGAAGTAAAATAAGGAGGAGGAGGAGAATAAGAAGTAAGAGGAGAAGAAGAAGAAAAGAAGAAGGAGAAGGAGAAGGAGGAAGAAGGAGGAAGAAGAAGGAGAAGGAGGAGCTCCTTCTCCTTCTCCTTCTTCTTCTCCTCCTCACTCTCCTCCTTCTTCTTCTCCTTATTTTTCCTCTTCCTTCCTTTCATTTTTCCTCTTTTTCTCTTCTTGTCCCCTTCTTCAGGCTAAATTGGCTAAGAATGCCTTTTTGGAGCTAATCACGTCATTTCGAGGATAATTAGCTAAGTACAGGTCATTTCTTCCTTAAATAGGCCATTTTGGAGCTAACTAAGCTAATTATGTCATTTCGTAGGATAATTAGCCAATTTAGCCTTTCTTGGAGGAGTCTAAGCTACGTAGAAGAAGAGATAGAGAAGAAGAAGTAAAATAAGGAGGAGGAGGAGGTGGAGGAGAAGAAGAAGGAAGAGGAGAAGAAGAAGAAAAGAAGGAGGAGAAGGAGAAGAAGAAGGAGAAGGAGAAGGAGGAAGAAGGAGGAAGAAGTTCCTTCTCCCTCTCCTCCTTCTTCTTCTCCTCCTCCCTCTCTTCCTTCTTCTTCTTCTCCTCATTTTTCCTCTTCCTTCCTTTCATTTTTCCTCTTTTTCTCTTCTTGTCCCCTTCTTCGGGCTAAATTGGCTAAGAATGCCTTTTTGGAGCTAATTATGTCATTTCGAGGATAATTAGCTAAGTATAGGTCATTTCTTATTAAATAGGCCATTTTGGAGCTAACTAAGCTAATTATGTCATTTCGTAGGATAATTAGCCAATTTAGCCTTTCTTGGAGGAGTCTAAGCTACGTAGAAGAAGAGATAGAGAAGAAGAAGTAAAATAAGGAGGAGGAGGAGGTGGAGGAGAAGAAGAAGGAAGAGGAGAAGAAGAAGAAAAGAAGAAGGAGACGGAGAAGAAGAAGGAGAAGGAGAAGGAGGAAGAAGGAGGAAGAAGTTCCTTCTCCTTCTCCTCCTTCTTCTTCTCCTCCTCCCTCTCCTCCTTCTTCTTCTCCTCACTTTTCCTCTTCCTTCCTTTCATTTTTCCTCTTTTTCTCTTCTTGTCCCCTTCTTCGGGCTAAATTGGCTAAGAATGCCTTTTTGGAGCTAATTATGTCATTTCGAGGATAATTAGCTAAGTACAGGTCATTTCTTATTAAATAGGCCATTTTGGAGCTAACTAAGCTAATTATGTCATTTCATAGGATAATTAGCCAATTTAGCCTTTCTTGGCGGAATCTAAGCTACGTAGAAGAAGAGATAGAGAAGAAGAAGTAAAATAAGGAGGAGGAGGAGGTGGAGGAGAAGAAGAAGGAAGAGGAGAAGAAGAAGAAAAGAAGAAGGAGAAGGGGAAGAAGAAGGAGAAGGAGAAGGAGGAAGAAGTTCCTTCTCCCTCTCCTCCTTCTCCTTCTTCTTCTCCTCCTCCCTCTCCTCCTTCTTCTCCTCATTTTTCCTCTCCCTTCCTTTCATTTTTCCTCTTTTTCTCTTCTTGTCCCCTTCTTCGGGCTAAATTGGCTAAGAATGCCTTTTTGGAGCTAATTATGTCATTTCGAGGATAATTAGCTAAGTATAGGTCATTTCTTATTAAATAGGCCATTTTGGAGCTAACTAAGCTAATTATGTCATTTCGTAGGATAATTAGCCAATTTAGCCTTTCTTGGAGGAGTCTAAGCTACGTAGAAGAAGAGATAGAGAAGAAGAAGTAAAATAAGGAGGACGAGGAGGTGGAGGAGAAGAAGAAGGAAGAGGAGAAGAAGAAGAAAAGAAGAAGGAGAAGGAGAAGAAGAAGGAGAAGGAGAAGGAGGAAGAAGGAGGAAGAAGTTCCTTCTCCTTCTCCTCCTTCTTCTTCTCCTCCTCCCTCTCCTCCTTCTTCTTCTCCTCACTTTTCCTCTTCCTTCCTTTCATTTTTCCTCTTTTTCTCTTCTTGTCCCCTTCTTCGGGCTAAATTGGCTAAGAATGCCTTTTTGGAGCTAATTATGTCATTTCGAGGATAATTAGCTAAGTATAGGTCATTTCTTATTAAATAGGCCATTTTGGAGCTAACTAAGCTAATTATGTCATTTCGTAGGATAATTAGCCAATTTAGCCTTTCTTGGAGGAATCTAAGCTACGTAGAAGAAGAGATAGAGAAGAAGAAGTAAAATAAGGAGGAGGAGGAGGTGGAGGAGAAGAAGAAGGAAGAGGAGAAGAAGAAGAAAAGAAGAAGGAGAAGGAGAAGAAGAAGGAGAAGGAGAAGGAGGAAGAAGGAGGAAGAAGTTCCTTCTCCCTCTCCTCCTTCTCCTTCTTCTTCTCCTCCTCCCTCTCCTCCTTCTTCTCCTCATTTTTCCTCTTCCTTCCTTTCATTTTTCCTCTTTTTCTCTTCTTGTCCCCTTCTTCGGGCTAAATTGGCTAAGAATGCCTTTTTGGAGCTAATTATGTCATTTCGAGGATAATTAGCTAAGTGTAGGTCATTTCTTATTAAATAGGCCATTTGGAGATAACTAAGCTAATTATGTCATTTCGTAGGATAATTAGCCAATTTAGGCTTTCTTGGAGGAGTCTAAGCTACGTAGAAGAAGAGATAGAGAAGAAGAAGTAAAATAAGGAGGAGGAGGAGGTGGAGGAGAAGAAGAAGGAAGAGGAGAAGAAGAAGAAAAGAAGAAGGAGAAGGAGAAGAAGAAGCAGAAGGAGAAGGAGGAAGAAGGAGGAAGAAGTTCCTTCTCCTTCTCCTCCTTCTTCTTCTCCTCCTCCCTCTCCTCCTTCTTCTTCTCCTCACTTTTCCTCTTCCTTCCTTTCATTTTTCCTCTTTTTCTCTTCTTGTCCCCTTCTTCGGGCTAAATTGGCTAAGAATGCCTTTTTGGAGCTAATTATGTCATTTCGAGGATAATTAGCTAAGTATAGGTCATTTCTTATTAAATAGGCCATTTTGGAGCTAACTAAGCTAATTATGTCATTTCGTAGGATAATTAGCCAATTTAGCCTTTCTTGGAGGAGTCTAAGCTACGTAGAAGAAGAGATAGAGAAGAAGAAGTAAAATAAGGAGGAGGAGGAGGTGGAGTGAGAAGAAGAAGGAAGAGGAGAAGAAGAAGAAAAGAAGAAGGAGAAGGAGAAGAAGAAGGAGAAGGAGAAGGAGGAAGAAGGAGGAAGAAGTTCCTTCTCCTTCTCCTCCTTCTTCTTCTCCTCCTCCCTCTCCTCCTTCTTCTTCTCCTCACTTTTCCTCTTCCTTCCTTTCATTTTTCCTCTTTTTCTCTTCTTGTCCCCTTCTTCGGGCTAAATTGGCTAAGAATGCCTTTTTGGAGCTAATTATGTCATTTCGAGGATAATTAGCTAAGTATAGGTCATTTCTTATTAAATAGGCCATTTTGGAGCTAACTAAGCTAATTATGTCATTTCGTAGGATAATTAGCCAATTTAGCCTTTCTTGGAGGAATCTAAGCTATGTAGAAGAAGAGATAGAGAAGAAGAAGTAAAATAAGGAGGAGGAGGAGGTGGAGGAGAAGAAGAAGGAAGAGGAGAAGAAGAAGAAAAGAAGAAGGAGAAGGAGAAGAAGAAGGAGAAGGAGAAGGAGGAAGAAGGAGGAAGAAGTTCCTTCTCCCTCTCCTCCTTCTCCTTCTTCTTCTCCTCCTCCCTCTCCTCCTTCTTCTCCTCATTTTTCCTCTTCCTTCCTTTCATTTTTCCTCTTTTTCTCTTCTTGTCCCCTTCTTCGGGCTAAATTGGCTAAGAATGCCTTTTTGGAGCTAATTATGTCATTTCGAGGATAATTAGCTAAGTATAGGTCATTTCTTATTAAATAGGCCATTTGGAGATAACTAAGCTAATTATGTCATTTCGTAGGATAATTAGCCAATTTAGCCTTTCTTGGAGGAGTCTAAGCTACGTAGAAGAAGAGATAGAGAAGAAGAAGTAAAATAAGGAGGAGGAGGAGGTGGAGGAGAAGAAGAAGGAAGAGGAGAAGAAGAAGAAAAGAAGAAGGAGAAGGAGAAGAAGAAGGAGAAGGAGAAGGAGGAAGAAGGAGGAAGAAGTTCCTTCTCCTTCTCCTCCTTCTTCTCCTCCTCCCTCTCCTCCTTCTTCTTCTCCTCACTTTTCCTCTTCCTTCCTTTCATTTTTCCTCTTTTTCTCTTCTTGTCCCCTTCTTCGGGCTAAATTGGCTAAGAATGCCTTTTTGGAGCTAATTATGTCATTTCGAGGATAATTAGCTAAGTATAGGTCATTTCTTATTAAATAGGCCATTTTGGAGCTAACTAAGCTAATTATGTCATTTCGTAGGATAATTAGCCAATTTAGCCTTTCTTGGAGGAATCTAAGCTACGTAGAAGAAGAGATAGAGAAGAAGAAGTAAAATAAGGAGGAGGAGGAGGTGGAGGAGAAGAAGAAGGAAGAGGAGAAGAAGAAGAAAAGAAGAAGGAGAAGGAGAAGAAGAAGGAGAAGGAGAAGGAGGAAGAAGGAGGAAGAAGTTCCTTCTCCCTCTCCTCCTTCTCCTTCTTCTTCTCCTCCTCCCTCTCCTCCTTGTTCTCCTCATGTTTCCTCTTCCTTCATTTCATTTTTCCTTTTTTTCTCTTCTTGTCCCCTTCTTCGGGCTAAATTGGCTAAGAATGCCTTTTTGGAGCTAATTATGTCATTTCGAGGATAATTAGCTAAGTATAGGTCATTTCTTATTAAATAGGCCATTTTGGAGCTAACTAAGTTAATTATGTCATTTCGTAGGATAATTAGCCAATTTAGCCTTTCTTGGAGGAGTCTAAGCTACGTAGAAGAAGAGATAGAGAAGAAGAAGTAAAATAAGGAGGAGGAGGAGGTGGAGGAGAAGAAGAAGGAAGAGGAGAAGAAGAAGAAAAGAAGAAGGAGAAGGAGAAGAAGAAGGAGAAGGAGAAGGAGGAAGAAGGAGGAAGAAGAAGGAGAAGGAGGAGCTCCTTCTCCTTCTACTTCTTCTTCTCCTCCTCCCTCTCCTCCTTCTTCTTCTCCTCATTTTTCCTCTTCCTTCCTTTCATTTTTCCTCTTTTTCTCTTCTTGTCCCCTTCTTCGGGCTAAATTGGCTAAGAATGCCTTTTTGGATCTAATTATGTCATTTCGAGGATAATTAGCTAAGTACATGTCATTTCTTATTAAATAGGCCATTTTGGAGCTAACTAAGCTAATTATGTCATTTCGTAGGATAATTAGCCAATTTAGCCTTTCTTGGAGGAGTCTAAGCTACGTAGACGAAGAGATAGAGAAGAAGAAGTAAAATAAGGAGGAGGAGGAGGTGGAGGAGAAGAAGAAGGAAGAGGAGAAGAAGAAGAAAAGAAGAAGGAGAAGGAGAAGAAGAAGGAGAAGGAGAAGGAGGAAGAAGGAGGAAGAAGTTCCTTCTCCTTCTCCTCCTTCTTCTTCTCCTCCTCCGTCTCCTCCTTCTTCTTCTCCTCATTTTTCCTCTTCCTTCCTTTCATTTTTCCTCTTTTTCTCTTCTTGTCCCCTTCTTCGGGCTAAATTGGCTAAGAATGCCTTTTTGGAGCTAATTATGTCATTTCGGGGATAATTAGCTAAGTATAGGTCATTTCTTATTAAATAGGCCATTTTGGAGCTAACTAAGCTAATTATGTCATTTCGTAGGATTATTAGCCAATTTAACCTTTCTTGGAGGAGTCTAAGCTACGTAGAAGAAGAGATAGAGAAGAAGAAGTAAAATAAGGAGGAGGAGGAGGAGGAGGAGGAGAAGAAGAAGGAAGAGGAGAAGAAGAAGAAAAGAAGAAGGAGAAGGAGGAGAAGAAGGAGAAGGAGAAGGAGGAAGAAGGCCATTTTGGAGCTAAGTATAGGTCATTTTTTTATTAAATAGGCCATTTTGGAGCTAACTAAGCTAATTATGTCATTAGATGGAAGTCTAGCTATTTTGGAGCTAACTAAGCTAATTATGTCATTAGATGGAAGTCTAGCTATTTTTTATTAAAACACTAGAAATAACATACCTAAGTTAGGGTGAAGCATAGTGGCTCTGGCTTGTTTCACCTGGAAAAGGCTGCCCTGGAGAAGGCTCGACTGTAGAAGGGTCGGGCGATGCGTTTCGGGACATATTCTGCACCAAACGTCGTTTGCAATGTGTAGTTAGCATGAGGACACTCTTAAGATCACTCCACTGAAATGAAACTCACCGTCCCCGCCACGTTAATGACTGGCATCGGCGGAGGGACTTGGCCGTTCTTCTCGCACATAGACTATACATTTGGTTTCGACAGGTCAAACTTTTTATTTATTAATGAAACGGACATTCAAATGCAAGATTTTAAATAACATGAAGAAGAAACTTACCACGAAGAGCTCGTATATGGCCCTGGTAGACGCTTCATTCCGTGGCCTCTCCGCCTCCACCAATGCAGTCATCCTCTCCTCCAGCTCCCTAATTTCCTTATCCTTCTCCGCCATAGCCGCCTGCATTGCCGCTCTCTCTTTCTGAATAGCAGCCTACAACACAACTCGTTGTTAGCAATGTAATCATATTGGTTCCAACGCACAACATAATGCGGAAAGATAGTGGAGTCCATTAAACTAACCTCGATGGCGAGCTCGACTGGCCGTGGACGACGTGTTATCTCCGGACAAGAGCTCGTTTGGCGTGCCTTTATCTGCCGGAGAGTGCTAGGACAACGTATAAGGCCGTCTCCAATGGCGATCGAGCCATGGGGCCTCCCGTTGCCAGCTATCATCACCAGCTCTGGATCAATAGGCCCCTCGCTCGGGTTAAAGTCCTCCCCTTTCCTCGCCTTCCCGTGATCTCTGTACTTCACGAGCTTGTCGTGGGAGGAGATGTTGGTGAAGTTTTCTGGATGCTCGAGGTCAGACTCAGAGAATGCCTTGACCTTCTTGTACGAGGCAGTATGGGCCATCGCATACAGGTCGTACATCTGTGGCGCCTCCGTCTTATTGTGACGCGCCTAAAATAGAGAGAGCAGAAAATTGTATTGGTAAAGGGCTCAAGATAGCATTAAGAATGAATTGCATGAGGCATGAAGCAAACCACATACCCAGTTCTCGCCAAATTGGATTAAGTTGACGCTCCCTTGATGGTGTGGCACGCCAACCATTTTGCCACGCCTCTCCTTGGCGTTGTTGTGGCTGGTCTCCCACGTTTTGGAGCACCACTGATCCACCAAGGCCTCCCAACAATCCATCTTATCCACACACCATCTCGGGGGCACCTAAGTTAATAAAGAGAAATTTGAGTTCGTAAGAACCAAATCAAGGAAACTAACTACAAAGCCTGAATAATATGTAATTACCTTCATGTAATTCTCCTTCTCCATATTAGCATCACGGCACTTCGCCTTATCAATCCTAATACGCCGCGTGGCATAGTAGTCTCGAACAGCCTGCACCCGAGCCTCGTGCCGAAAGTTTTGAAGTAGGCGGCGACATTCGGTTTCGATAACCTTTGCCGCGTCGTCCTCGTATCCCTCCTCACACCTGTAGAAGGTCTACAAACGAGACAACACCGATTAGTACAATAAATAGCTATGGTTAATTTATAATTGTGTGAAAGAGAAATTACCCAGAACTTTCGGATCACCATGTCCGCCCTCATGTCACACAAAACACCGTCGATCTCCACCTCCGGCGGGGCCGGGGCACCCAAGTAGTGCTCCCAGGTCATCCCTACCTCTCGCTCCCGACCGGGCAACGTAACAAACCCTGGTAAGTTTTGACGGCAAAGAACACCAAGGACACTGTTGGGCTTGCGGACACCCTTGGCAACAATCCAACCCCTACAGTATGACAAATTGAAGCCAAAACATTAGATATTTGAGAAAACGCGAAGGCAAAAGGTTAAATAAGAGTAAATTAACTTACTTGTCCCCATTTGGCATAATCGACCACCTCTGGTCGGGGGTCGCTGGCACGAGCGGGAGCCCCGAACAACCACGCTGGTAGACGGTATCCCCCTCACCCAGCTCCTCGTCGCTACCAGCATGGCCAGTTGGCTCAGGCCAGGTATCCCACTGGGTCTCTTGGGACGTACCCTCATCCCTGCTGTGCTCCGCAGTCGTCTGGAAGAAAGCCTCTGGGACACGAGTCTCGTGGGTCGAAGGCTCGTCGACCTGAGGCTCGTCGACCCGAGGCCCGTGAACCGGAGACCGTGTAGCCTCCACCTCAGACGAATCCACCCTAGAAGTCCTCCTGTGCTCAGGTGAATCAGCTTGGGGTGGTGACGGAGACCGTGTAGCCCTACCTCTCCCGCGGCCACATGTACCTTTAGTACAACATAAATACCAACATGAGTAATAAAATGTATATAAATACCAATATGCATACAACATGAGTACAACATAAATACCAACATGAATACAACGTGTACCTTTAGTGCCTCTCGGCTTCGCGGGTGGTCGACCTCCTCTCACGGGGGGCGCTCCGTGCATAGTAGAGAGAAACACTCTCCGAAGAGGCGAGGCAGGAATGGAAGTACCCATCCCATCACCCGCCGACGAAGAAGCAGCCGCGGCGTGCTTTCGACCCTTTCCCACCATCTTTCAACACCTGTCATGACAAAGAGTAAATGAAATTAGTACAACATAAATACCAACATGACTAACAAAAATTGAATACCTAACATGAACTCAAAATTTATATATAGTATAATAGTTGAATACCTGACATGAACTAATAACAATCGTCCTCGTCTATATATGCTTCGGGGTCAATAAATGCATCATGATCATCACTATCATCAATAAATGCATCATCATCATCACTATCTAGAAGAACATGTGGAAGGCCACCCTTATGTAATCGGTCAAGAAGTGACAGGTCATCCGCAGCAGTAACCTCTTCTTCTTCCAGCTCTTCCTGTTCGGGCTCAGGGGTTAAGACGGATTCACTGTCGCTGTCTACTTCAATGTTCTGGGGTGAAGTAGAGCGGTTCTTGAAACGTTTCTTTGACATACGTGTTTCCTGGAAGAATTCTCCTTCATATGTGTCTGGGTTAATGTGAGGTTCGTAATCCTCTTCATTGAGGGTAGGTGGTCTAAAATGTGGTGGCACTTCATAAACGACATCCCAACCTTTGAGATTTGGATCAGTTTGGCAGGCCCACGGTAGATAGAAAACTTGTGTCGCCTGTTGAGCCGTAATATAGACATCGGGAACATCTAAGTGGGTGTTTTGGTTGATTTCGACTAGTCCTATATGTTCATGAGTCTTTCTAGTCTCCCTCGGCTCAAACCAATAACATTTGAAGACTACGACAGTCGGTGGGTTTTCACCATAGAATAGAAGTTCATAAATTGCTTCAACCCTTCCATAATACTTGGTGTCTCCTTCGCCGATAGCAGAGACAGAACAATTTGTAGTCTTTAGGTCGGGCATAGATAGCTCTTTGCCAAAGGTACGAAAGTGATACCCGTTGATGTTGTATTTGTCAAATGAACGGACCTTATAGTCAAAACCATTAGCGACTTGTCTCAACTCGGCGTCCATAGACTCTGCATCAGCCTACAAGTTTAATACGAAAGAATGGATGCATTAGCCGCAAATTAGACCAATAAATCAAATGGGCCCTTAATGGTAATTAATTACCCTTTGTTTGAACCAAGAGATGAAACCAGGATAGTCGCCTCCATGCTTTGCGAGAAGCTCATACTCTTCGGCGGAATCCTTTTCGATGACCGCTCCATCCGAGAATTCGGCGACGTATCGACTATATCAAATATCCGGGAATAAGAGTAGTTCAAAGCAATTAGAAGTTGCGGAACAATAAATTACCGAGAACTTACTCGATATACGGCCGCACTTCTGTTAGGTTGGTGAAGATATACAATGAAATGGTCCGCCATTCTTCGACATCCAACGATTTCCCTTTCGAAGCACGAGATGGTGCGAGCTTACCTTTGAATAGGCTGAGGTTGGATCGAACTTTTTCTCGATCGCCATTATTGT
This sequence comes from Hordeum vulgare subsp. vulgare, assembly GCF_904849725.1. Classification (NCBI taxonomy): domain Eukaryota; kingdom Viridiplantae; phylum Streptophyta; class Magnoliopsida; order Poales; family Poaceae; genus Hordeum; species Hordeum vulgare. Next base: position 246,603,253 of record NC_058518.1, on the reverse strand, counting down.
ACCGAGGCTTCGGGTTATGCAAATGATGATTTTTGGCTTCGTAGTGTGTTGTCACGAAGTTTGCCGCCTCCTCAGTAATGAATGCCTCGGCCATCGATGCTTCAATTCTACGTTTATTTTTACACTTAGCTCGAAGCATCTTCTGCATCCTCTCAGTTGAGTAGCACCATCGATTTTGAACGGGCCCCCCCATTCTTGCCTCGGTCGGGAGATGCAAAATCAAATGTTGCATTGGATTAAAGAAGCCCGGTGGAAAGATCTTTTCTAATTTGCAGATCAACTCCGGCGCCAACTCTTCCATTTCATCTAGCACGCCAGGCGATAGTTCTTTCGCACAAAGAGAACAGAAGGAATAGCTCAGCTGTGCCAGTACTAGCCATTCATCCTCAGGGATAAAGCCACGCAACATCACCGGCATTACCCGCTCAATCCATATGCTTTCCTTTCCGTTGTCGCAAGTTTTGCAACGGTCTATCACATAGAGCCTCCAGGTCGATTCTAGCCTTAGGATTATCTTTTGACTTCCCCTCTATGCCGAACAATGTGCCAAAAATGGCCTCCGCAATATTCTTTTCAGTGTGCATCACGTCAATGTTGTGTGGGCAAAGGAGGTCTTTGAAGTAAGGGAGATCCCATAAGCATGACTTGTGAGTCCAGGCGTGTTCCGCATTATACCCTTTGAAGTATCCTGGACGCAAAGGATCAGGCTCAAGAGCGTTTAACTGATCAAGGGTCTGTTGGCCTGTCAACGCAGCTGGTGCAGTGTTTTTGACAACTCTACCTTTGATGAAATTCTTCTTGTCTTTTCTGAACTTATGGTCAGGATCCAGGATTGTCTATGCATGTCGAAGCAAGAATACTTGCGACCAGCCTGCAGCCAACGGAACTGAAGAGTTGCCTTGCATGTGGTGCACGGGAACCTTCCATGCACACACCAGCCAGCGAATAGCGCAAACGCCGGATAATCATGCGTCGAGTACATGTACCACACATGCATTTTGAAATTTTTTTGGTAGCCGCGTCGTAGGTCTTGATCCCATTATCCCAGACTTCTTGCAACTTATCCTTAAGCGGCTGCATGTACACATTCATATTCTTCCCCGGATAGTTGGGCCCTGGAATTATCAACGTCAGGAAAATGTTCTTTCTTTTCATAATCTCTCCGGGTGGCAAATTTAGTGGAATGACAAATACAGGCCAACAACTGTATTGTGCTGCCGTCATACCATACACATTGAACCCATCCGTGCTGATGGCAACTCTAGGTTGCCTTGGATCTTCCGATTTATCCTTATGTAATGCATCGAAGTGCCTCCACGCAAAACCATCTGAAGTGTGTACCAGCATCTTGTTCCCATCCGCATCTAGTTCGGTTCTTTTGCCCAATTTGTGCCATGTCATCTGTCTGGCCGTCTCTTCGACCATGAAAAGACGTTGAAGTCTTGGTACGATTGGCAGATATCGAAGAACACTAATGGGGATTTTGGTCTGATTCTTCTCACCCATGCCATTGTCTACCACAATATACCTTGAAGAATTGCAAATGGGGCAATAGTTCAAGGCCGCATACTCAAGCCTAAATAAGGCACATCCATTCTCACAGGCATGTATCTTCTCATAGGGCATCTTAAGTACACGGAGGATTTTCTCTGACTGGTACAGGTTTGCAGGCAGTACATGGCCTTTGGGTAGAAAGCGTCCAAATATCGTCATCATCGCGTCGTAGCATTCTCTGCCTAGGTTGAATTGAGCCTTCAGAGCCATTACTTGCGCGATGGCATCCAGCTGACAAAGCTCAGTCTGCTCGTGGAGAGGATGTTTTGAAGACTCCAGCATTTCATAGAAGGCCTTTGCAGATTCCTCCATCTCATCGTCCGAATCACGAGCATCATCAAAGTCTTGAACCATGTCTTCAATCCCGGTACCATGCTCGTCGGTGCGACGACGAATCACCTCAGCTCTAGCACGTTGGTCAGACTCACCATGAAAAGTCCACACCGTATAATTAGGCGTAAAACCCCACTTCTGCAGGTGTTTACCCATTTCAAACTCTGTCTGCTTTTTCAAGTTGTCGCAGTTGGGACAGGGGCACCATGTTTTATGCTGGCCATTTGCAAATGCGGCTCTCACAAACCCCCTGGTTTTTGTTAACCATTCATGGGTCATGTCTTTCTGACTACGGTGACCAGTGTACATCCAAGCACGATCACTCATATTGCCTAGCTACCTATGGGGGCACAAGAAATAAATATATAATTCATCATCTATATTCATACGCTAATCAAGTTTGTCAGTTTTATTACATCCATGCAACCTACACGCTAATAGGTAAAGATAGGTCCTAATCCCACCCGAGTATGTGTACACTAGGTTCGTTTTCCCATGCTCTGCTCCAGATGCGACGCAGAATTTCGACAGCACCTCCCCGCTGTTCTCCTGATACACGTCTCGGCAATAAGCACAGAGGATGTGTACCCGGAGAACAACAGGGGAGGCACTGACGAAATTCCGCATCGGATCCGGAGCACAGCATACGGGAAAACAAACCCAATCTACACATACTCGGGCTGTCCATGGATAATGTTGGACAATTCGAAAGGATGGCGGTTATAAATATGCAAAGAAATGCATATTTATAGATGTCGCCCTTTCGAATGGGAGACGCATACTGGTCACGCATACTCATGATTGAAGAAACCTATAGCTAGCAAGTTTCATCGGCACGAAGACCGGGACAGAGCAAATTAAGGGGGTAGGAGGAGAAGTCATTTGTGCTCACCAACAAACGCAAGGGCGGAGCTCGTCCAACGCACGTGGAGGTCGTCGAACAACTGCACATTGAAATTCACCCGATCAACACAAATACGATTGGGGTGAGTGTCCACGGGGGTCGAAGGTCACTGGCGTCGGGGATTGGGGTCTTTTCGGTCAACAAGAGGCCGAAGAGGTGTCGGGGGTCGGGGGTCGAGGGTCAGTGGCGTCGGGGGTCGGGGTAGGGGGTCGGGGGTCAGGGGCCGGCGCCGAGATCCCGCTCCATGGTGCAGTGATAAAAGGGTTAGATATGATGTCACCTAGCTTCTCACCTGCGATCATCCTCTAACTATACACATCATGTACTTGGACGCAAGAACGAGAAAGAACACTTAAACCGACATATTATGTGGCCAGCCTATTGACGTGCATTTTTTCCTCCCATATTATTGTTATATCTTGATTTCCTTAAAACAATTAGCCATTCCTTACTCAAATATTTATATTAGGTATGTTGGTATTCTATTATACCGTATCTATTTCAACTAATTTTGTGTTCTTTCATTTATATAGTAATTGTCTACTGCTATTTAGTTCTCTCAAATAATATTATCGGTATATTAAATTTGTCTAACAAAATAAAACGCTTTTAAAATATTCCTAATGTATGATCAATTCAGAGGAATCATTTTTTCCAGCATTGATGAGCTTCGCAATTTTTCCCAGTCCACAGGGCTGACCACAGCGAAAGATGACCAACATCACACTATGCCCATGGTGGCATTTGCAAATAAAAATTGAACTTATAGCATAAACAAACTAATTGTCAAGTTGTACAATAAACGTCCAGATACCCAAATGAATACAAAATTTTAACGTTATTTTGTGGATGTTGAAGCCAGACATTAGCATGGATCAAATAGCAACCACAATTTGCTGAAAACAATCACTGCATGAACTAGCAGAGATAGGCACATCACGTAACAAATACCATGTTGAAATACTATTTCAGGAGACTGGAAGATTGTAAAGCAAACAGAAAGTTACTCCACTGCTAAGTGCGTCGGGGGAGACGGCGGCGCAGCGGGGTCTGGCCACCCGCCGACTGAGCGGTGCCGCGCGCCTTCTGGCCCTTCTGCCCGCGCCCCGCCGTCTTGCCCTTCCCGGAGCCGATCCCGCGGCCCTTGCGCGTCTTCTGCTGCGTCGCGCTGGGGTTGTCGCGGAGGAGCACGGCGGGTGGGGCCAGATGCGGTTGCGGGATGCGGCGGAGGAGCACGGCGGCGGCGGGGGAGCACGGCGGTGGCGGGGATGCGGCGGGGGAGCACGGCGGCGGCGGGGATGCGGCGGGGGAGCACGGCGGCGGGGAGCGTGCGGGAGCGGGAGGAGGGCGAGGTTACAGTGGGGGAGGAGCACGAGGGCGGCGGGGATGCGGCGGGGGAGCACGGGGGCGGCGGGGGAGCACGAGGGCGGCGGGGATGCGGCGGGGGAGCACGGCGGCGGGGAGCGTGCGGGAGCGGGAGGAGGGCGAGAGGTTACAGTGGGGGAGTAGCGTGCGGGAGCGGGGGTGGGAAATTTCTTTTTTTTTTGAAACAACGAGCCAACGAGGTTACAGCGCGGGGGGGAGCGTTACAGTGGGGGAGCCGTTAGTGGCGCCTTTGCCGTCCGCTGTGCTCCCAGGCAGACGGCAAAGGAGCTTTTGGCGGACGGCAAAGAGCCGGCAGATGGCAAATTTTTCTTTCCGACTGCGATTTTTCTTTGCCGTCTGCTTGGTCCATCTTTGCCGTCCGCTAGCTGACGGCAAAGAAGCGACTCATGGCAAAGCACTTCTTTGCCATCTGTCAGATCTTTGCCATCTATTTTTTGGTAGCTGACGGCAAAGGGCTTCTTTGCCATCAGCCAGCAAACGGCAAAGACCCGGCAGATGGCAAATTCTCTGATTCCAGTAGTGCCAATCAATCCTTTTTCTTTTCCAAACAAGCTCATTTCTGAAATTTTTGGTTCAACACAAAAATGGATGTTTAAGCAAAAATGAGTTGGAGCAAACTATTCTACTCACTTCCCTCATGCATAAGCTTGCATAAAAACTTCACAAATAAATTTCTAAACATGGATGCAAGCTTATATGAACAGCACCAAGAACTCCTAAATACTCACATATAAGACCGCAAATCAAAATTTTAATTGGAGGAGTGGAGGAGTCACATACCACGGAGCAAATGCTCAAATTCTCAATGCAAATGATGGGATGTGGATAGAGATCGAAATTTGCCACCAAGAACAGCAAGAACATGAGCTCGAGGAGAAAAATCGGGATTTTTGGAGTAAGAGAGAGAGAAGGGAGGAAGAAGTACGTGGAAAGGAGCCCAGGTGGGCCCAGGCGACCTGTGGGGGCGGCAGGGGGCAGGCCGCGCCAATTGGCTGCCTGGACCAAGGGTGGGCCCCCTGGGTGGCTCTAGGTGCTCTCGCGTCTCTTTTTTGATGGAAATTTTTATTATATTTTTTCGGGAATTTTTCTGACAACTTCACTTTTGAAAAAATTCGAAATACTGAAAGCTGCAAAACATCCACAAAGCTCGAAACAATGGTTAAAGATATGAAGCTTAAAAAACGCAAAACTTTATTACGACAAGGAGGATGAAAGATAAAGGAAATAAAAACATAATGAGCTTCACTTTTTACTCATATAAAACATATTTTTTAGCAAGGTTGATCAAGTCTTACTACCAAACCTGCGTTATATTGAGCAAAAATTTTCACTTCTTATAAAGCAATCATGGTACCTTTATTCCCATGGATATCGTCCCCACAAGTGTAGGGGATCGCAACAGTCTTCGCGGGTAAGTTAACCGAATTTTTTAATTCGACACAAGGGGAGGAAAAGAATATTTATAAGCTTTAACAATTGAGTTGTCAATTCAAAGGAACCTGAAAGATACTTGCTTGGCAACGAAATATTAGTAGGAACGGCGATATGGGAGTGATGGTGGCAACGGAAACAATAGTGACAAATCAGCGGAAGTAAAACAGTGAAAGTAAAGCAACTTGTGACCAGAAGGATTAAAACACTGTAGGCTAGGGAGATGGATGGTTGGTCATGGATGAGAAATATCATGTATTTAACTTGGGGCAAGGCACATAGAAAAGTTATGACCATCCAGGCATATATCAAACACTAGGCATGTATATCCCAAGGTAGTCGTGCGTGCTTGCAATAAGAACTTGCACAACATCTTTTGTCCTACCATCCAGCTATCAACAGGGCCAAAAGGAACTTATGGAGATTAAAGTGCTCCTGTCAAAGAGCACCGGAACAAAGAATTAACAATCAATGGATACATGGAATCCTCAAAGTATAGTCTATCCCTTTTGGTGTCCCAAGCTGTCACCATTGGGATCGCCGGTTCTGGACTACAGTAGGTGCATACTACTCATAGGTAGGATCTAGAACACAAATATATTCATGAAAAAATAAGGTATTTAGATCTTAAATCATGGCACTCAGGACCAAAGTTACAAGCATTAAGAGTAACAAGTAGTAGCAAAGATGATAAACACCATATTAGATGATATGCAACATGCCCCCCCACAATCCGACGAACTATTACATGATCTAACTCATCCAATCTCTCCCATCCCCTTCACCTACAGCAGGGAATTATTCACACATGATGGGAGAAGCCATGGAAGGATGATGGAGTGGTGATGGTGATGATGATTTTCCCCCTCCGGAGGCAAAAACAGCCTGCAGATTAGCTCTCCCAAAGAAGAACCGAGGGTGGCGGCGTCTCCGAGTCGAGAACTTGCAAAACGATTTCTGTTATGGGATTTCTCTGACACGGGTAAAAATGGGAGCCAAAATAAGGCACCAGAGGGGGTGGGCCCCACCCAGACGGCCTCCCGGCGTGGCCAAGTGGCAGGTCGCGCCAGCAGGTCGCCTGGGGGACCTATGGCTCCCCTTTGGCCCATCTTCTGGCCCATGGTTCCTCCTTGCGCGTGGATTTTCTCTATTTTTATGGGAATTTTCTTGGACGTCTATATATCCATTTTCCAGTGCACAAGAAAACCACACAAGCAGCTCTGCTAAAAACAGCGTTAGTCCGGGTTAGTTTCATTCGTATCATGCAAGAATTAGGCCAAAACATTAGCAAAAGTGTTCGGAAAAGTCGATACGGTTGAGATGTATCATCTGGCTGGCTAACAAAAAAGTAAAGAGATGAAATGGCTCCCATCCATACACAGTTACGGGTCTTAGTTTCCCATGGCTTGACCGGGATTGATTTGATCCGTTGTTGGCCACAGTTGCATATTCAACTTGCTAGTGTGATGCCCGACTTGATGTGTGATTACTCAGGAGCATCATATGATCCTCAACATTTCTCCACCAACAATATAAGTAATGATGTTCTTGCTAAAGAGACGAAGATGTTCTTTTCTAATTCTAAAGAGAGGTGAGGTACCACTGGTTTGGGCCCGCTTTATTTGTCGAATCCTCCTCGTGAGGTATTGATACTTTCTCCTTTATATATGTTTTGTTTCTCTGCTAGATCTATCTTTGACCCGCCTTCTGTCATGCTCCTTTGTTCCATAGGAGGGTACTAGCTTTTGGAATGTTACTCCTCAAGCCCATGACCCTTCTATGAGCTAAGAGAATGATACGGCTCAAGGTGACCCGGCTCTTCGTTCATCTTCAAAGGAATCATCGAAGGTAGAACTTGTTTCACTTGGTCACCTATTTATTAAACTTGCTGATATGCCTTCTTCTCAGGATGAATCCGACACCAACCAAGTCAACAATGTTGAGGTAATTGCAATCTCTTCTTGTTCTTTAGAAAAGTTTGTTACGAGAAGTGGAAGACAAGCCGTTTGAAAGATAAAAGTGTCAAATCAAGCTTATTTAGATACCAATTTTCTCTTGAAGAAAACACAACTCGCTCGTCAATCCAAACGCAAGACCCGGAGCGAGGCACGTGTGCTAGACCCGGGCTTGCCTCGCGCTGTCGGCTCGTAAACCTCGTGTTGTGGTAAATAGTTTGTCGGTTGTTTACTGAGGCTGATCTCTATTCAATACAAACTCTGAAACTTGAATCCCTTTTAATTTTTAGGAATCTTCCCCATCTTCGTGCGCCTCATCGCCAGCTCCACTTCCCACTTTCAACGTCAACCGTGGGTAAGCTTCTGAGCACAACTCTCTTAGTGTATTTACTTGATCTCTCCCTTGCATTGGGTGATGGCTACTTTATCCAGCAGTGTGGCAGGTCTTGCACCGAGAAGCAAAATATCTTGGACCCTCAAGCTGAAAAGGCAGCCATCGAAGTTGACACTCTTGAAGTACATGTCTCGGATGCCACGATTGATCAGGTGACCATTGTTGAGGTGTCGCTTCCGGATGAGCCGGTTTTAATGAAGGAAGCATCAAAGCTCGACTCGAGACCCTAGCCTCGCCACTCATACTGAAGTCCCCCCTTCCACCGGGTGAGCAGAATGCTCTAGAGGTTATTTTTGTCAAAAAATAATTTCAAGCTCCTACTACTTCCACTGCGCTTGCCAAAATTGTGGCTAAGGAAGAGATAATGAATCTTGACGAAGGGAAAGGTCAGCTAGTGCTCCCAGATATATCCTTATTGAGCGTCCGAGAGGCCCTTCACCAATACTTGACCCGACTCACTGCAAACCTGGATACTGAAGCTGATATGATTCGTGCTATGAAGGAAAAATACGAGGTAAAGATTCCTTCTTACTTATTTAAAAATCACTCTCGCTCCACTTTATTTATATATATCACATGTAGCCCCCAAAGTCCGGCTCAATTCCTAGAGATGAGTTGGGTCTTTGACTTTTAGAAATTGAATTCTCCGTGTAGCCCCCAAGGGTCGGCTCATCTCATTGGGATGAGTTGGGTCTTTTATACTTTTGTGATGGCGGATCCGTCAAATACGATCGAGAAAACATTGCATGCGTGATATACGACAGACAGTTTGTTCTTATGAACTGTTTACGATTAGCGAAGATAACACAAACGGTTATAAAGATCTAGATGTATGTGATAGAGGACACACAATTCACTATGAAAAATTGTGTGCGACAATAGAACGAAGAACACATTATTTAGTGTAATTAGGTGTGTGATATGTGGCAAACAGGTCAACATTCAGAAGTGTGTGGGCAGACAGATAATAATACAGACCAGTCATCCTCACAAACTATGTGTGTTGTGAGCATACGGTGGTTAGTAAACAACTGCCACTGATTATTGAAATCATTGCGGACGTGTTCCTAAATTTAATCATATGAGATGTGATTTTCTCCATTTGCAAAACATATATATGATGTGTGTACAGAACAACAACATATGTACTTATAAGAATATGATTGCGTAACCAAAAAAGAACACAATGTCATTTAAAATATTGTATCACAAATACCAAAAATATTACAAGTCTAAAATTCCAACTTTACAAGGACCAAATTCAAAGGTGGCAAGGTTAAAACTGATATTAAAAATCAAATTCATATTCATCAGAATCCGAGTCATGTAATATTTTTACAAACGGATCTGCCACCGAGAAGTCATTTATTAGCTTGATATAGTGACTTCCAGATAATCTGTCATTTGAAGTTCAAAACTTAACTTCAGCTTCTACATAGGCTTTTCCATTCAACTGTAGACGCCTTCGTTGATCTGCAAACCATTCATTTCGGCACACTAAATATAGGGCAATCGTCATTACCTTGAGCACCCTTGCTTTCTGAACAAAGACCTCGCTAATTGAATCTCTATTTTGGTTCCTCAGTAGTGGTTGAAAGTATTTTATTTTAGATGGAAATCAAGGCATTCGATGGGATTGTTATATTGCGCCACATTTTCCACTTTCGGACCTGCTTGTATCTCCAAATAAAGACAACATATCAGTGCCTAGATGTAGTTTTGTACACTATGTGCACCTTTGATTTGTAGGATTTCTAAAATACACTAATACATTGAGATGTGATCCTCAACTATTCATGATTAATATCTCAAAAATATTTATCGGAATCCTACAAATTTTCTTTAGAACTCACTTGACATTTGTCATTATAATGATGGGTAAATTAACACAAAATTGAACTCCATTGTGGTTACAATTAACAGGAAAGGAGCATCACCTCGATGTATAGCTTCTCCATGCATGGAAAGCATATAAGGAATCTAACAATTTAATCCAGATTGGGGCCGATAGATTGAAGTGCCAGGATCTTCACTGTGCGCATAGACAGGATCAAGCCTGTGGGAGTCACTTTCAGCATGAAAGCGAAATATAGGTTAACAAAAATGATATAAAATGTGATGTACGATAATAAGAAGGAGAAGGAGAATGTTGAACCTGAACTGGTATGGATCTAGTCGTAACATGTTTGGAGAGTTCAACACACGAATAGCCCAACACTTCCAATTGTGGTCCATCAATGACCTGATTCTTGTTGGACCTTCTTTATCAAGTACAAACAATCTCTCAAGGAAAGGCGCATTCTCAATAACCATATCGTGAATCACCTCGACCGACAGCATGTTGTGACACCAGCCATGAACATAAATCATACAGATATTCATCGTAGTTATATGAAGGCTACTGAACCCAAACATCACCTGAAGACGAAGGTACTCGAGCTTAGTACAACCATGGAGCGGGAGTTCCAAATCCTCATTCAATATGCTAACGGCAATGATCTCGAGGTACTTCAGTTTAGGCAGATGAAGAGCGTGCGTGACATTAATCCGGTGGAAAAGGCACTCCCTGAACGTAGCATGGTGGAGCGTGGGCGCGAGGCAGAGCGCGTACTGAGGCAGTGAGCGCCCATGTGTTGATGCAAACATGAGCTCCTCGAGATGATCTAGGGCTGGGGATAAGAACCACTCGTGAAACTTGGGTTCGGCCTTGCAATTGGAACAGAACTTGTTGATGGCAAGGGGTCTCACTCGCGCGGTGTGTCTGGCGACGATGTGGGACAATTCGTCCAAGCATTTTTCATACCGTTGTAGAGCTCGTCATTGTCGAGGAGGTCAAGGGAGGTAGAGTGCCATAGGGAGCGCCACTGCATGGAGAGGATGGTGGTATCCATGGTAGATTTGATGGGGGGGAGGGACATCTCATCGGGGATGCTGATGATGAAGTCCACACTCGCTGGGGGCTCTTGTGATTCAGCCTCAACCCGCCCGGCTTGTTGTCCGCCTCGTCCTCCATCAGAAAAGTAGGCGATCCTTGATACTGGCCCTTATATATAAGAATGATCAAGAATGTGGAGCATTATTACTGGAGAACATGGGAGCAAGGTGGGGCTGTGGGTGGAGGTCAAAGGGCTCGATATCCCGTGAGCCAGCTGCGCCTGTGCGGTGGACTGCTCGCACGCATCCCTTTGAGCCATCCCACACGGATTTTATTTTTTTCACGAATACGCAAATCTTGCGTATCATTTCATTGATAGAAGGAATACAACGAGTACAGATAGCGGAAACCATGAAACAAACGGAGAAATGCGTGAACATGGTGCCCGGAGCAAAGAGATGAGGGATGCTCGGTCCAATAGAAAATACAACATAGCTAAACCTACCATGCACGACCCAGGGACGACAATGCGAATGAACGAGAGCACCAACATCTCCAAAACCAAAATAGGGTGCACCGCGAGCGAACAAGATAGTGCCATCAAGAACGAGGATGACGACACCATCCGGTCCAGAGTAACCGAACCTAGGGCTTCCCGTGAGCTCGAAGAGGGGCGAAGCCAAGGGCCTTGACAGCGCCTCTAAGAAGGAAACGACATCCTCGTACACCACTATTGCTAGCGTCAGCAAAGCCAAGCAAGGATTTGTCCTTGGCCTAGGGATCAACAATGCCATAGCCACCATATCTGGAAACAAAGATGATGAAGCCGACGCCGGTTGGAGCCACCATGTCAAAGGGGGTGGCACTGCTGCATTTGTCGTCGGATGATGGCACCGCCTCCGAGCCCACGAGCATCCGATCTAGCAAATGGGGGGCTTCAAGGCGTACTAGGGAGGGCAGACGATGAAGCAAACAATGAGGGGGTTGGTTGATGGCGAACACTAATGCTGACAGCCTAGGACTCGATGGACGCAAATCCTAGGTATTTCCCACATGGTTTCTAAAAACCAAGAATTCCGGCCTTGGGAACCAAAAGCATCAATAAATCTTGAGATTCTTTCCCATCACATTCCAAATTACCACGCTTTAATTTATTGCAAATCAGTTCAAACCTACCTAACCTGAATGTGTTCCCAGTTAGCAGTTGTTTACTGTAGCCTATAACAACACCTACTCACACATTCCTCTCCCTGTAACCAAAAAACATGCCTTTCCTTGTTAGTCGTTCATTCCGTCTGCTATGGCCGGTAGGAGGGGGTTTGGGTCGAGATGTAACCAAAGAAGAAAGACCAACGTCGCGATACTAACCATGAAGTCTCGTCGCCACGCCGGGGAAGCGCTAGAGAGCTCCAGCCACACCACATTTGCTGCAGCAGAGATATCCTGTGGCACCACGGACGCCCGGGACGATCTTTCGCGGAGAGGCGATGGTTCTCACAATCACAAGTGCATTTGTCTCGGAGGCAAACTGGACGGCAGTGTTGGATTCCTCACCCAACGAGGACATGTCCACTAAGCTTGATAAGAAGAAGGCAGCGATGGATGCCTTGGTGAAGCTACTGGAGAAGAGCGACGAGTGAGTTGACAAGGCGATCGGCCTCGTGGTGAAACTTATGGAGAAGAATGCCTCTTGGAAGAAACTGATCAAGAAGAAAATTGCCTCTGAAGGGAGCCTGAAAGAACTCGTCGAGGAACTTTTGGAAGACTTAGCGAAGCTCCAGATCAAGCGTGAGGGGCTGACGAAGGAATCAATGGCGCGTGTCAAGGAATTTCTTGTGTACGTGACGCAGACCTTTGACGCTCTCAAGCAAAAAGCTTGTGCCATGGCTGCAATGTATAAGATGGTGGAGGATGGTCGAGAGGAGATGAAGGTCGTGGAGGCAATGAAGAAGGAAATTGAGGAACTGCGCACCCAGCAAACCATCAGGAATTAGATAGGACCGGCCCAAATCGTTTTCTGTGTCTTCCTTCTTCAACCTCTTCCTTCTTCTTTTGCCCGTGGGTATTTAGGGAGTTGCCGCATGTGGTATTTTTTTATTATCAAGGATATGTAAGAGAATTATTATCTTTTGCCGGTGTGAATTTTTCATTATATTATTTTGTTCATATGTACATGTATACAAGTCGAAAACGGAGGAAAAGTCAAGTTCTCAGCGAGGATCGAACGAAACAATGGTTACGTTGAGCGGGGCAATGGGATCAGAAGCAAACAAGTCCCTCTGTCTAGACATATTAACCGCATGATAAAGAGCAGGTCGGACTCCATTAATTCTGAAGTTGGGAGTGAGGTGAGCGGCGGGTGGAGGGCAAAGTATCACTTCCCGATGAGCATGCCTGGTAGACTCCTCCCATGCATCCCATCGAGCATGCATGGCGGACAACTCTCACGCATACTCTCAAGCATGCACGACGGACATCTCGCACGCGTCCTGATAAGCCTCCTCGGTGGAAAGCTTGCATGCCTCCTGTCATCAACCACCTGCACGCATGGCACCCGCATATCAAGTAAAAAAATGACGTGTGGCACCAAATGCTTATCATACGAGTTTTGTATTTACAAGAATTCAAAAACCAAGATTATCGATGGTCATCATAATTCGTGTAGTATACAAAAGGCTTAACGAACCATGAATATTTTAAAAGCAGTTCTATACGCCCGTGTAGAGCCTATGTGTGTGTAAGCATGTTGTGCGCATGTGTCATGCCACCTTGAGCTTCCTTCCTTAATAAGTTATCCCATTTGTAATAAAATGTTGTTCTACCCAAATACGCTTATCCTGCCACGACCCCAATGTGTCTCCCGCCACTCCCCCAATCGGTTTCCGGCCGAAGCGCCAACCCGTCATCAACCTCCTTCACGAGGAGGATGATATGGAGCAGGCGGGAGAGCAGGGAAAAGCAGCATCGCGCCATCAAGTATGAGCGAGACCTCATCATGAGTCCGTGCAGGTGTCGGTAGGCGGCGCCATGCCACCATCGCACACGGTTTCTAGTACTACGAGAAACATCTGCGATACGTAGTTGGTCCCACGAGGTTCCCATTGGTGCATGCCTAGTAAATGATAGGAGGCAACTCTTACCAGCAAGTTGTGGGTTCCCAGCCCCTAACCCACTAGAATGGAACTCAGAAGTTAAGCATGCTTTGGGTGGAGTAGTCCACGGACGGGTGACCGGTTGGGAAGTTGCTAGATTTCAAGGTTCATTTAGGCGGTGTGATACGATAAATATAGGCATTTATCAACAAATGATAAATGCCTGTGGTGATTGTCATTCCGGCTAAATAAGTCTTGAGATCCTTGTCTCGAAAATATCCGTGATTTTCTTTTGTTGTTTTGAAAATATCAATAAATGCCTATAGTGGTATGCCATTCCGACGATGACATATCGGTGGGCCCTTAGGGTCTATCATGCCCTTTGCCGATAACACTGAAACGCCAAGGATCGGTGACGATGGGTGATGATGTGTGTGTGAGTGTGTGTGTGTGTGTGTGTGTGTGTGTGTGTGAACCATGCATGCGTGTGTGTTGACCATATGCCTTCGTTGTGTTGTTTTCAATGACACGCCTATCGATGGCCCCCTAGAGTTTGTCATCCCTTTGACTGAGCATGCTAGAACGCCAAGGATCGATGACGTGTGTGTGTGGATGTGTGTGTGTGAACACACGCATGCATGTGTGTGTGGACCATATGCCTTTGTTGTACGGTTTTGAATGACAGACCTATCGGTGGTTCCTTGGAGTATATAATCCCTTTCACTGACCATGTTGGAACGCTAAGGATCGTTGATGATGATGATGTGTGTGTGTGGACTATGCATGCATGCCTCCATTGTGAGGTTTTCGACGACACATCTATCGATGGGCCATTATATAGAGTATATATATATATCCATTTGACTGACAATGCCGGAATGCCACCCTAGCTACGTGTCATGTGTGCGCATGGGGGTGGAGATTGAGGGGAGGGGTACCATATATACATCCATAACCTAGGTAGTAAATATATAGCCAATATTAAGAAGGTATGCCTACTTTTCTCATCTAGGTGCATGCACATCATAGCGTTGTGCATTTTGTATTTAGACATCGGACCACACCCTTTTCCTATATACATTCGTCCACATGTAAGGCGATGGTGTTCTTCTAGCCCCACTCAATCGATCTTTCACGACACGCCAACTCGTGGGACCATGTCGTCTATATATCCCTGTTGGTCGACGGCAATTTGTGATGGTTTGACCAAATTAAGGCATAAATTCTCTTGGTTGTCTTATAACAAGTGAGGAATGGCTAAATGTGTGACAAAGTGAGGAATGGCTAAATGATCCGGGATCCCCTCCTCTAACACATACTGTAGGGCCAACACCCTACGTTTATGTCACGAACCCTTTTCTATCACACTAGACACTTTTAAGCATCCACAGCTGCATCATGTGCAACATCAAAGTTGTGCATTGCGAATTTAAACATGGCAAAATACCATCTTCGTACATATATATATTTCATCCAGTCCTATATACAAGTCTTTTTAGATATCTTATGTCACATCCCTATTTTTAGCATGCACTAGGGTTCATGGTTGTGATTGAATCATATTTAAATTTTCTTTAAATATGAATTGGGGACGATCAAAAGCCCTAGCACTATTGAATTCAAATAGGCTCACCTAAAATGATTTTCAATGAATAGGAATGGCTCTTCAAAATGTTCATCATCTGTGGAAAAATGTGGCAACATTAACCAGAGGTGACTTATATTTTTACATGCCATTGTTGCTCAGGGCTTTATATTAAATCAATAACTAATTGAATTGGAGTTATAAAATAATATAAACAAGTTTATAGATCCAATAAATATGAAACTTGGTCAGGGCTTTTGGAATATTTTTGTTAGTTCTTAGGAAAAGTCTCATATTTTTACCAAAGGTTTTAGTGCCTAAACTAAATCAAAACAAACTTCAGAAATAGAAAAACAAAACAAATAAAAGAAGAGAGGAAGAGGAGCCCACCTGGCCAATAACCTGGCGCCACGGGCAGGCCCAGCCCACCAGGAGCCCCCCCGTCGTCTTCCTCCTCCTACCAATAGGCACACGAGAAGGCGAGCATGGCGGCCAGCCCTCGTCTTCCTCCCTTGATCTCAACTTCTTCCTCTCCCTCTCGCTCTTTTTCCCCTCCTGCATCTCTCTCCTACGAACCGAGCCGCAGTCGATTCGCCGGCCACAGGTCGTCCCCGACCCCGCCGTTAGCGCCAGAAGCTTCGTCGTGAGCCCCTCGTTCCATTCCCCTCTCCTCGTTGAGCTTCCCCTTCTCTACCCTCCTCCTGCCGCCGGACCCGCGAGCTCCCTGCCGCCGGCAATGGCCGCCGTGGCCAGGGCCTCTCCCTCGCCCGACTGGGCGTGCCGGCGTGCTCCTGGGGGCCCGTAGGTGCCGCCCCGGCCCCCAGTTCCTCCTCCTGCAGCTCCTCGCGAGGAGCCCGAGCTGGCCGAGCTCCGGCTGCCGCCCCATCCTTGTTGCCGTCATCTCCGGCGACCCCCTCGCACTCAAAACTGTCGGAATGGATGCAGGCGAGCTCGGGCTATGCCCCAGTG
This sequence comes from Hordeum vulgare subsp. vulgare, assembly GCF_904849725.1. Lineage (NCBI taxonomy): Eukaryota > Viridiplantae > Streptophyta > Magnoliopsida > Poales > Poaceae > Hordeum > Hordeum vulgare. Next base: position 246,586,775 of record NC_058518.1, on the reverse strand, counting down.
GCCTCATCTGCCGCTCCCGTGGCCCGAGTCGCGGACTCCGCCGCGTGCTGTGGTCATCGGCGTTGAGCCTTGCCACCGGTGGGTCCCCTCGTCCGGTGATTAGCTTAGAGCTAATCACCCAATTAGTTAGCCCCGAGCCACTCACATATGGGCCCCATAAAATTAACTAGCAAGATTAACCTAAAACAAAATCTGTTAAGACTAGAGCCAATGACAGGTGGGTCCCAGCCACCAGGTTTGAGCTGGGTTGGCATGTTGACGAGCTGATGTCACTATGACGTCACGCTGATGCAATAACTCATTTTCTGGATTTTAAATAATTCCAGAAAATTGCCAAAACTTGTAAAAATCATAGAAATTCAATAGTAACTCCAAATGAAATAAATTATATATGAAAAATTATCAGAAAAATCCAAAAAATACATTGGTACTAATTTCATGCATGATAGAGCAACCTAAATAGGAGTTTTTGGACATTTTGTTCAAATTACATTATGTATCATCACATATGGAGTTGAGTTTGAACCTAGAGTTCAAACCTACTTCATTTAAATATGTTGGTAGGTTCATAGGCCAAACCACATCATATTTCCATGCTATATTCATGCATCATACTGTCACATTTGATGTGTATTGATTTGTTCTCCTTCGCTGGTTGTTCTTCGTGTTAGGCAATGTTCCGGAGGGTACGATCGAGTATCCATCTGAGGAGCAGTAATGTATCATGGTCTTATCAGGAAAGCAAAACCCCTTGAACATTCCAATAAAATCCCATGTTCTCGCTCCTGCTCTCATTTATTGCATTAGGACACATTGCTTGAAATGTTTTGCTTCGGTAGTTGAACCCATTCCTTTGCATCGCATGTCCTGGTCACAGTAAATAACTAAACTTTGCAACCTAGCATACTTGGTAGTTGCTTGTGCCATGATGTGCTTTACCCTACTATGCTTGCTATGCTTAGAGTCGTGTCAGGCCTGCTTCATCTGGGTGATGAACTGGAGTGAATGAATATGTTCTAGTGACAAAAGGATAAGTGTTGAACCTGATTTGGTAAAGGTACCGTTGAGGGGCTATGTAGGCGTACATGGCGGGTTGCCTCATTGGGACCATCCTTAAGAACTGAGTCCTGTGTATGTTATCCAAGACTAGCTACTACCGCACATTGGGATCCTTAATTGACTCTCTCGACTTATTAAATACCTAGAACTCTGTCCAGGAGTTACAACTAGTTCCTGGTGTTTGTAGGACATGCTAGTAGTCTACCGAGTGGTACCCCGTACAGTTGGGCTTGGGACAGACTAGGCATCATGGCCCGTTGTACCAAGCATAGTACCATTCGTCGAGGTGGGCTTGGGATCCATGTACACATTGTTTGGGGCCATAGAGGAAACTTTGACCGGACTTCCTTGCGGGTTCAGTCTCAAATAGGCGATAAACCTAGATTAGAGTCTTGTGTCGTTGGTTAGGTCGTGGCCGACACCCACGCCAGTGCTTCCGCTTGAAGGTTGCCGAGATGCATGACGTGCATATGGTGATAAGTGGTGGGAGCGTGTGTGAAGAAGTACACCCCTGTAGGGTAATCTAATCTATTCGAATAGCCACGTCCGTGGATATGGACTACTTGGAAACTTATATGGTCATAGAAAACTTGAATGGATACTATAAAATATTCAAGACAAGTGTGAGTGCTATGGATGGCTCTCTCACAGGGAGACAGGAGTGGACCCATAGAGGTATATTGTTGTGGATACTAGCTAGTGGACTCGTGTGCGCTTTCTCACATTATTAAATTACTCGTAGTCGTAGTACATGATAGCCATAGAGTCAAAGCTAGCTTGTTGCATTAAACCCCACCATCTCTTGTTGACACTGATGCATATGTAGTTAGTCTGATGTTTTTGCATAGGAGACTCTAGTCTCGCTAGTGGTTTCAATGATAAAATCGACGTTGACTGAGTAGCTTGGAAATCCCACACAGATGTCTGCTTCCTGTGGAGGGTCTTGTAGATAGACAAGATTTTTCAACCTTTTTACTTTCTCGATGTCTGTACCCAGACATGTCGTGCTTCCGCTTGTTTGCTTGTATGACTTGAGTGTTGGTTCTTGTGACCCCTGTTTGTAATATCACACTATGTAGACTCTTATGAGTCTATAATAAATACTTGAGTTGCAGAGTTATGTTGTGATGCCATGTTGTATCTACACATACTCTGCATATTGTGTGAATGCTTTGAAATGCATTGTATGTGTGGGATTCGACACCTAGTTATGTACCTTTAGTAGTACTCTTTACAGGGAAATGCCTCATTGTGATTCCGTCGAGCCTTGGTAGCCTGCTAATGCTCCGGACACATTGATTGACCGTCATGTATCCTTCCTTGATGTTGTGTCTGTCCCCTCGGGGAAATGTCACGCGGTGTAATGGAGTCCATGTAGCTTGCTACGACTCGTCTACACACGCTGTTGACCGACACCTGCTTTGCTGGGTTATGTATGCCCGTCCCTGTACAGATGTGCCACTTGGGTTTATAACTAGTCATGTCGACCCGGGTTCTTTGTCGTTCGAATGCTAGCGACACATTCACATACGTGAGCCAAAAGATGCAAACGGTCCCGGCCAAGGTAAGGTGGCAGCCGTGAAGTTTACCGTGCGTGAGGCCGCAAGGTGATGTGATGTGTTACACGCTAGGTTCTCATGACTTAGGATCGGGGTCCCGACATCTTACTACGAACTACATACATATATATTTACATATACAAATACTTTAGAGTGTGGATTCACTTATTTTGCTTCGTACATAATCCGTAGTGGAATATCTAAAAAGACTTATATTTAGGAAGTAGGGAGTATATATTTGGGAAAATAGCGGGCGTGGTTGTGTTTTGAGCCTCTCTTGCATTTCTTTGTTTGTGTTTAACCCAAAATATGTTATTATCCAAAAGAGAAAAAAATCTGACGAAACAACTGTATGCGATTGTATCCCTAACAAACAGGAGTGTGCTACTCTAACCGTGTGCAGTGCCCGTACACTGCAAAATCAGCTCCACGTATTGGTGGCAACCACAAGCTTCAACCAATGCAATGGGGTAATGTGCACAGTAAAAACCCAAACCCGATAGTGACCTACAAAAGATCCCACAGCCGACGGCTAACAACTAGTTTTTTCCGTCAATAGCTCGCCACCACCACCACACACACCAAATGGAACCGGTGCTCAACAATGGGGATGTGTATGGAGTCTTCCGGATAGTGTTAGAGAATGACGTGATAGAGGATTCTGACATGTTAGCCGCCATGGTGGGCAACGACAAACAACCAACTCTCATGGCCCATGACGACGGGATAGAGGATTCCGACGCACTGGCCTCCATGTCGGGCAACGAACAACTGCCATTTTCCTCGGTCGCCGCCGCCGATGTCCCTGAGTTTCTGCACCCGATGCAGATGGCCATCGCTCTGTCCCTCTAGGAATCGGGCCACGATGCATTCGTGCACGAAAAGAACAAGCGCCATCTCAGTGCCGATGTGGAACAATCTATCGCATCTGCGGATGCGATCTGTAACGCAGCTAGGGATCTGAAGCGGCAGAAACATGTGGAGACTATGAAGACGAAGCGACTGATGAGGACCTTAGATGTAGCTGGCAAAAAGACGTGGGAGAAGGACCAGAAGGCCACAAAGCAGGCTAACGCATGCCTCTTAACCATGTTGGAGGCTAGTGCAGGCCTTGAAACTGCGGCGGCAGACCTGGCAACAGCGTCCATGACGACCAGGGATGCAACTCTTTTGTGAGTGGCGCCCGTCCGTATACTGATGGCCCACGTGGACACCACGACAACTTCCTCGATGACGATGGCTGCCCTGGGTAATGGTGTTGTGATGAAGGTACCTTCCTCGAGAGCAGCAGACCTGGCGAGAGGCGCCACAACTGCTTCGGTTGAGCTAGCCCATCCGGTCACCGCCGTGGAACTAGTGGAGCTCATTGACTTGAACATCTCCTCTAAAAACTCCTTCTCAGCCGAGGAAGGTCATGACAACTATGAAGGCACGACGTTTGTATGCATCCATGGTGTACTAAATATTTTGTGCAGTTCATCTTCATGTAAATTCACGAATAGTTTGTAAATTACAGAGCATATGAACCACGTGAATATTATCCTAATGATTGTGGTGAATATTATCCTAATTTTTGTGGACATGTGGAAATTTAGGGTGAGTTTCACGTCTCCGTTTGAAAATGAGGATGAACCATGTGAGATGAACCCGCCTTGAGAAATCTCAGAAAAAGCTACCCTTCTTGAGCGATGCAAAAATTCATGGTTTCGCATCACATCATTTCGTTACAACGTAAACACTTTATTATGTTTGGAACAGGTGCAATCTTCGTTTCTTTCGCCCCGCTTCAATTCCTTTACCAAAATTTAAGTGGAATCGGTATTTCAACTGCCACCCTCCATCGTCCACCATCGACCCTATAGTAAAATTTTAGCTGCCGAGGCATTTGAACCGGCGCCATCCCTCGTCCACCACTATCTCCACCCACATAATTACTACTAAAATTTTCTGTAGAAGCGGCACATCCGCAACCAAACCCCTCCTCCCTCCCTGTACACAAGAAGCCCCCTCCCCGTCCTCGCCTATTGAACCCTAGCCTACCCCCGTTGCCACCTTCCACCACCAACCTCAGTTGGTTTGCCCGTGACTCACGGCTAAACAAATTCAAGGTCCCCACCGATCCACATACACCACCGCCTCCCTAAGTTTTTAGATGAAGTCGGCGGTATCCCTTCCCCGAGATCCCCATCAAGTACTCTAGAGAGTCGCAACCTAGTCAGCCTGACTACATATCTCGTATAGCTCGATGAGCGTACGAGCAAAAAGTGATCTATCATGGCCTCTCCGTCGTACGCTGGCAAGGTGGGCGCCGTTCGTCTCGACCCTTCGATCTAGGAGGAACACCTCACCGTGGAATCTAGTGAGTATGTTGACTACGTTGCCATGCCGAAGGCTTCAAGTCTGCGAGCTAGTGTATTCTTGTATCTCAAGAGAGCTAGCTACGATATCAAGCATGACAAGATCACCTGCTTTACTCTAGCCATGTAACAAGTTAAGTGGTGCACTTGCAACGACTCTGGTTCAACCGCTATCGATCTCTTGAAAGGCCCCGCCACTAGTCTCCTCGACCTTGCGGTCATGGATTTGTGATCCTTCTCCGCCATCGAGCACATTTTGTCATTTCTAAAGGAAACATTCTATGGTGGTGGCTTGGGATCCTTAGCTCCAAGTCAGATCTCACTGACCAAGATAAGGGCACACACTACGGCTGTTACAAGGGGAAACATCCGATCTGTGACATCAGGGAGCGCACCCTCCACACCAAAAAGTCCAAGTGGAAGGACCCCATCCATGAAAAGTGAGGAAGCATCCTTTGAGCAAATCATACTTTTTCTAGCTAGCCCTCTAGTACCCATTTTTATAGTAGCTTTTGTCATGAGATGATCATGCATTGTTTAATTGAGCATTTGTCCAATTTTCAAGTAGATGTTGATTTTCTACACCTGGTTGTTAGGTTGGTTGCATTGAGTATTTGTCCGGTTTTCAAGGGCTATAGTTGGTTGTTAAAGTGAGCATATATACCTTGTTTGTTTAAGTTATTCACAATGTGATGTTCATTGTGTGCAAGTATGAATTTTGTAGTTCAATTTCATCAATACCACATGTTATGTCTGGTGATGTCAACCAGTGTCCTTAACTCCCGCTTAAAACATTTATGCCTTGTTTCTCTCAATTTGGTTGTCATGTTGGTTGCTGTGAGCATTTGTCAAGTTTTCAAGCAGATGCCTTGCTTTTATGTATGTAGTTGTTAGGTTGATTGCAGTGAGCATTTCTCTAGTTTTTAAGAAGATGTCTTTCATTTCTGTATTTGGTTGTTAGGTTGGTTTCATTGAGCAATTGTCTAGTTTCCAATGGCTATATTTGGTTGTTATAGTGAGTATATATGCCTTGTTTTTTTGTAGCCAGATACCTTCTATATCCAGTTCTTTTTATTTCAAGTAGATACCTTATATATTTGGTTGATGTGTGGGGACCCCAGCTTACTAGTCGAGAATAGCCGTGCTCAGTGATCCCAGAGACCAATGCTCACCGAGAACATATACTGAATAAAGAGTCTTACATCCAAGTACTGATTATTACATCACGTGACCGAAGGGTCAAGTTCACAAGACAGGGCCTAAGGCCAAATCACACGGGTACACTAATAGTGGGCTAAGCGGGTGCCCATGCCATCAAGCCTACACCGACAGGCATTCTGACTCGGAAGCGTCCTAGTTCACAGGGGTGTCTCCGAAGACGTACTCATCTCCAAACTCCGATCCTTCCATGTCTGGTCAATAACCTAACCAGTGGCAAGCCAATGAGTACTTTGAATGTACTCGCAAACAACCCATGATATATTCAATGAAAGTGAAGGATAACAATATCATGCATCTCTAGTGTAACTCCATTGGGTGGAATGATCATGAATATGCATCAAGTTAAAGAATTACTTTTGAAGAACAGGTTACAGATGTCGATATATCTGTCGAGGGCTGAACCATCCGGGTTCACCCTATATGCCAAGTCACCAAACTTGGTCATATTATTGCTATCATAGCAACTCCTTTCTCATCACCATTCACACACACACACTCACGTACACTTGGTTTATGCGCAAATATCAGGACGTAGTTTAAGCAGGATTACCCAACTGTCCTTGACCGGGGACACGGCTATTTGAATAGTTTACACTCTACAGAGGTAGTACGCTAGTCCCACGAGATCCGGGAAACTTCCGTGTCATCCACGACTCGCGGTATATCACATACCCGAGATAAGTACCCGATCAATGCCTTTCCCCCGACGATACTAGAAAAGAGGTCCAATCGATTGGTACCCAGCCCACATGTTGTACGTCTTACGAGTACCAACTCTGGACAGTACCAACCATCGGGGACCAACGGTGTGACTGGAACTCATAAAAATGGCATAGTCGCCCTACCCGGCACGACCCCATCACGAGAGTGACCACATATCACTCCCGCCACTAGTAATGTGGCTCTTTGCTAGCACCGACCAGAGTAATTAACATAGCCCCGTACCATAAGGGGTAACGTGGTCGTACTGGTAAGGTTGGGACGGTCGACACATCATAAATCTAATCCCATTTCTGAAATCTTACTCACACAAATACCAGGTGCATCACTTCATCAAAAGTGACCACCTAACTCATCATCACTCTCGGGCATTAGTGGCACCCGACGGGGTTTTCATAAACTCTTGCTTTATGACAACATCATGCTCATGATAATACTACTTCTATCTTTACTTGTCAACATGGTATTAGCATGACCCTCAAGGGGTAGAGTCAAGCTCAATGCATGTGCTCCGCAGGAGCCTTCGGTAAAATCATATCAAATGATTACCGGCACTTATGATCATATGCAACGGGAATACTTGCTATTCTATCATGCAAAGTAACATATGCTCAGTCGTGGTCAAAGGGTTGCTTGCCTTGGTCAGCTAAGTATCCGGGGTCTTCGAGGTCTTCCCCTCCGATTCCCTCATCACACGGATTTTCTATCATCGATAAAACAATAAATAAGAAGTAGCTCACACAGAAACAGTCCACAGAGTTATTTTAAAAATGTTCCCTATCTCTGATAAATCTAAGATATCATTTACAAAATATTTGCCTTAGTTTTCTTTGAAGGAATATTTTTGAAAACAACCAAGCACAAGCAAAACTATTTCATTTTAGCCCTTTTTATTATTATAAAATAGAATAGTTGCTGGAAAAATTCATCTAAGCATATCATTAAATACTACACATTTTTAGAAAAATAACAGTGGAAGAATTAAATTTTTACACTGGTTAAATGTTTTTATAAAAATCTTAGAAATCCAGGTTTAAATATAAAAAGAAAAAGAGGCTAGCTCTCGCCTGGCTCGGGCCGGAGCTGGGCTGGCCCACGGCCAGCCGATGGCCTGCCCAGGCGCGCGCGCTGTCACGTTTGAACCTGACGCGCGGGGCCCTGCGGTCAATGGCCGAGGCCAGCGCGGGGGAGGAGGCTGGGCCACCGACAGGTGGGGCACACCTGTCGGGGTCGTCTCCTACCTCCGGCCAGAGAGGAGGAGGAGGACGCCGACGAGGTTGCCGACACGCTCATGCCCCAATGAACACGGGAATGGGTTTGCATGACCGCCGCCGACCTGCTGGGGGTCGAAACAATGACGGGGAGGCAGGGGTTCGCCGGCGACGAGGAGGCCGTGGCGGAGGAGTTTCGGGAAGTGGTCGAGGGGGTGGCTAGAGACACTGAAAATCATGGGCGAGTTTGGGGAAAGCTTCCTAGGATCAAGGGGGTCAGTTTTGGTGGGTTGAGGGGCGCAAGGGCCATCGACCGGAGCTCCGAGGCGGAGGGGCCTCGGTCGATCTCAAGTACCGGGGCTCTACTGGTTTGCTGGGGTGGCTAGGGAGGTACTAGTGATTGTGTCGAAGCTATCTGAGGGGTGCTGGAACGACGGGAAGGGCTATTTATAGGCCACGACGATGAGCAGATTCGGGAGCGAGAGAGAGGAGAGTCGTGCATTCATGGCCGCGCAACCTTGGCCGGTTCTGGAGCGCGCGAGCACTCGTCACGCGAGCTCTAGCGCGAGAAAGGAGGGGCCCTGAGGCTTGCCCGACGTAGAGGGATTGTGGGCAAAGAGGTTGGACATCTCGGGGGAGGCCGGAACTGGCCGAGGGCGCGCCCCCAACTCGTTGACTCCCTGTAGCGCGCCCAGAGCGTAGTTTCTGCATGCCACAACATGCTGGTGCGCTCTGAGGCACTTTGGACATGTCTAGCATGTCCTGGCACTTGCTGGGGGTGTGGCTAGCCGTTTGATTTTAGTGGGAGCTTCGGCTGGTCAAAGGAGGCAAGAAATGTTGGTGCTGTCAGTCATGAACTGAGGTCTAAATTGGGGTTTTTGGCCTTCCCTCTTTGAACCAATGAGGGGCCAATTGACTGGGGTTAGATACAGGTACTGGCCACTTAATCTAAGAGTTTGAAGCAAAGGAGTTTGGCTTAGCTGTGGCTAAGGTGGCTTTTTCCTATCTGTCAGAAGGTGTTCGACAGTGGGTTTAGGGGGTTGCACCCCACCACTAGTGTTGAGACTTAACAGGTTTGGTTTTGGTGGTAAACCATGGAGTCCCACCAAATTTGAGCTCCAAAGGATAAGTTTAGCTTTGTAAACTTGAAATCACTCCAATATGACTAGATCTGTTCCTTCCAAAGGGAGTGTTGGCAAACTAAGTCCCACAAATTCCATTTTTGGTGTAGAACCCTTATTTGAGGTATTAGGCACTACTGCAAAGTTTCAGCCTCATTGGACAAACTTTTCTATGTAGAGTTGCTCTAACTTGACTCTGGACAGACAGGGTTATTTGGGGTCCTTATCCATCTTTGATCAAGGTGAAACTTTATGTGGACACCAAACAAGGCTTAGGGATACTACTGGAATTTTCTAGGAATTTATTGAGAATATTTCCTTTGGAAATACTTCAAAATACCCAAACAGACAGAAATAGCTTTTATAGTTTTAATCAATAAATATAATATAAAATGGGGTTTAAAATCCTATGTATGGAAAATATATGTCCTTCTGATCATCTCTAAATTTAATCAGATTTTTCCAAGGCAGAAAAGTATTTTCCCATGTTTGAATACCAATTCTGGCCTGAGAAATGGACAGGTTATTTAATTAGAAAAATAATCACAAAAATAATTATTTTTGTGGTTTTGAAATATAAAGATAGGTAAAAATCAGATTACCAAATATGAGTAGAAGCATTGCTTGCTATCAAGGACATGTAATGCAACTCAAGGTGGGTTTACTTTGGTCAACAAAGGTTTTTGGAAATCAGTATAATGCCAAAGGAATTTGGGGTTTTAAAACCTCACATGATCAAGCATACAAGCATTCAATGGCAATCATGGCACTCACAACATTAGTTTTGAAAAAGTTTTAACAAGCTGAGAATTTTACAACACAGACAGGTGATAGCAAAGCAGGGTGTGACAAACCTATCCCCCTTACAAGAATCTCGTCCCTGAGATTCCAAAGCTCGGTGCTAAAAAGGTATGGAAACTCAGATCGGAGATAGTCTTCATGCTCCCAGGTAGCTTCAGCTTCGGTGTGGTTTCTCCATTGAACCTTGAAGTACTTGATGGTGCGGCTTCGGGTGCATCGCGCTGCTTCATCCATAATGCGGATTGGCATGTCGCGGTAGGTGAGATCAGAGTGAAGGTCAATAGCCCGGTGATCAATGTCCTTGTAAGGATCGGAATGACTTGGTGTTTGGAGACACTTCCGAAGCCGTGACACGTGGAAAACGTTGTTCACTCCCAAAATTTCCGGAGGTAACTCCAACTGATAAGCGACCTCTCCACGCCTTGTCGTGATCTTAAATGGCCCAATGAACCTTGGAGCGAGTTTCCCCTTAACGTGGAAACGCTTGGTTCCTTTGTGAGGTGTGACACGGAGGTACACCCGATCTCCGGGAATGAACTCCAGATTCCTGCGGCGAGAGTAGGCATAACTCTTTGGTCTCGACTTGGCTGCTTTCAGATTTTCTTGGACTAGTCGCACCTTCTCTTCTGCCCGGTGCAAAACTTCTGGTCCGAAAATCAGCCCGTCTCCAGTTTCTGACCAGTTGAGGGGGGTGAAGCATTTCCGTCCGTACATCACTTCGAACGGGGACATTTGGAGACTAGACTGGTAGTTTTTGTTGTATGAAAACAAAACGAACAACACGCAGACTTCCCATTTGGCTCCGTGCGCTAGGACGCATGCAGGGAGCATATCTTCGATTATCTCATTCACCCTTTCCGTCTGTCCTCCCGTCTGTGGGTGGAAGGCGGTGCTGAAAGAGACCTTGGTACCGAGGGCTTCAGATACAATCTCCTTGGGAACTCCATGTAGGCTTACTATGCGCTCGATATAGAGACTAGCGAACTTGTTCCCATCATAAATGGTGTTGACAGGGATGAAATGGGCCATTTTGGTCAAACGGTCCACAACAACCCATATCGAGTTATGGCCCTTGCTAGACCTTGGTAGGCCGGTAATGAAATCCATCCCTACCTTGTCCGAGTTCCATTCCGGCACCTGGAGAGGTTGTAGCAGTCCTACGGGTCGCTGATTCTCAGCTTTAACTTATTGACACACAACGCACTTGGCCACATACGACGCGATTTCCCTCTTCATGCCGTGCCACCAGAATCTTCCTCGGAGATCTTGATACATCTTGGTACCACCAGGGTGAATGGAGTAGGGTGTATCATGAGCTTCCCGTAGGATGAGTTACTTGAGTTCAGCCTTGTTGGGTACACATAAACGTTTCCCAAACCACACCACTCCTTTATCATCCTCCAAGAATCCTGGGGCCTTGCCTTCTGGAATCTTCTTCTTGATACCTTCGATTCTCTTGTGACCCTTCTGGGCTCCCTTGATGTTGTCTTCCAGCGTTGGCTTGACTTTGAGGTTATCTAGGAATCCTAGTTCCACCAGTTCCAATCCAAAGTTCTCCAGTTCTTCATATAAGGAGGGCTGCCTTTCCTTAAGCATGACGTTTAAGGTGCTGGTCTTCCGACTCAAGGCATCAGCCACAAGATTTGCCTTACCGGGGTGATATTGAATGCTGAGGTCGTAGTCTTTGATTAACTCCAACCATCTCCATTGCCTCATATTCAATTACCTTTGGGTGAAGATATACTTCAGACTCTTGTGGTCGGTGTATATTTCACATCGCTTCACCAGAAGGTAATGTCGCCATGTGTTCAGGGCATGAACTACTGCTGCCAACTCGAGATCATCGGTGGCATAAGTTTCCTCATGAAGGCGCAGTTGCCGTGACAAGTATGCCACGACCCTGCCATCCTACATTAGAACCCCACCTAGCCTAGTCCTTGAGGCATCGCAATATATCACGAACTCCTTGTTGATATCTAGAGTGGTCAATACCGGGGCGGTGGTTAACCTCTTCTTCAACTCTTGGAAGCTTGCCCCACACTCCGGCGTCCAATCGAACTTCTTGCCTTTCTTCAAGCGCTGAGTCATAGGTCGCGCAATGCGGGAGAATCCTTCTACGAACTTGCGGTAATATCCTACGAGTCCAACGAAACTCCTGACTTCCTTCACGTCGATTGGCGATTCCCAGTTGGCTACCATGGTAATCTTAGAGGGACCAACTGCCAATCCACTTGCTGTCATGGTATGACCCCAGAATCCAACTTCGTTCAGCCAAAACTGGCACTTGCGGAACTTGGCATACAGTTGGTGCTCTCAAAGCTTTTCCAATACTAGCCTCAAGTGTTGCTCATGCTCGTCTTCAGACTTGGAAAAGATTAATATGTCATCAATGAATACGACGACAAACTTGTCCAGGTATTCCATGAAGACCTTATTCATGAGGTACATGAAGTAAGCTGGGGCATTCGTCAATCCAAAAGACATGACAGTGCATTCGTACAGACAGTACCGGGTCACAAATGCCGTCTTTAGAATGTCTTCGGGTCGAATCTTTAGTTGGTAATATCCAGATCGGAGGTCGATCTTGGAGAATACCTTTGCTCCATTCAGCTGGTCGAACAAGTCTTCAATCTTGGGGAGTGGATACTTGTTCTTGATCGTGACCTCATTGAGAGAACGATAATCGATGCAAAGTCAGATTGTCCCATCCTTCTTGGACATGAATAGAACAGGTGATCCCCAAGGTGACGCACTTGGACGAATAAACCCTTTCCTGAGTTGCTCATCGAGTTGCTTCTTCAACTCTGCTAGCTCTTCGAATCCCATCCTGTAAGGCTTCTTATAAATAGGCCTTGATCCTGGCATGAGTTTGATGATGAACTTGATGTCGCGGTTAGGAGGCATCCCTGGTAGCTCATCAGGAAAGACGTCCGGGTATTCACACACTATTGGCACTCGGTCGAGTCCTTCCTCTGATAGGCTGTTAACTCGTGGCACTCGAGTGGGTACTGGCTCAGAGACATACTTGACTTTGACCCCTTCGTCACTTGTCATGGTAATGGCCCTCTTAGCACAGTCCAAGACACTCTGAATCTTGGCCAACCAGTTCATACCGAGGATTACCTCTAGGCCTTGCGACTTAAGCACAATGAGATCCGCTGAGAAGCTCGTCCCATGGATAACTATTCCTACCTTCCTACACCCTAGGTTGGTCCTCAAAACTGCTCCCAGGGTTTGAATTGCCATATGCCCACGAAGCAAGGTAGGTTCTAGACCACACTTTTCTGCAAACTTTTGCGTAACAAAAGGAATGTGAAGCACCACAATCAAACAATACTGTTGCTGGGGTAGAGTTGACGAGGAACAGACCAGAATGCAGTCTGGGTCTTCCTGTGCCTCTTCTGCGGAAATATGATTAATCCGCCCCTTGCTGTGATACTGCTGATTGCGGGGAGCCTGGTTCCTGCCTGGTGCTCCTTGGCCAGGATTTGGCGCATTGGGGCGCGGAGCATCGGGTTTCTTATTGGGGCACTGCCTCGAATACTGCCCTGGTTGTCCACACCCGAAACAGGTAACTTGTGCTAGAAGGTTGGTCTTGCCCCCACCGTTGTTTGGCGGAGTGCTTGCTGGCTTGACGCTGACTTGCTGAGGTTGGTAATTCTGGCGAAACGTTGAATGCTTGTACTGCTGCTGCTGATAGTTGGGTCTTGCTGGGGCTGACTGCCACGGTCGTGGTTTTGAGCTAATCGGTCCTCCACTACCTATTAGCTTGCGCTTACGGGTGTCGTCCATTGCACAACGCTTGTCTTCCAACATAAGAGCCTTATTAACTAGGTCACTGAAGGTCCGACATTCACAAACAACCAACTTGATATTGGAGTGACTGCTGCAGTCCTTCCATAAAGTGCTCCACTTGGGCAGCCTCAATGCTGACGTCTTAAGGTGCATATCTTGATAGGAGGTTGAACTTTTGCAAATACTCCTTGACTGATCCATTGCCTTGCCTTAAGGCTCGGAAGTGTCGCTTCTTAATGGTCATCATTCCCGGAGGAATGTGAGCGGCGCGGAATCATCCTTGAACACGGCCCAAGTGATGACTTGCCCGGCTCGCATGATCTGAAATCCATCCCACCAGGCTCTGGCTGTGCCTCTGAGACAGTGGGTTGCATAGAGGACTTTCTCGTTGTCGTCAGTGCACTTGACCAGTGCGAGAAGGTCTTCAATAGTGCCGATCGAGTCATCGACATCCAAGGGCTCAGTCGTCTCCGTGAATATGGGCGGTGTAGTCTGCATAAACTCAGAGAGAGTTGAGCGACCGTTGCCATTCCCGTTCTATGACGGTTGGTTTACCAAAGTTTGAGACAGCTGCCGGATAGCGGCATTGTTGGCTTGATGTTCCTCCCGAAGAGCTTGAAGGAACTGAGCCATGGTCAAGCTTTCAAGGGGAGGCGGTGGCGGTGGAACATCGTCTTGCTGCACATGGTGATCTCCAGCTTGAGCTTGCCCTCCGGTTCCCTGCTGCTGTGCTGAAGAGGCACAGCCGGGGTTGCCGAAGCTGCTGTTGCGAGTTGCATTCACCACCCTGTCAGGGGAGTAGACAGGTCAATTTTTCCCACTGTTTGCATTCGAAAGGGATGATGTTCTAGTAAAGAGGGGGTCTCGTGTTGTGCTAGTGTGCAAGGTTTTTATGACAAAGGTTTTAAAAAGAACTATTGCATTAATTTAAAACAAATGATGTAGTCGCTCACAAGCTGCTTAAGGAAGAATGCGACTTGCATCCAATAGGTTCATGCAACATCTGGGTCATAAAATCTTGATACAAGAACTCTTACGTTCGGTACATCCTACGCTGCTAAGCAATCGACTGCGTGGTCTCATAAGCCGGCTCGGTGGGATCTTCGTCTTCATCTTCCTCTCTGTCTTCATATTCATTCGTGCTTCCCTTCCTCGAGGGAGTAGGGGACGGAAGCAAACCATCACGACGTCTCTTGGTTGGTGAGGTAGCGAAGAGCTCGGTGTACTCTTCTATGGTTAAACGACGACTCTCAAGAGGAACAGCCTGAAGCACGGGTATTCCTCCTCGGAAAGCAAACCCAGGTGATATTACGGGTGCTTGTTCTTTCTTCACCTTGCGGTTCTTCATCTTCTCCATACGAAGTAGGTCCTTGAGTTGGTGCAGCTCTTCGCGGATCCTAGTCGACTCCTTGATCAAAAGATGCATCAAGGTGTCTGAGGAGAGGCTGAAGTAGGTCTGAAACCTTAATGGCATCTCGTCCTCGGATGAGGGGTTGAGTGTCTAACTCCCGTATATCTTATCCTTAACAAAAGATAGGCGACGAGTAGCGGGCTCGTTCGTCATCTCAGGAAGTATGTCGCGGAGTAGCGAAAGTGCCTCTCGTGCTGCAGTCTCCACGGCCAACATTAGATCCTCCATTTGTGGCTCTTCAAAGAACCAGCTAGTTGGGGAGTCATTAGCCTTCAGTATCACGTCCACGTGATACTCCTTGGTGTCAGCGTTGACCTAGTGTTCGTGGTAGAGAAAGACGGGCGTGCGACGCACTTGACACTTCTCGAGGCTATCACTCAAAAGCAGAGGAAATCCCGTTTCCAGAAGCGTCTCGGGTATAGCAGCCATCTACAAGGTGTAGAGGAGAGGATTAGAAATATATAGTGGGTGCGGTTCTCGGGTCATTCTATGTGCACTAATTGTCTCGGCTATCGCCCATGCTACCTAAGGCTTCCTATAGTCAGGATGGCTCTGATACCAGCTCTTTGGGGACCCCGACTTACTAGTCGAGAATCGTCGTGCTGAGTGATCCGAGAGATCAATGCTCACCGAACACAGATACTGAATAAAGAGTCTTACATCCAAGTACCGATTATTACATCACGTGACCGAAGGGTCAAGTTCACATGACAAGGCCTAAGGCCAAATCACACGAGTACACTAATAGCGGAAAACAAAGGGGCTAAGCGGGTGCCCATGCCATCAAGCCTACACCGACACGCATTCTGACTCAGAAGCATCCTATTTCGCAGGGGTGTCTCCGAAGACGTACTCATCTCCAAATTCAGGTCCTTCCATGTCTGGTCAATAACATAACCAGTGGCAAGCCAATGAGTAATTTGAATGTACTTGCAAACAGCCCATCGTATAATCAATGAAAGTGAAGTATAACAATATCATGCATCACTAGTGTAACTCCACTAGGTGGAATGATCATGAATATGCATCAAGTTAAAGAATTACTTTTGAGGAATAGGTTATAGATATCGATATATTTGTCGAGGGCTGAACCATCCGGGTTCACCCTATATGCCAAGTCACCAAACTTGGTCATATTATTGCTATCATAGCAACTCCTTTCTCATCACCATTCACACACACACTCACTCACGCAAACTTGGTTTATGCGGAAATATCATGACGTAGTTTAAGCAGGATTACCCAACTGTCCTTGACCGTGGACACGGCTATTCGAATAGTTTACACTCTGGAGAGGTAGTACGCTGGTCCCACTAGATCCGGGAAACTTCCGTGTCATCCACAACTCACGGTATATCACATACCTGAGGTAAGTACCCGATCAATGCCTTTCCCCTGACGATACTAGACAAAGAGGTCCACTCGATTGGTACCCAGCCCACATGTTGTACATCTTACGAGCACCAACACTGGACAATACCAACCATGCGGGGACCAATAGTGTGACTGGAACTCATAAAAATGGCTTAGTCGTCCTACCCGGCACGGCCCCATCACGAGAGTGACCACGTATCTCTCCCGCCACTAGTAATGTGGCTCTTTGCTAGCACCGGCCAGAGTAATTAACATCGTCGTACTGGTAAGGTTGGGATGTTCGACACATCATAAATCTAATCCCATTTCCGAAACCTTACTCACACAAATACCGGGTGCATCACTTCACCAAAAGTGACCACCTAACTCATCATAACCCTCGGGCATTAGTGGCACCCGATGGTTTTTTCATAAACTCTTGATTTATGACAACATCATGCTCATGATAATACTACTGCTATCTTTACTTGTCAACATGGTATTAGCATGACCCTCAAGGGGTAGAGTCAAGCTCAATGCATGTGTTCCGATTCCCTTGTCACACAGATTTTCTATCGTTGATAAAACAATAAATAAGAAGTAGCTCACACAGAAACAGTCCACAAAGTTATTTTAAAAATGTTCTCTATCTCTCATAAATCAAAGATATCATTTAAAAAATATTTGCCTTAGTTTTCTTTGAAGGAATATTTTTTAAAACAACCAAGTAGAAGCAAAACTATTTCATTTTAGCCCTTTTTATTATTATAAAATAGAATAGTTAGTGGAAAAATTCATCTAAGCATATCATTAAATACTACATAATAGTGGAAGAATTATATTTTTACACTGGTTAAATGTTTTTATAAAAATCTTAGAAATGCAGGTTTAAAAATAAAAAGAAAAACATGCTAGCTCTGGCCTGGCTCGGCCCAGAGCTGGGCTGACCCCTGGCCAGCCGACGGTTTGCCCAAGCGCGCGCGCCATCAGGTTTGAATCTGACGCACGGGGCCCTGCAGTCAGTGGCCAAGGCCAGCGCGGGGGAGGATGTTGGGTCACCGACAGGTGTGGCACACCTGTCGGGGTCGTCTCCTACCTCCGGCCAGAGAGGAGGAGGAGGACGCTGACGAGGTTGTCAACGCGCTCATGCCCAAATGAACACGGGAATGGGTTTGCCTCACCGTCGCCTACCTGCTGATGGTTGAAACAACGACGGGGAGGCAGGGGTTCGCCGGCGACGAGGAGGCCGTGGTGGAGGAGTTTTGGGAAGTGGTCGAGGGGGTGGCTAGGGACACGGAAAAGCTCGCGCGAGTTGGGGGAAAGCTTCCTAGGATCAAGGGGGTCAGTTTGGTGGGTCGACGGGCGCAAGAGCCATCGTCTAGCCGGAGATCGACCGGAACTCCGAGGCAGAGGCGCCTCCGTCGATCTCGAGCACCGGGGCTCTGCTGGTTTGCTGGGGCGGCTAGGGAGGTACTAGTGATCGTGTCGAAGCTATCTGAGGGGTGCTGGAGCGAGGGGGAGGGCTATTTATAGGCCCGCGACGGTGAGCAGATTCGGGAGCGCCGGTGACTCACCGTGGCACGCACGGGGGTGCAGAGAGAGGTTGGGGTTGAACCCACGGTCTCAGGACGTGGTATTGGACCGCCCAAACCATCTGCTGCAGAGAGAGAGGAGAGTCGTGCATTCGTGGCCGCGCAACCTTGGCCGATTCTGAAGCGCGCGGGCACGCGTCGCCCAAGCTCTAACGCGATAGAGGAGGGGCCCTGTGGCTTGCCCGATGCAGAGGGGTTGTTGGGGAAGAGGTTGGACATCTCGAGGGAGGATGGAACAGGCCGACGGCATCGCCCCCACCTTGGTGACTCCCTGTAGCGCGCCCAGAGCGCAGTTTTGGCATGCCACGGCATGCTGGTAGGCTCTGAGACACTTTGGATGTGTCTAGCATGTCCTGACACTTGCTAGGAGTGTGGGTAGCCGTTTGATATTAGTGGGAGCTTCGGCTGGTCAAAGGAGGCAAGAAATATTGGTGCTGTCAGTCATGAACTAAGGTCTAAATTGGGGTTTTGGCCTTTCCACTTTGAACCAGTGAGGGGCCAGTTGATTGGGGTTAGATACAGGTATTGGCCACTTAATCTAAGAGTTTGAAGCAAAGGAGTTTGGTTTAGCTGTGGCTAAGGTGGCTTTTTCCTATCTGTCAGAAGGTGTTCGACAGTGGGTTTAGGGGGTTGCACCCCACCACTGGTGCTGAGACTTAATAGGTTTGGTTTTGGTGGTAAACCTTGGAGTTCCACCAAATTTGAGCTCCAAAGGATAAGTTTAGCTTTGTAAACTTGAAATCACTCCAATATGACCAGATCTGTTCCTTCCAAAGGGAGTGTGGGCAAACTAAGTCCCACAAATCCCATTTTTGGTTTAGAACCCTCATTTGAGGTATTAGGCACTCCTGCAAAGTTTTAGCCTCATTTGACAAACTTTGCTATGTAGAGTTGCTCTAACTTGACTCTGGACAGACATGGTTTTGGGTTATTTGGGGTCCTTATCCATCTTTGATCAAGGTGAAACTTTATGTGGACACCAAACAAGGCTTAGGGATACTACTGGAATTTTCTAAGAATTTATTGAGAATATTTCCTTTGGAAATATTTCAAAATACCCAAATAGACAGAAAAAGCTTTTATAGTTTTAATAAATAAATATAATATAAAATGGGGTTTAACATCCTATCTATGGAAAATACATGTCCTTCTCATCATCTCTAAATTTAATCAGATTTTTCCAAGGCAGAAAAGTATTTTCCCGTGTTGGAATACCAATTCTGGCCTCGGAAATGGACAGGTTATTTAATTAGAAAAACAATCACAAAAATAATTATTTTTGTGGTTTTGAAATATAAAGATAGGTACAAATCAGATTACCAAATAGAGTAGAAGCAGTGCTTTCTATCAAGGACATGTAGTGCAACTCAAGGTGGTTTTACTTTGGTCTCCAAAGGTTTTTGGAAATCAGTATAATGCCAAAGGAATTTAGGGTTTTAAAACCTCACATGATCAAGCATACAAGCATTCAATGTCAATCATGGCACTCACAACATTAGTTTTGAAAAAGTTTTAACAAGCTCAGAATTTTACAACACAGAC
Source organism: Hordeum vulgare subsp. vulgare (assembly GCF_904849725.1). Taxonomy (NCBI): domain Eukaryota; kingdom Viridiplantae; phylum Streptophyta; class Magnoliopsida; order Poales; family Poaceae; genus Hordeum; species Hordeum vulgare. Next base: position 246,567,033 of record NC_058518.1, on the reverse strand, counting down.
AGGTGACAGCAAAAACAGGGTGTGACATCATGTTAAGCCTCTTTTACTTATCATGACTTTCCATGTACTTGCACAGGACAACAATGGGAGTGGTCGACATTTTCCACCGAGGTTTTTCTCATCCCTCCACTGATACTCCATCCTTTCCATAATGTAGTGCATATAGATTTTTTGAATAGTCAAACTTTTAAAACTATGAACAAATGTATAGAGAATACTATTTATATATACCACACTAAAATGTATACAATATGAAAGTAAATTTTATGAAGTATCTTATGAAATGGATTTGGAACTCTAGATGTATATGTTTTTTCCTACAAACTTGATCAAAGTTGGTAAATGTTGACTTCTCAAAATGTTTATACGCAACACATTATGGAACTGATGGAGTAAAACATTACACCATTCTGCAACTCCATTTAAGCTTCTAATATTGACTTGTTTCTTGTATGTACATATGTCCTTGGTAAACATCCATGCATGGACCCTTTTTGCGTGTGGGGCAATGAAATATTTATGAACCAGCATCAAGTTAGGAAACTGATAAGGATTGGTAGGGAAAAGAGACAAAGGATGCCCATTAGACTATATTTTTATGCTCTATCCGACACAAAAGTGAGCTGTAGGATGGTAACTACGAACTCCGAAGCCTTTTGTCAGTATAGCCCATAATAAGTTTTCACACAACAATGTGAATTATTTTCTTTTGCAGTAGTTCCCAAAGCAGTTTACTCAAGATTATGTTGCAAAGTACATGATTGTTGGACAAGCAATGAAGGTTAAAGTATATCATCAAGACTATAATGAGTACCGAGAATTCGTAATGTAGACAACGAATGATGGGCGGGCGGCCATCGCTTGGGGCTGGCCTAGAGTAGTTCGTGCTTTAGGCATGGAGGAGGGCACAATATGGGCATTGCGCTTCACCTTCTCCAGCAATCAGGATGTCTTTCGGCTCTCTCTTTACCGTCTTTAATACAACCGTGGTTCCATCATTTTTTTATTTATCCCTTCTATAATTTTTTTTAGCAAATTGATGCTTATGTAGTTCTTGAATATACGTACACGTGAATCGATATTACATTCGTTCTTCAACCTTTATTTAAACATGATTTCCTTCTTAAAAATTTAAATTATTTGAATTATTAATGCATGTATTAAATTAGGGGTAAATTATGCTCTGCGGGATGTTACAATGCACAGAGTTTGAGAAAGCAAAAAATATGCGATCAAATTTAAGATCACACACGTTTCTCCACTCGTGGCATGTGCAATGAATGTCGGTTGCACACATGGTCAGCCGACAAATAGTGTGTGAAATTAACAACACCAGTGCACAAGTTACTTATCCACAAGTGTTTCTGATAGTCTCATTATCACATACCATTTGGTATCATGAATTGTTTATGATGCCATAGCCAACGTAAACATTGGGTAAAGAATAACGCGTGCAATAAGGCTTCATCCGGCACATGTAGTCTGAATGACATGTTTGGGAAGTATGGATCACACGTTTTCCATCACAAGGGGCAATATGACGTAATGTTCCTTTGCACTAAGATATTTGGCATACAACCAAAATGTTCATGCCAACCTCTGCTTCCCTCTATGAAGGGCCTATCATTTACCTTTATGTATTTACTTTTGTGCAAGAGTCAAAGTATTTTCCTCTCTCCCCTTTATCTTCTCTTTGGCAAGCATCATGTGGTAGGGAAATATTTAGACATATATATCTAGCTGAATGTGGGTGGTCATGAGTTATTATTGTTGACATCACCCTTTAGGTGAATATGTTGGGAGGCAACACTATAAGCCCCTATCTTTCTATGTGTCTGGTTGAAACCTTTTGCTCATATATACGTGGTGAGTGTTAGCAATCATAGAGTAATAAATGATGGTTGAGTATGTAGATTTGCTTAAAAGCTCTGATATGTGATCCTTCTTGAAAGTATGATGAATTGTGTTGCAAAGCTGACTGAAAACATAGTTTGTTAGTTTTCAATAAAGTTTAGGCTTCATACTTCGATGTTGTGATGAATCGTTACTTGTTTATAAGAAGCCTTTATGATGAAAGTTATATGATGAAAATGATGTTATGAAGTGTTTTATAAAGTTTTGTTTGATTTTATAATAATGAGCATGATGCTATTATGTCCCTATTTTGTTTTTATCGACAGCTCTCTCTCAAAGCATGTGGTGATGATTTTCATTATCAACTTTCGCGTGAGGACAAGCAAGGTCTAAGCTTGGGGTAGTTGATACGCCCATTTTGCATCATGTTTTGTTAATATTATTTATAGTGTTTTTATGCATTATAACACTTTGTGGAGTAATTCTAATGCATTTTCTCTCAGAATGCACAAGCTTTACATTAAGAGGGAGAATACAGGCACACAGAATTGTGGACCTGAAAAAGATACGATCGGGGTACCTATTCTGCACATCTCCAAATTGGCTAAAACTTTAAGGAGATTTATTTTGGAACAAGTGAAAAATACTAGAGCAAAGAAGTACCAGAGGGGGCTACCAGGCGCCCACTAGGCACAACGGCGCGCCAGCCCCCTGGCGTGGCCTGGTGGTTAGTCCGCTCCTTGGCCCACCTCTCGCGACCATCTTCTGGTATAAATTCTCTTCTAACCTCAAAAAATTAGGATATGACTTTCGGGACGAAGCACCGCCGTCTCGAGGCAGAACCTAGGCAAGAGCACTTTTGCCCTCTAGCGGAATGATTCCGCCGGAGGAAGTTCCCTTTCGGAGGGGGAAATAAAAGCCATCGTCATCACCAACAACCCTCTCATCTTGGGGATGCCAATCTTCATCAGCACCATCTCCTCTCAAAAGCCTAGTTAATCTCTTGTGCTCAATCTTGTACCGGAACCTCAAATTGGCACTTGGGGTGTGACTAGTAGTGTTGATTACATCTTGTAGTTGATGCTTCATGGTTTATTTGGTGGAAGATCATATGTTTAGATCCAATATGATATTTAATACCTATATTACCATCAGCATGTTTATCACTTGTGAGTAGTTATTTTTGTTCTTAAAGCTACGGGAGAAGTCATGTTGCAAGTAGTCATGTGAAGTTGATATTCGTTCGATATTTTGATGACGTGAATGTTTTGATTCCTTTATTGGTGTTATGTGAACATCGACTACATAACAATTCACCATGTTTGGGCCTAAGGTAATGCATTGTGGAGTAGTAATTAGATGGTGGGTTGCGAGAGTGACAAAAACTTAAACCACGGTTTATGCGCTACACAGTAGGGGGATGATTTGCATCCCTATGTTTAATGCTATGGTTAGAATTTATTCTTAATGCTTTCCTCGTAGTTGGGGATGCTTGCGGGAGGGTTAATCATAAGTGTGATCTTTGTTCAAGTAAGAATAGAAACCAAGCACCGGTCCACCAACATATCAAATTATCAAAGTACCGAATGCGAATTGACCCAACATGACGAAAGTGACTAGATGAAATTCCTGTGTGCCATCAAGAACGCTTTTCCTATTATGAGAAATTGTTCCGGTCTGTCCTTCGCCACAAATGGATTGGGCTACCTTCCTGCATCTATTTTTACTATTTCTACTTGTCACTTGTTACAATTATCTTGCTATGAAACAACTTGTTACCGCTATTTTAGTTCTTGCAAAAATTAGCTTGTTGAAAACCGCTTGTCATTTCCTTCCGTTCCTCGTTAGGTTCGACACTCTTATTTATCAAAGGAATACGATTGCAACCCTAGACTTGTGGGTCATCAAGACTGTAGGATCAATACAAGGTGTGTCTAGAGGGGGGGTGAACAGACTACTTGACAAGATTAAAACCTAGCCTTTTCCCAATTTTATGGTTGGCAGATTTTAGCAATTCCAACAATTCTAGTACACCCTGCACATGCTAGCCAACATATATGGCAGCGGAAAAATAAATACTTTGCACATGTAGAAAGGAGTAGATTTTAGGAGATCAAACACAAAGAGGTTGACACGGCGATTTTTGGCATGGTTCCGATAGGAGGCACTATCGTATGTCCATATTAGTGGAGACTTCAACCCACGGAAGGTAACGGCTGCGAGAGTCCATGGAGGGCTCAACCCAAAAGGGGTCCATGAAGGAGCGGCCTTGTCTATTCCACCAAGGCTTTCATCCATAAAGGACTAGCATCACTCACACTAGATCTTCACGAAGTAGGCGATCTCCTTGCCCTTACAAACATCTTGGTTCAACTCCACAATATGAAGTAGGAGGCTCCTAAGCGACACCTAACCAATCTAGGAGGCACCACCCTTTAAAAGGTAATATATGTGGTAGAATGATGAACTCCTTGCTCTTGTTCTTCTAAAGATAGTCTCGTCAAAACACAATCACTCTCGCATAGAATACACATGGCTAGGAGAGGTTAATTTGGTGGAAAGCAGCTTTGGTAGACTAGAGATTATGTTTCAAATGATTGGATCAGACTATCTTGATCTCAACACATGAGTAGGTGGCTCTGTCTCAGGAAAATGGATCTGGCAATGAAGTGTGTGTTTTGAGTGCTTCTCCCTCGAATTAGAGATGGGTGGAGGATATATATAGGCAGTCCCCAATATCCAACCGTTACACCTAAAGTGACCAACTCGGTGACACCGAAGTCATGAACTCGGTGGTACCGTCTTGCACTAAAGGCATCAACTTTTGAATCTCGGTGGAAACGATATACACAACTCGGTGACACGGAAAATATGGCTAAGGGTGAGATGACAGAACTCGGTGACACTGATACCCAAACTCGGAAATTCTGATTTTGTGTACTGAGGCAACAGAAAATTGGTCACCTAAACTCGGCAGCACCGACATAGTTTCGGTTGCACCGATTTGGTAGCGTCGGCTATGGTTCCATCTGGGATGAAAATTGGTAGGGCTGAATTGAGAAACTTGGTGGCACCGATTTTGTGTATGTGGCCTGGGACAGAACGGTTATGTGAGAAAATGACTGAGTTTTTTTGGTAGCTATCTCTGAGCACTTGAGCAACCATTTCATTTTAATACCTCACCCCCTTTTAATAGTATTGGCTTTCCTATGACTCAAAAGTGATGTCTCACAAATATAAAATGAAGAGTCTTCTAGCTTGAAGCTTGAGCCAATCCTATTCCCTTCTGGAATCAAGTGGCATCTCCACATAAACCTTTAGCCAATTCTCTCTATGGACTATTCTTAAAACATACTAGGTAAAAGTGTTAGTCCAAGAGACAATGTATGTTGTCAGGAATTATCAAAATCACTAAGGGAGCATATCTGCTTTCAATCTCCCCCTTTTTGGTAATTGATGACAACACACAATCACAGCTTCGAATAAAGATAGGAATTAGAATATGACAACTTTAAGAGATAAATGACTAGTACAAGCTCCCCTAAGTGTGTGCAATCTTTTTTATGGATAGTTGCTTTGGAGTGAATGGGCACACAAATGGTAGAAAGGACAAGGCAAGCCATGCACATCATGGCTATATGAATCAAACATATGTGAATGAAGAGCTTCCATGTTCAAACAGTATGTGCAAGAGACAAGAGATCATCATGAACAAGGATGTGATGCATATACTTACCTTCAGGATCTTGAGCATCTTAGCAGTACGAGTACACTTGAAAAAACATTTGTTAGATAACACAAGAGTATATTATTGTAAATATGGAAAGAGCTTCAAGAATACCAAGATATGGAGAACATATGAGCAAATATGATTTGATAATAGATATGTCTTCAAGAATATTCAGAACTTTCTCCTCTTAGGAATGAATATATGATTCCCTCTCTCCCAAATTAAAGCATTTAAATATATTGGGAGTAGACACGGTGACACAAGTTCAATCCAGAAAATATCAATAGTAAGTAGCTCCCCCTCAGCATCAGTTGTAACTCTCTCTCCTCCTTAATGGTGTTGCTCCCCCTCAATATGTAAGCATTGATATTTGTCCCCCTTTGGCATTAATTGCCGAAAAGATCACAGGGAAGGTCTCATTGAGAGTACGGGATCCTGGAATCATCTCTTTCTTATAAGGGTTCCTTGAAATATTTCTCTCCCTTAGATATGGATATGGTTTCATCGATGCATGTCCCCCTTAGGTATAGGTAAGGGTTCCTTGAAATATTTCTCTCCCTTAGATATGGATATGGTTTCATCGATTCATGTCCCCCTTAGGTATAGGTAAGGGTTCATTGAATATTCTCCCCCTTTAATGGATGAGAGTTGCTAGTAAGATCTCCCGCTGTTTGTTAGAGATCCTAGATGTTTCTCGCTCTTCTGAATTTTTTTATTCTTAAAATGTTTGTGAAACAGATTATATCCTCCTTTGAAAATATGAAGAGTTCAATTAGTTTTAGGAGGTTATAATCTTGGGATCACAGAAAATATTTTTCTCCCTTTGGCAAGTATTCAGAAATTTTCCAGAAAGATTGATAGGCAGAGATAATTTTCGGAGTCACCAAGGCATTGTGATTCAGTAGAACCGGGTATGTGAAATAAGGCCTCTTGAAGAAATCGGTGGGACCGATTTTTCCAAATTGGTGAAACCGAGTTGCATTGAAGATCAACTCCTTAAATAGATACCAAATGTAAAATTCCAAATGAAGGGTTACCAGTTGTAACACATACCAGTTGAGAAAGAACATGATAACAAAGTAGGAATATATTTTTTGAAAGTATTAAACATATATAGATGAATTTTGGATGGTTCCAACAAATCAAACATTAAAATCCTGAACCATACGAAAATATCCATCTAGATGTTGGGCGGTGACTAGGTCACCTATATCAGAGTATTTGACTTGAGGAGTCAAGCAAGAAGCTTGATCATAGGTCATACTCATCGTTAAGCGCAGAATGGGGTTACCATTTTTTGATTAAGCATTTCAATGTCTTCATATCACTTGAGTTGTTTTACCTCCTGAATTGGTGTAAAGCTTTATCAAGGACATGAGTACATACCTTCGAATGATGTTGATGACGTGGCATGTAGGTGAACTTGATGTCGACGGTGAATGTTGATGAAGATTATCTTGAGTTAGGAGCAATCCTTGTCGTTTTGGTTCACTTTTCACGTACATTGGTTAGTCATGCCAGGAAGACCATAATAGATCCCAATGACAAGAGTGAATTGATTCATCAAATGATAGTCAAGGATATGATTTTGTTGTCTTCTTCCTCCACCTCCGAAGAAGGGGTTGTTGATACTTGGCCATATTGATACTTGATGAGAGTTGTTAGCCTCACTCATGGCAGATCTTCACGAAGTAGACGGTCTCCTTGCCCTTACAAACATCTTGGTTCAACTCCACAACACGAAGTAGGAGGCTCCCAAGCTACACCTAACCAATCTAGGAGGCACCACCCTCCAAAGGGTAATAGATGTGGTAGGACAATGAACTCCTTGCTCTTGTGCTTCTAAACATAGCCTCCAAAACACACAATCACTCTCTCATAGAAGAGGCATGGGTAGGAAGGTTGATTTGGTGGAAATCAGCTTGGGGAGGCTAGAGATCAAGTTTCAAATGATTGGATTGGAATATCTTGATCTCAACACATGAGTAGGTGGCTCTCTCTCAGAAAAATGGATCCATCAATGAAGTGTGTGTTCTGAGTGCTTCTCCCTCGAATGAGAGATGGGTGCAGGGGGTATATATAGACAGTCCCCAAAATCCAACTTTTACACCTAAAGTGACCAACTCGGTGGTACCGACTTCCACTAAAGGCAACAACTTTTGAATCTCGGTGGAACCTACATACACAACTCGGTGACACCAAAAAAAGTGGCTAATGGTTGGATGACACAACTCGTGACACAGATACCCAAACTTCGTAATTCCGATTTTGTTTACCGAGGCAACAAAAAGTTGGTCACCTAAACTCGGCAGCATCGACACTGTTTCGGTTGCACCGATTTGGTGGCTTTTGCTAGGGTTTTGTGTGGGATGAAAATCGGTAGGGCCGAATCGAGAAACTTGGTCGCACCAATTTTGTGTATGTGGCTTTGGACAGAATGGTTATGTGGGAAAATGACTGAGTATTTTTTGTCTCTCTGAGCACTTGTGCAACAAGTTCATTTTAATACATCACCCCCTTATAATAGTATTGGCTTTTCTATGGACTCAAAAGTGATTTCTCATAAATATAAAATGAAGAGTCTTCTAGCTTGAAGCTTGAGCCAATCCTATTCCTTTCTTGCATCAAGGGGCATCTCCACATGAACCTTTAGCCAATGCTCTCTATGCACTATTCCTGAAATATACTAGGTAAAAGTGTTAGTCCAAGAGACAATGTATGTTATGATGAATTATCAAAACTACCAAGGGAGCATATGTTCTTTCAAAGACTCTTTTCTGACGCTGTTTCCAAGGAGTGAAGTGCATTTGATAAGAGAAATTTGGTAAGGGAACATTTGTATTACGGGCTAAAATTTATTGTTACTTGTCACTATGGAGAGTAATTCTATCAGGGGCTTGTTCGGAGTATCCTCACCTCAACTTGAAATAAAAAGAGTTGCCCCTCAACTTGGTGAACCTAATGAAAATGTTTATTATGAAATTCATCCAGATATGATAGAGAAACTTCTAGCTAATCCTTATGCAGGAGATGGAACAAAACATCCCGATATGGACCTAATCTATGTGGATGAAGTTTGTGGATTATTTAAGATTGCAGGTTTATCCGGAGATAAAGTCAAGAAGAAGGTTTTACCTTTATACTTGGGGAAGGGAATTGACATGGTATAGGCTATGTGATGATACATGATCTTGGAATTGGAATCGATTGCAATTCCAGTTTCACCAAAAAAAATCTTATGCATCATGTTCATCATGATCGGAATTTTCTCTATAATTTTTGGCCTCGTGAATGAGAAAGTATCGCTCTATCTTGGGGGAGGATAAAGTTAGTGTTATATTCATGCCCCAATCATGACCTCCCGAGAGGAATTATTAGTCAGAATTTTTATGCTCGACTTTCTCCTAATGATCAAACCATGCTCGGTAGTTCTTGTTCTCGTTTTTTATGAATAAGGTTATTGAATTCAGGTGGGATATTTTGGAAAGAATTAAACGCAACTCTGAAGATTGGGAACTGGATGAAGGTATAGACTCAGGTATAAAACCTAAGTTTGATTGTGTTAAATCTTTTATGAATACAGATGCTTTCAATGACTCTAGCACTAAATATAGACTTGACTCTAAGATAGTAGCCTCATTCTGTGAAACCTTTGCTGCTCATGTTGATCTCCCTAAAGAGAAATGATTTAAATATCATCCACCTATTAAAGAAAAAGTTGAATAACCAATTAAAGTTGAGGATGAAACTATCATTTACAATGGTGACCCAGTTGTGCCTACTTCTTATATTGAGAAACCACCTTTCCCTCTTAGGATAAAGGTGTTGGAAATATGCCCTAGAGGCAATAATAAATTGGTTATTATTATATTTCCTTGTTTGTGATAATCGTTTATTATCCATGCTAGAGTTGTACTGATAGGAAACTCAAATACCTGTGTGGATACATAGACAACACACTATGCATAGTGAGCCTCTCATGGACTAGCTCGTTGATCAAAGATGGTCAAGGGTTTCTTGACCGTATACATGAGATGTCATTCGATAATGGGGTCCCATCATTAGGAGAATGATGTGATGGACAAAACCCAAACTATGAACGTAGCATGTGATCGTCTGAGTTTATTGCTACTGCTTTCTGCATGTCAATTATGTGTTCCTATGACCATGAGATCATGCAACTCCCGGACACTGGAGGAATTCCTTGTGTATCATACGTCACAACGTAACTAGGTTACTATAAAGGTGCTCTACAGGTATCTCCGAGGGTGTCTCTTGGGTTGGCGTGAATTGAGACTGGGATTTTTCACTCCATATGACGGAGAGGTACCTCTAGGGCCCACTCAGTAATACAACATCACAAGAAGCTTGCAAGCAATGTGACTAAGGAGTTAGTCACGAGATATTGTATTACGGAACGAGTAAAGAGACTTCCCGGTAACGAGATTGAACTATGTATAGTGATACCGACGATCAAATCTCGGGCAAGTAACATACCGATAGACAAAGGGAACAATATACAGGATTGATTGAATCCTTGACACTTTGGTTCGACTGATAAAGATCTTCATAAAATATGTAGGAGCCAATATGGAACTCTAGGTCCCGCTATTGGTTATTGGCCGGGGAGTGTCTCGGTCATGTGTGCATAGTTCTCGAACCCACTGGGTGTGCACACTTAAGGTTTGCCGACGATTTGGGATTAACGAGTTATGTATGGTAGTAACCGGAAGTTTTTTAGAGTCACATGTGAGATCCCGGACGTCACGGGGAGCACCGGAATGGTCCGGAGGTAAATATTTATATATGGGAAGTCATATTTTGGATACTGGAAATATTTCGGGTTTTTCCGGTATTGTACCAGGAAGCTTCTAGAAGGTTCTAGAAACTTACAGAGGAGTACGGAAGTCCACCAAGGGTTCCACCACGTCCCAAGGGTTTGGATGGGCTCAGGGGAGACGTCATGACCTTATTGGGCCAAGCGCACAAGTTCCTCAAGGCCCATGCAGTTGGGAAAGGTGGAAAGTCCACCTTTGTATGGAAGGGAAGCAAGGGGACTAGGATACCACCTCCCCCTTGGCTGCGCCCTAGGGCTTGGAGGGAATTTTCCCCCACACCTCTCCACCTATATATAGAGAGGAGGGTCTCCCCAAGAGCACACGAAGCCCTTGGCGCCCCTCTCGCTCCCTAGATCGTTTTCTCCTGCGTTCGCGGTTTCGGTAGCGCTAGGCGTAGCCCTGCCGGGATAGCAGCACCACCATCGCCAGAACGCCATCGTGTTACCAGAGAACTCATATACTACTCCGCCCTTGCTCTCTGGATGGAGGAGGTGGAGACTTTATCAAGCTGTACATGTGCTGAACGTGGAGGTCTTGTCCGTTCGGCGCTCGATCGGGAGTTCATGGGACGGATCATGATTGGATCGCGAAGACGTACCAGTAGATCAACCGCGTTCTTTAGCGTTTCCGCTTAGCGATATACAAGGGTATGTAGATAAAATCTCTCCTCTCGTAAATGTTCATCACCATGGATAGATCTTGTGTGCGTGTAGGAAATTTTTTGTTTCCCAAGCAATGTTCCCCAACAGTGGCATCATGAGCTAGGTCTATGCATAGATCACATATCGAGTAGAACACAGTGGAGTTTGTGGGTGTTGATATTCAGATTGCTGCCCTCCTTAGTATTTTCTTGATTAGGCGGTATTGTTCGATAAAGCGGCCCAGATCAACCTTACTCATACACTTACGAGAAACCGGTTCCCACGACTAACATGCAACTTGTTGCGTAAAGATGTCTAGCGGGTTTTTATTTCTCCTACTTTAGTTGAATCGGATTTAACAAAGGCGATCCTTGGAGAAGATTAAATAGCAACTTGTATATCACTGTTTTGGTTTGTGTAGGTAAGAATCATTCTTGCTAGATACCCATAGCAGCCACGTAAAACATGCAGTAACAAATTAGAGGATGTCTAACTTGTTTTGGCAGGGTATGATGTGATATGATATGGTCAAGTACATGATGTTATATACTTGATGTATGAGATGATCATGTTGTAATAGTTAAATATAGACTTGCATGTTGATGCTACGGCAACCGCCAAGAGCCATAGAGTTGCCTTTAATAATTTTGTGTTAGGTGATGCCTTACTTTATCACTAAGAGGTGGCAATAGTAGTACAAGCATAGTTGGCGTAACAACCTGTGACATCCTGGGATTATGCTATAGTGATCATTGTAATTAAGCTATAGTGACCCTCTTGATCACTGCCTAATCATTTTTGTAGAAAAGTGGATGATCAATATGGATTTCGTATCTGATTTCAAATTCCACTCTTAAGTGCCCTAGGATTTTATTACGATGAAATAAATCCTCAAACGACATATGAAAAATGCTGCTCACTTGTTGAAAACTTAAAAACAAATGTTGTTAACGGAAAAAACACCACCTTCTTGTTGCTGTGGACCCCACCACCCAAAACAGAAGCTAAAGCATTTAAAAGTGCTCCTAAATTAAAATTGCGAATTAAAATAGATTCCAAAAATGCCCAAACTTGGTGTGGCCATGCAAAATATTGCAAGGTATTTATTGGACCTTGTTACACATTTTTCCTATAGAGAGTTAATGGGAAAAGAAAGTAAAATAGAATCAAAAAAAGGTAAAATCAAAAGAAACTAAATTAAAAAGTAAAAGAGCCCCTCCCCCTAGCCGGCCCAACTCGGACCCAACCCACCTGGCCAACCCAACCGACCAGCTCCCCACCAGCCCACATACCCCTTGGGGTATAAAACCCCGAACCCCAACCCTAATCCCACCAGCCCCCACTCTCTCCCCCTCACCCCGTGGCTCTGTTCCCTGGCGGCTGGCCACCTCTCACGACCGGCACCACCTCCCCGACCCCACACCTGTCGGTGCCGCCGCCGGCATCCGGCGCCCCTCAATGGGCCACCTCGCCGCCGGCCCCGTCGGCCGCTGTCTTCCTGCACCCCGTTGCGTCCCCGTCATCCCCCTCAATGGCCCCACCGAGCCTCATCGCGGCCCTACCCTTCACCACCGGTAAGGCCCCGACACTGTCGATCCTCCCCTCCTTCCCCTTCCTCCCCCTCCTACCACCACGTCGCTTGGGCGCGTTGTGGCCGCCGCACGCCTCTGGCCGCCGCGCTACCTCGCCACGCCTCTGGTCCCTAGTGCACTGGCCACCGCACCGCACCGCGCCTTCGACCTCCTTAGCACCAGTTTTGGCCCGCAACCGACCCCTCACCAGCGAGCCATCGGCCGGCTGCGACGCTCGTCGTGCCCCCGTCTGGCTTCGGCCCCCTCGGGCCTCTCCTGTTAACCACGGGGGGTTACCCCCCTCTCGTCGTGTGTTTAGTGTAATGGGGGAAATCTACCCTATGAGTGACAAGTCGGCCGAGGCCCCCTAAAACTAAAAAATAGTAATAAAAAATTATATCAAATAAATAGTTAATTAATTAATTAGCTAATTCACTTAATTAGAGTAATTAGATAACATTAACAATTTGTTAAGTTAATGTGAGGAAGACGTGTGGGTCCGGCCCCATTGACATCTAATTAAACATGTTGATTTAATTCTGTAAATTAATTAACCTAAATATGGAATGACATGTGGGTCCTACCTGCTAATTAAGTCTGTTGATTAATTATTAATTCTTGTTTTAAAATGTGAGTATGACAATGGGACCCACCGGTCATGTTGACCAGTCAACACAACTTTTGACTGTTGATGTCACATGCTGGTGTCATTAATGATTTTTAAATTTAACTGAACCTATTTAATTCCTAATTAATTAATAAAACTTAAAAAATTAATATAAAATAATCAGTAATCCGGATGAAACTTATTTGTACATGAAAGTTGATCACAAAAATGAGACGAACCCGGATACGCTATCCGTTCGTGTGTCACACATCTCTAGCATAGCGAACGTTGAAGTTTTCCATCCGTTTCGCGTGTCTCGCAGTAGCCACAGACCCAGGAAATATCGTCAGATATTTTCCCGGTCCGTCTATGACGGATGATACTTCATTAGCTCATACCTAGCCCTTCATATTACCATGTCATGCTTAGTGTTGCATTTGTGTTTATATTTATTATTTCTTCACTCCTCTTCTTACAGGTAGACCCCGAGACTGATGCTGCTGCCGGGTACGACTACCCACCTGAAGACCAGCCCTTTGCCGTAGAGCAACACGGCAAGCAAACCCCACTTGATCATTCCTATATCGCCTATTCTTTCTCCCTCATGCTTGCATTAGAATTTTCTACTGTTGTAGTTAGCTCCTATATCTGATGCATATCCTATTTTTGATAAACTGCTACTTTATTCTACTGCTCGTTAAAACTGTTTAGTATAGGTGGAGTAGTCATCCCCTTGCCCCCTTAGTCTAGTTGCCCCCGCTTTATCGTCAAGTCTCGGTCAACTCATCGACAAACCATGACCCGTCACACTATTCACACCCCCCTTAGTTGTACGATGCTGCATAGCTACTATCGAATACCGAGGGTGACACCTCGTTACGTACTCTGATGTTAGCGTTGTAGTATAGTTGTTCGAGGGTGGTTCTAGAAGGGTGATTCCTCCTTCACCACCTCCGATAACGACTCTGTCGTACAACCCATCAAGCATGGTCCAGAGAGGGTGATTCCTCCCTGACCGCCATGACAGTTACATCGTTCAGAATTCATCCAGGGTGATACCTCGGATTCCTATGATGTTACGACCACAAAGTTACTTGGCCGTGCTACTGGTAATATGAATGATGTGTTGCGGGTGGATTCCCGCGTGGATGAGATGATGAGTTAATTAAAATGCTAAGGATTTGGATATTCGATTTGGGTTGGTGGGAGACCTTTTCGCACCAACCGTCTATGTGGGAGGAGTTATGGGTTCTTGACGTCGTAGTATCAAGAGAAGCTCTTCAAGCGTTAGTAATGGGGCAGCGCACACTCGACTGGACCGAATAAGCATCGTTCTAGTATAAGAGGTGCCAGGACTGACATCGACCGCCCTCGCATCGTCTAGGAATGCAAAGGGTGATGGGCCCATGACCCCTGCGCGCTTAAGATTTAGACCGGCAGGCTGGAATCTCTGTTGAGCTTAGGTGGGGCTGCAACATGTTGATGTTCCAAGGCCGGGCATGACTCAGGAAAGTTTTTTTGACCAGAGTTTATCAAGTGTGACGGGAAACTTGGTGCACCCCTGCAGGGATGAAATTAACTATTCAAATAGCCGTGTCCATGGTTACAAGACGAGTTGGAGTTGTGCCCTAATCCTATAGAACTACAATGGTTACTTCACACGAATGTTTGCTCCGGGATTGCTTCCTCGCGGGGAGTCGAGGAAGGATCTGTGGGCATGACCTTAATTTAACCCTGCTGCAACAATATGACTATTAATTGTGTTACTTGCTCTACTCTCGTCTATTGCTGCAATACCCCTGACGATGCTAGTCTTTGATAGAACTAGTCCCCTCTATCTATTCTCGCATTGCTGCAGTGAGTCCACATATAACCCTTCCTCTAATACTGATGCATAACTTAGCATAGTTCTGATGTCAATCTTGCGAGTACTTTGGATGAGTACTCACCATTGCTTTGCTCCCCCTTTTCCCCTTGATCCGTTGCTGCGGCCAGATGATGGAGCCCAGGAGTTGCCATATCCCGACGATGATGACTACTACCCCGACGGTGCATACTACTATGTGGTGGCCGCTAAAGACCAGGAGTAGTTTAGGAGGTTTGATTGTTGTATCTTTTGTGCTATCCTTCTCTAAGGCATTATCATGTTTCATGCCTGTGCTTAGATATTTGTTGCTTCTGCTGACTCGTGTGTTTATCGAGCTTCTGTATTCTAACCCTCAAGCCCCCTGGCTTGGAAAATGAAGCTTGTATGTTTTATTTGTGTCTAGAGTTGTCTTGTGATATCTTCTCGTTAGTCCTTGAGCTTGGTCATACACATTTGCGTGTATGATTAGCATACGATCAAATCGAAGGCGTCACAAGTTGGTATCAGAGCTGACTGCCTGTAGGTAGCCCCTTTTCCAGCTCCTTGGCCGAAGTAGAATCTAGTACTTGAAAAACTTTACTAAGTTTGTTTTGGGGCTTATAGGCCCACATCTCAAGCCGGTGGTATTAGTATCTTTTACTCCTTTTCTATACTCTGGGTTCTACTCCCTCTTCTCTTTCGGGTTAAAGATTTTGCTAACACTAACATTAGGTTCTCATAATCACATCGACCCGGAGAGCTGGACTATCTACTGTTTTCCTTCTGATAATATGTTACACAAACTATCATTTGACATCTTTGAATCTTCCTTTTAAGATGCATCCCACAAGGCAGATCGTACACCTGACTATGGTTGTCGATGCGACTCTGTTCCGGGCTGATAACCCACAAGTATAGGGGATCGCAACAGTTTTCGAGGGTAGAGTATTCAACCCAAATTTTTTGATTCGACACAAGGGGAAGCCAAAGAATATTATCGAGTATTAGCAGTTGAGTTGTCAATTCAACCACACCTGAAAGACTTAGTATCTGCATCAAAGTATCAGTAGCAAAGTGGTGTGATAGCAACTGTATTAACGGTAACAGTAGCAGAAGTGACAGCAGTAGCGGTAACAGTAGCACTAGTGACATCAGTAGCGACAAAGTAACAGTAGCAGCAGCGACAGCAATAGCGGCAAAGTAACGTTGCTAGGACCAGTCGGAAAACTCATAGGCATTGGATCGGTGATGGATAATTATGCCGGATGACATTCATCATGCAACAGTTATAACATGGGGAGATAAGTAACTAGCTCCAGTTCGTCAATGTAATGTAGGCATGCATTCCGTATATAGTCATACGTGCTTAGGGAAAAGAACTTGCATGACATCTAATGTCCATCCCTCCCGTGGCAGTGGGGTCCAAATGAAAACTACGGGAAATTAAGGTTCTCCTTTTAATAGAGAACTGGAACAAAGCATTGGCACTTAGTGAATACATGAACTCCTCATACTATGGTCATCTCCGGGAGTGGTTCCGGCTATTGTCACTCCGGGGTTGCTGGGTCATAACACATAGTAGGTGACTACAACTTGCAAGATAGAATCAAGAACACACATATATTGATGAGAACATAATATGTTCAGATTTGAAATCATGGCACTCGGGCCCTAGTGACAAGCATTAAGCATGGCAAAGTAGTAGCAACATCAATCTCAGAACATAGTGGATACTAGGGATCAATCCCCATCAAAACTAACTCGATTACATGATAGATCTCATCCAACCCATCACCGTCCAGCAAGCCTACGATGATATTACTCACGAACGGTGAAGAGCATCATGGAAATGGCGATGAAGGAAGGTTGGTGATGACGATGGCGACGATCTCCCCTCTCCGGAGCCCAGAACATACTCCAGATCTGCCCTTTATAGGAAGAACAGGTGGTGGCGGCTCCTCCGTATCGTAAAACACGATGAACTCTTCTCCTTGATTTTTTTTCAAGATGAAAGGGACTAAATAGAGCTGGAGTTGGAGGCGGCGGAGCCCTGAGGGCCCCACAAGCCTGCTATGCGCGGCCAGGGTAGCGCGCCTGGTGGGCTTGTGGGCTCCTCGCTCCACTCCTCCGGTTGATTCTTGTGCCAGTATTTTTTATATATTCCACAAAAAATCCTCATAAATTTCCAGGTCATTCCGAGAACTTTTATTTCTGTGAAAAAACAACACCATGGCAGTTCTGCTGAAAACAACGTTTGTCCGGGTTAGTTCCATTCAGATCATGCAAATTAGAGTCCAAAACAAGGGCAAACGAGTTTGAAAAAGTATATACGATGGAGACGTATCATCGGCCATTCCGGTCAACCTCATGACCAGGCTGGGATATCGGTAGTACCCCGAGTACACTATGTACGAGGACTTCTACGAGTTCAACCAGTACCAGTGCCAGACTGAGGTTCGCATCTTCGATCGGACGGACACCTCCACCTACGAGATCCACACCTTATGCGGTGTTGGGTTGTCCATCGATATGGCCGTCCATGACGCGACATATATCGCTATCACTCGCCTCCGTGGAGCGTACCCTTTCCTAGAGGAAACTGCCTTCACATAAATCCCGTATGTTCCTGCTGGGGATTAGACAGGATCTGATCTCACTGCCTACGTTGCTCGCGTTCGGGAGCGCAACGACCGGTCCTACGTCGTAGTATACACCCCCGACGTGACGCGTTGCTACGACCCACATGTTTTGGTGCGGTACATGGAGGCGTTGGATCGTGCCTTCGGAGCTCAGACTCTGGAGTTGTATACCATGCGTACTTGTCTTTACGACGCGAGGATCCACCCTGCGTTCATCCTTCACCCGTGCAGGACAGAGCTACCATCAGGTCTTGAGTGGCCTACCGTTGGAGATCGTAACCCTGCACTTGGGCATCTTCTCATCGATTCAATGCGGTACGAGCACATCAGTCGCCACGGGATGCAGAATCCCACCCCTAGGTTCTCCAATGAGGGTCACCGTCAACTACCTGGATTTAGCCGTTTTCTCCGACGTTGATGTAGCATTATCCCTATGTCTCGTTGTTGTATCCCTCCACCGTGTGCTTGTGTGCCGCCTAGTGAGTCCAGGTTATCGCCTAATGCATCCAGGTTATCGCCAAATTCCGAATTTGTAATCGATGGTCTGTAATCGAACTTATGTATGGGTATGTATGTCGAACTTGGCTACTATGATGTATCTACCACATTTCCTTTCATCATGCTTGATTGCTTCATGAGTTACTACTACGCTTTTGCAATTACTTTATGCTAAACTAACCTTATTAAATATTTAGCAGGATGGTTAGACCAGTTGGCCGCCCGCATGGCCCCGCCAACGATGCACCACCCCCGCCTCCGGAATATATGGCAGGGATGATCCAACAGTTTGAACTGAACCGCCAGTTTATGCAAGGGCTCACGGACCAGTTCCAAAGGCCGAACACGAATCAGCAGCAAGGCGTGACCCTTCAAGAATTCTGCCGCCTCAACCCTGCGATCTACCGCATCTCAATTCAACCTCTTAATGTTGATGACTCGCTCCGTGACATTGCTTATGAGCTGGAGTCTGCCAATGTGCGCCTGGCGAGCTATGTCAACTTTGCATCTTACTTTCTGAAGGGTCCCGCTGCTCAATGGTGCGATAGTCACAAGCGCTCTCAGCCCGCTGGAAATGTCATCACTTGGGCGGAGTTCAAGGCTGCCTCCCGAGCTCGCTACATTCCTTGGGGAATCATGGACTAGAAGAAGCGTGAGTTCCGCAACCTTGTCCAGGGCAACAACCGTGGATGTTTATCAGCGGGAGTTTCTGGAGTTGTCCCACTATGATGAAGAAGACATTGCAACTGTTGCTCGCACACGGGAGAAATTCCGTGATGGCCTCCACCCTGACATCAGGATGGCGCTCCTTGTTCAAGACTATGCTGATTTTGCCACCCTAGTGAAGAAGGCCATTCAGGTTGAGATTGGTCTGCGGGAATATAAGGATAGCAGGAAGTGCAGCTGTGACATGGGTTCCTCTTCGGACCCATCTGCGCAGAAGGGGAAGATCAGGATTCCCCACAACATGTACCTTGCACCTTCTCCTTCTCCTAGGCCATCCTATGTTGCACCTCATCTGCCTCCTCCACCACCTAGGCAGTCGAGGCTTCCACCTCCGCCGCCTAGAATTCCTCCTTCCCGTGCTGAGGACGACATGTGCTTAAAGGGTGGTCGTCCAGGTCACCGTGCTAGAGACTACAGGGAGAACCCGAACGAGCTGGCACTTCCTTCAACTAGCAGTGGCAACAACCAGAACCGCAACAACAATGTGAAGCATCCTTATGTTTGTGGTTAGGCCAACAACATTGATATGGATCAAGCTCAAGACCAGCCTGCTACCATGATGGGTACTCTTCTCGTTAACTTAGTACCTGCTTCTATATTGTTTGATATAGGAGCATCATATTCCTTCATGTCAGAAAATTTTGCATTCATGCATGGCATTAAGAACGAAGAGATGAACATCCCGATAGTGGCAAACACCGCCACGGGCCAATGTCGACCCTCCATGATCTGCCCCAATGTCCCCGTTGAAATTGAAGGATTGGAATTACTTGCCACTCCCATATTATTAAATTCTTCCAACATTGACCTTATACTAGGAATGGATTGGTTGAAGGCTCATACGGCTTCAATTGTTTGTGCCACCAAAACCATCCACCTTCTACACCCTTCAAATGAATTTATAAGCTATTATGCTCATCTCGTTTGAGATACTGATGCACAATTATATGCCTTGAATGCATTAAATGTGTCACCTCTTTAAGGGATCGAAACAATTCAGTTGTCTGGGAATTCCAAGATGTCTTTCCAGAGAACTTCCGGGGATTCCCCCAGCTCGAGCTATCGAGTTTGTCGTCGACTTGGTACCGGTACCACTCCTATCGCCAAGAATCCTTATAAGATGCCACCACATGAACTCCTTCAACTTAAGCAAGAAATTGACAATTCGCTTCGTTTGGGTTTCATTCGTCCAAGTTCCTCTGCTTGGGGAGCACCTTCTCTCTTTGTTAAGAAGAAGGATGGAACAAATCATTTGGTTCAAGACTACCGTCCTATCAATCAGGCCAGTATTCAAATAAATATCCTTTTCCTCAGATAAATGATCTGTATGATCAACTTGTTGGTTCCTCAGTCTTCTCTAAGCTCGACTTGAGGTTGGGATACCACCAGATCTGTGTTCGCAAGGAGGATATCCCAAAGACCGCCTTTGTTACTCACTATGGATCATACGAGTACACTGTCATGTCCTTCGGCTTAACCAATGCACCGGCAGCCTTCTTTCGGTTAATGATATATATATTCGTGGACTATCTCGACAAGTTCTTCATGGTGTATCTGCATGATATCCTGGTATAGTCGAAGAATAAATAAGAACGTACCGAACATCTTCGTCTTGTACTGGATAAGCTTCGGGAGCATAAACTCTATGCAAAGTATTCCAAATTTGAATTCTGGCTGGACGAAGTGACATACCTTGGTCATATGATCTCCAAGGATGGCATTGCAGTCAACCCTGAAAGAGTTCAATCTATTCTTGACTGGACTCCCCTGAAGAATATCAAGAAAGTAAGAAGTTTTCTCGGACTCGCCAGCTATTGTTGTCGATTTGTCGAGAACTTCTCCAAGATTGCAAAGCCCTTAACCAATGTGCTTCACAAAGGCATTAAGTTTGAGTGGACTGATAAATGTCACTAATGTTTCCAGGCACTCAAGGACAAATTGACATCCGCTCTGGTACTTGCTCCTCCAAATACAAAAAGGGATTTCGTTATATATTGTGATGCTTCTCGTCAAGGGATAGGATGTATCCTGATGCCAGATCGCAAAGTGATTACTTATGCCTCATGTCAGCTGCGTGCTCATGAAGAGAACTATCTAGTTCATGACCTCGAACTTGTTGTAGTTGTACATTCACTAAAGGAGTGGCGACAATACCTTCTCAGTAATCGTTGTGAGATCTACATCGATCATCAAAGTCTGAAGTATCTGTTCACTCAGCCGGATCTGAATCTACGTCAACAGAGATGGATGGAGCGCATTGCAGATTTTGACTGTGGTATATCGTATACCCCCGGCAAGGCTAAAGTAATGGTTGATGCCTTGAGTTGCAAGTCATACTGCAACCGCCTCCAAGTTAATAAGGTTCATGACCGTCTTCAAGAGGAATTTCGTAAGCTGAACCTCCATACTGTTCCTCAGGGTTACCTTGTTCCCCCTCCTGAAGCATTTCCCCCATTGAACCTCCGTGTTGTTAAACAGGGTTCACTTACTAACCTGGTTGTTGAACTAGATCTCGTGTCCCACATCAAAAATATGCAACTCTATGACGATGATGTGGACAGGATTAAACACTATCTGACGGAAGGTAAACCCTCTTGCTTCACTGTTGCGGATGATGGTGCCTTTTACTTCAAGGGTCACTTATTCGTACCAACTAAGAGGGAAAACCCGAGAATGACTGAGAAGGTGATGAAAGAAGCTCATGACACACCGTTGTCTATTCATCCGGGTAGTACCAAGATGTACCAAGACATCCATCAAAGATTCTGTTGGTAAAATATGAAGCAAGACATTGCACAATATGTTGCACAATGTGATATTTGTCGGCAAATTAAAGTAGAACATCAAGGGCCTGCTCGAACCCTGCACCCTATCTCTATTCCTGAATGGTTGGACTTTATCACTGGATTTCCCACATCTTACAAAAGTAATGATGCTATTCTTGTCGTCATTGACCGACTATCCAAGGTTGCACATTTTCTGTCCATCAAAGAAACAATTACTGCTAGTCAGCTGGAACATCTTTACATGTCCAGAATTGTTTCACTTCATGGTATTCCATTCGTAATCATCTCGGACCGTGGCAGATTGTTCACTTCAAAATTCTGGGAAAGTTTTCACAAGGCTATGGGGACTCATCTGTCCTTCAACACGACATTTCACCCTCAATCCTAGGGACAAGTTGAACGAGTCAACCAAATTCTTGAAGACATGCTTCGAGCTTGTGTCATTTATTTCGATGAGAAATGGTAGGAATCTCTCCTATATGCCAAGTTCTCCTACAACAATAGCTATCAAACTAGTCTCAAGATGGCCCCTTTTGAAGTATTGTATGTGCGAAGGTGTAGAACTCCTGTGAATTAGTCAGAAACTGGGGAACAATCACTCTTCGATCCGAATATTATCCAACATGTCGAAGATCAAATCCCATTATTCATGAGAATCTGAAGGCTGCTCAGTCTCGTTAGAAAAGTCAGTAAGACCGTCATCATCAAGATATGATCTATCAACCTAGCGAAAAGGCTTATCTTCGTGTCACACCAATGATAGGTGCACACTGTTCTGGGATCAAGGGCAAGCTAGCTCCTTGCTATATTGGCCCTTTCAATGTTCTCGAAAGGCGTGGAAAAGTAGATTATCAATTGGAACTGCCCGCACAGCTTTCTTAGGTTCACGATGTCTTTCATGCGTCTCAGCTCCGCCGCTTCTTCAGAGATCCTGTTCGAGCACTGGATCGTGATATGCTTGAGCTGCAACAAGATCTCTCTTATAAAGAGCATCCGGTCCGCATTCTCGACCAGACTGAACGTCAGACTCGATGCAAGGTCACCAAGGTCCTTAAAGTGAAGTGGTCAAATCATTCTGAAGATGAAGCCACTTGAGAACGCGAGGATCATCTTCTTGATGAATACCCGGAGCTCTTTCCTTCTACCTCTTAATTCTTGGGACGAGAATTCTTGCTAGTAGGGCAGAGTTGTGACATCCCCGAATTATGCTAAAGTGATCATTGTAATTAAGCTATAGTGACCTCGTGATTAGTGCATAATCATTTTGTTAGACAGTGCATGATCAATATGGATTTCATATCTCATTTCAAATTCCACTATTAAATGCCCTAGGAGTTTATTGTGATGAAAGAAATCCTCAAACGACATATGAAAATTGTTGCTCACTAGTTCAAAATTTCAAAACAAATGTTGCTAAGGAAAACAACATCACCCTGATGTAGGTGTGGACCCCACCACCCAAAAGAGAAGCTTAACGTATTTAAAAGTGCTCCTAAATTAAAATTGAGAATTAAAATAGATTCCAAAAATCCCCACACTTTGTGTGGCTATGCAGAATATTGCAAGGTATTTGTTGGACCTTGTTACACATTTTTGATATAGAGAGTTAATGCGGAAAAAAATAGAAAATAAAAAGGGGAAAAAAAAGAAAAGAAATAAAAAAGCAAAGGACCCCCTCCTCCCTGGTCGGCCCAGCTGGGCCCCGGCCCACCTGGCCAGCCCAACAGGCTAGCTCCCCACCGACCCACATACCCCGTGGGGGTATAAAACACCCAACCCCAACCCTAATCCCACCAACCCCCCACTCTCTCCCCCTCACCCCGTGGCTCTCTCACCTGGCGACTGGCCCCTTCTCGAGACCGGCCCCGCCCACTTGACCCTGCACCGGCCGGTACCGCCGCCGTGGGCCTCCGGTGCCCCTCGACGGGCAACCTCCCCGCCGGCCGCCATCTTCCTCCACCCCGTTGCATTACCGTCATCCCCCTCAATGGCCCCATCGAGCCTCGCCATCCCCTACCCTTCATCGCCGGTGACGCCCCAGCATTGCCGCTCCGCCCCTCCTTCCCCTTACTCCCCCTGCGACCACCGTGCCGCTGGAGTGCACTTCGGCCGCCGCGCTCCTCTCGCCGCCGCCCTATCTCGCCACACCTCCGATCCCCCGTGCCCTAGCATCCCCACCGCACCACGCCTCCGGCATCCTCAACGCTGGTGCCGGCCCGCACCCGACCCCTCTGCAGCAAGCCATCGACCGACTTGCGACACTGACCATGCCCCGGCCTGGCTTCATGTTGGGAATATGCCCTAAAGGCAATAATAAAGTGGTTATTATTATATTTCCTAGGTCATGATAATTGTCTATTATTCATGCTATAATTGTATTAACCGGAAACCGTAATACATGTGTGAATATATATATCACAATGTGTCCCTAGTGAGCCTTTAGTTGGCTAGCTCATTGATCAATAGATGATCATGGTTTCCTGATCATGGACATTGGATGTCATTGATAACGGGATCACATCATTGAGGAATGATGTGATGGACAAGACCCAATCCTAAGATTGGTTCTAGATCGTGTTGTTCGTCTGGTAAAGCTTTTCTAATGTCAAGTACCATTTCCTTAGACCGTGAGATTGTGCCACTCCCGGATACCGTAGGAGTTCTTTGGGTGTATTAAACGTCACAAGCAACTGGGTGATTATAAAGGTGCACTACCGGTATCTCCGAAATGTTTGTTGGGCTGTATGAATCGAGACTGGGATTTGTCACTCCGTGTGACAGAGAGGTATCTCTGGGCCCACTCGGTAATCCATCATCATAATGAGCTCAATGTGACTAAGGAGTTAGCCACGTGATGATGTGATATGGAACGAGTAAAGAGACTTGCCGGCAACGAGATTGAACAAGGTATAGGGATACCGACGATCGATTCTCGGGCAAGTATCGTACCGGTAGACAAAGGGAAATTCATACGGGATCGATTGAATCCCCGACATCGTGGTTCATCCGATGAGATCATCATGTAACATGTGGGAACCAACATGGATATCCAGACCCAGCTGTTGGTTATTGATCGGAGAGGTGTCTCGGTCATGTCTTCATGGTTCCCGAACCCGTAGGGTCTGCACACATAAGGTTCGATGACGTTAGGGTTATAGGGGAATAGTGTACATGGTTACCAAAAGGTTGTTCGGAGTCCCGAATGAGGTCCCGGATGTCACCAGGAGTTCTGGAATGGTCCAAAGGTAAAGATTCATATATAGGAAGTGAGGATTTGATCGCCGGAAGTGTATTGGGTGTCACCGGTAATGTACCGGGACCACCCGAAGGGTTCTGGGGGTCCACTAGGAAGGGCCACCTGTTCCAAACTGCTACATGGGCCAAAGGTGGATGGGAACCAGCCCATAGGTGGGCTGGTGCTCCACCACTAAAGGGCCAAGGCGCAGCAAGGGGTGGAGGGGGCCAAACCCTAGGCGTGGAGGGGCTACCTTGGGCCTCAAGGCCCACCCTAGGGCGCCTCCACCATTGGCTGCCGCCCCATGCCCATCTAGGGTTGTCGCACCCCTTAGGGTGGGCACCCTCCTTCCTCTCATACTATGTATAGTGCAGGGTTTGGGGCTATTTTG
Source organism: Hordeum vulgare subsp. vulgare (assembly GCF_904849725.1). Taxonomy (NCBI): domain Eukaryota; kingdom Viridiplantae; phylum Streptophyta; class Magnoliopsida; order Poales; family Poaceae; genus Hordeum; species Hordeum vulgare. Next base: position 246,541,671 of record NC_058518.1, on the reverse strand, counting down.
AGACATAATTCCCTCTCTCCATGGCGCAACCCTACTCCTCCTCCTCCTTGTCCTCCGCAGTGCTTGGCGAATCCCTCTCGGAATACCACGCAGCTCCACCGTCACCACACCGTCGTGCTGCCGAAGCTCTCCCTCAACCTCTCCTCCCTCCTTGCTGGATCAAGGTGTTGGAGACGTCACCGGCTGCACATGTGTTGAACGCGGAGGCGCCGTTCTTCGGCGCATATATCGGAATCCACCGCGTCCTGAATCGCTGCGAGTACGACTCCATCAACCGTGTTCCATCAACGCTTCTTCTTAGCGATCTTCAAAGGTATGAAGATGCTCTACCCCTTTGCTCATTGCTGGTTTCTCCATAGATAGATCCTTGTGTGATGTAGGATTTTTTTGAAATTTCAACGTTCCCCTACAATGGCATCTGAGCCAAGGTTCTATGCGTAGATTCTATGCACGAGTAAAACACAAAAGTTGTGGGTGCTAATTTGTCAGTTGCTTACAGAGACTAGTCTTACCTTGATTCGGCGGCATCGTGGGATGAAGCGGCCCGGGGCGACTTTACACATACTCTTACGTGAGACTGGTTCCACCGACCGACATGCACTTGTTGCATAAGGTGGCTAGCAGGTGTCTGTCTCTCCCACATTAGTCGGATCGGATTCTATGAAGAGGGTCCTTATGAAGGGTAAATAGCATTCGCATATCAATGTTGTGGATGTCACGTAGGTAAGAAGAGTTTTTGCTAGAAACCCTAATCAGCCAGGTAAACCTTTCAACAACAATTAGAGGATGTCTAACTTGTTTTTGCAGGGTATGCTATGTGATGTGATACAGCCAAAAGGTTGTGAAGTTACATATGTGATGTATGAGATTGATCATGTTCTTGTAATAGGATTCACGACTTGCATGTCTATGAGTATGACAACCGGCAGGACCCATAGGAGTTGTCTTAATTTATTGTATATGATGCAACGCCATGTGATTACTTTACTATATTACTAAACATTAGCTATGGTAGTACAAGTAATAGTTGGTGTGATAACTTCACGGAGACACAATGATGGAGATCATGGTGTCATGCCGGTGACTATGATGATTATGGTGCCTCGAAGATGGAGATCAAAGGAGCAAGATGATATTGGCCATATCATGTCACTATATGATTGCATGTGATGTTTATCATGTTTTTCATCTTATTGCTTAGAACGACGGTAGCAAAGTTAAGATGATCCCTCATTAAAATTTTGAGATATGTATTCCCCTAAGTGCGCAGCATTGTGAAGGATCGTTGTCACAAAGCACCATGTGATGATCGGGTGTGATAGATTCTGACGTTCACATACAATGGGTGTAAGCCAGTTTACACACAGAAAACACTTAGATTGACTCGACGAGCCTAGCATGTACAGACATGGCCTTGAATACGGGAGACCGAAAGGTCAAACATGACTCATATGGTTGATACGATCAGCATGGAGAAGCTCACCATTGATGACTAGTCCGTCTCACGTGATGATCGGACACGGGCTAGTTGACATGGATCATGTAACACTTGGATGACCAGAGGGATGTCGATCTAAGTGGGAGTTCATTAGTAATTTGATTAGATGAACGTAATTATCATGAACTTAGTCTTAAAATTATCTTTACAAATATTGTAGATCCAATGGCCAACGCAAATGTCTCATTCAACTTCAACACGTTCCTAGAGAAAACCAAGCTGAAAGATGATGGGAGCAACTATGCGCATTAGGCTTGTAACTTAAGGCTCATCCTCACAGCTTCCAAGAAGGCATATGTCCTTAATGTACCGCTAGGTGATCCTCCCGTCCCCGCGGTAACCCAAGACGTTAGGAACGCCTGGCAGTCGCGGAGTGATGACTACTCTCTGTTTCATTGCGATGTGCTTTATAGTTTAGAAGCGGTGCTCCAAAGGCGTTTTGAGAAAATGAAGCATATGAGATGTTCGAGTTCGAGGAGGTGAAACTTGTTTTCAAGCTCATGCCCGGGTCGAGAGATATGAAGTCTCCGACAAGTTCTTTAGCTGTAAGATGGAGGAGAATAGTTCTGTCAGTGAGCACATACTCAGAATGTTTGGGTTGCACAACCGCTTGACTCAGCTGGGAGTTGAACTTCCGGATGATGCGGTCATTGACAGAATCCTCCAGTCGCTTCCACCTAGCGATAAAGGCTTTGTGATGAATTACAACATGCAAGGAATGGAAAAGACCATTCCCGAGTTGTATTCAATTCTGAAATCTACGGAGGTAGAAATCAAGAAAGAACATCAAATGTTGATGGTGAATAAGACCACCAGTTTCAAGAAAGGCAAGGGTAAAAAGAACATCAAGAAAGACGGAAAGCACTTGCCGCGCCCGGTAAACCAGTTGCCGGGAAGAAGCCAAAGAAAGGACCCAAGCCTGAGACTGAGTGCTATTATTGCAAGTGAACCAGTCACTGGAAGAGGAATTGCCCCAAGTACTTAGCGGAAAAGAAGGTCGGCAACGTAAAAGGTATATGTGATATACTTGTTATTGATGTTTTCCTTACCAGTGCTCTTAGTAGCTCCTGGGTATTTGATACCGGTGTTGTTTCTCACATTTGCAACTCTAAGAAGGAACTGTGGAACAAGCGTAGGCTGGCTAAGGACGACGTGACGATGCGCGTCAGGAATGGTTCCAAGGTCGATGTGATCGCCGTCGGCACGCTACCTCTACGTCTACCTTCGGGATTAGTTTTAAACCTTAATAATTGTTATTTAGTACCAGCTTTGAGCATGAACATTGTATCAGGATCTCGCTTGATGCAAGATGGCTACTCATTTAAAGCTGAGAATAATGGTTGTTCTATTTATATGAGTCACTACTAGGAAAAGGCTTGCTAATGGCGCACCTATTTTCGCTACTAATGGCTCACTATAGGTGCGCCACTAGCATCACGCCATTAGATTTTTGTACTAATGGCGCACCACAAGTGCGCCATTAGTATCTGGTATACTAATGGCGCACCAGGCAGTGCGCCATTAGTATTGCTCACGGTGCGCCATTAGTATCTCGTATACTAATGGCGCACCAAGTAGTGCGCCATTAGTATAGATCCAGGTGCGCCATTAGTATAGATCCCGGTGCGCCATTAGTATAGCTTATGGTGCACCATTAGTATACCTCCCAGGGCCATATTTACCCATATGCTCTGGCTTACTAATGGCGCACTAGTGTTCTTTTGAAGTGCGCCACTAGTGTGCTGAGTGATGCGGCACTAGTATGAATGTTAGGTATTTATTTTATATTTTCTGATATTTGCACAGATTACAAAATATATTATTGCACAGAATATAGATAGCACAACATATAAACAACAGATTTATCGAATACAATAGAAGATTACTCTCCGAATACAATTCATCATATTAGTCTCCGAATTTAAAATACCGAACAAAGTTAGAACATTACAAGTCTCGAGACCGCGAGTAGCGAGTTTATCTTCACATTACAAGTCGATATCGACCATCTAAACTACCATCACATAGAAGAGAGCTGCGGTCATCACGATGAGCATAATCGCAATGAAAGTGGTCTTCATCCGGTTCCTCCAACGCTCCCTCCTCTCTCCCTCTAGATAGCGCGCATATCTAACTTCCGCCTCCGCCCTTGTGGTGTACCCTTTGTTACTGTTACCGCTGAATCGGTGAACCTGTCTCCGACACTCCTCCCAGTCGTCGTAGACTCCGGTAACCTTACCCTTGTACACGACATACGACGGCATCTCTATGCACTAGCCAAACAAAACGTTAGTAGCAATTCACAAAGACATACAAGTTCATTAAAGTTTAATATTACAACTATAACAACACGATTCATGGTCCTACTAATAAATAGCATCGATTATATATAAGTTGAACGACTGTCCAAACCAAAGAGACATACCAGTTCATTAAAGTTTAATATTGCAACATGAATTAGTAGCGATCCACGGGAACGTGGATGAAGCCGTCGTCTTTCGTGATGGTCATGAAATTGCGGTCGTTGTCAGCCTGCATTTGTAGCATTGTATCTATCTCACTATTGGACAGCGGAGATTTGAGGTAGAACTGCCCCGAGGTACGAAGGACATCTTGATGGATGATTTCCGCAAACTCCGACTGGATGCGAAAGAATTCTTGTCTGATGTCCGCATCCTGGATTGCCGACAAGCGTGCGGCCCAATCTTTGAGATTATTTGGTAGCCGAAGGTGATTACTGTCCCGTATGATCGCCCGCATGTGATGGAGGGCGTAGTAGGCATCCTTCTGACTGCCAGGCGGCTGCTTGACGCACGCGAACATTGTATTGTGGGTGAACACGTGCTTGCCGTGCCTGAGACTTGTCCTGCTGAAGGTGCCTCCAGATATGGCGTAGCCGGGAAGAGCTTCATCAAGAACTTTCTTGATATTTTTGTAGTCTTTTTTGACTGACGGTCCGAGTCGAAATACGTGGCCGTGGAATATTTCAGGCTTAAGAGGATGAGTGTGCAACGTGTGTCACTGCACAAAACACGGAATGTTAGAAAAAAAAGGACGATCAAAATCTAAGAAATCATATGTTACGGGGCGATGAGGGGATAACTTACCAGGGAAAGTAAGGAACGAGGAAGTTATCCTTTTCTGAGTTTGCCAGAATGACGCCTTCGAGGTATGAACTCGCGACTTGCCGGTCCCCAGCGCTGCCCAAGATCTTGGCACACATATAGAAGGGGTCGACTATCACTAGGTTCGGGGTCTTGTCTCTAATGATCCGCATCTCCATACTCAGCGAAAATAGCTGAACAAAGGTGTAGTGCAACGGATGAAGGTTAAACATAGCGAAGACGACAAAGCCCTTGCCCTCTGGCACCTTGGCCACGAAAACCGGGTATGCCACATTATTCTCGGAGAGACGCCGCTTCTCCAAACAAAGAACACTGTCATGCAGACTCCGCGTAGCACCGGTTGCAGCATTGAGCAGATTAGTCGGTAGCATCGGTCTACCCGCCACATGCACCCTCCTCGAGATATCCTTAGGTGAAGGTGGTGTTGGGGAACATCGCATGGGAAACAAAAAATTTCCTACGCGCACGAAGACCTATCATGGTGATGTCCATCTACGAGAGGGGATGTGTGATCTACGTACCCTTGTAGACCGTACAGCAGAAGCATTAGTGAATGCGGTTGATGTAGTGGAACATCCTCACATCCCTCGATCCGCCCCGCGAACTATCTCGCGATCAGTCCCACGATCTAGTGCCGAACGGACGGCACCTCCACGTTCAGCACACGTACAGCTCGACGACGAACTATAGCAACGGTGCACAGTCGCGGAGAACACAATTTCGTCTTGAAATTTTAGTGAGAGATCACCTCATAATGCTACCGTCGTTCTAAGCAAAATAAGGTGCATAAAAGGATTAACATCACATGCAATTCATAAGTGACATGATATGGCCATCATCACGTGCTCCTTGATCTCCATCACCAAAGCACCGGCACGATCTTCTTGTCACCGGCGCCACACCGTGATCTCCATCAACGTGTCGCCATCTGGGTTGTCGTGCTACTCATGCTATTACTACTAAAGCTACATCCTAGCAAAATAGTAAACGCATCTGCAAGCACAAATGTTAGTTATAAAGACAACCCTATGGCTCCTGCCGGTTGCCGTACCATCGACGTGCAACTCGATATTATCTATTACAACATGATCATCTCACACATCCAATATATCACATCACATCGTTGGCCATATGACATCACAGGCATACCCTGCAAAAAAAAGTTAGACGTCCTCGAATTTTGCTATTGCATGTTTTACGTGGTGACCGTGGGTATCTAGTAGGATCGCATCTTACTTATGCAAACACCACAACGGAGATATATGAGTTGCTATTTGACCTCATCCAAGGACCTCCTTGGTCAAATCCGATTCAAGTAAAGTTGGAGAAACTGACACCCGCCAGTCATCTTTGAGCAACGGAGTTACTCGTAGCGATGAAACCAGTCTCTCGTAAGCGTACGAGTAATGTCGGTCCGAGCCGCTTCGATCCAACAATACCGCGGAATCAAGAAAAGACTAAGGAGGGCAGGAAAACACACATCACCGCCCACAAAAACTTTTGTGTTCTACTCGAGAAGACATCTACGCATGAACCTAGCTCATCATGCCACTGTTGGGGAACGTCGCATGGCAAACAAAAATTTTCCTACGCGCACGAAGACCTATCATGGTGATGTCCATCTACGAGAGGGGATGTGTGATCTACGTACCCTTGTAGACCGTATAGTAGAAGCGTTAGTGAACGTGGTTGATGTAGTGGAACGTCCTCACGTCCCTCGATCCGCCCCGCGAACTAACTTGCGATCAGTCCCACGATCTAGTGCCGAACGGACGGCACCTCCGCGTTCAGCACACGTACAGCTCGACGATGATCTCGGCCTTCTTGATCCAGCAAGAGAGACGGAGAGGTAGAAGAGTTCTCCGGCAGCGTGACGGCGCTCCGGAGGTTGGTGATGATCTCGTCTCAGCAGGGCTCCGCCCGAGCTCCGCAGAAACGCGATCTAGAGGTAAAACCGTGGAGATATGTGGTCGGGCTGCCGTGGCAAAGTTGTCTCAAATCAGCCCTAAAACCCCACTATATATAGGAGGAATAGGGGGAGCCTTGCCTTGGGGTCCAAGGACCCCTAAGGGCTTCGGCCGAGCCAAGGGGGGGAGATCTCCCCTTCCAAACCGAGTCCAACAAGGTTTGGAAGGAGGAGTCCTTCCCCCTTTTCCCACCTCCTCTTTTTTTTTCTCTCTTTGATTTTTCTTCCTATGCGCATTCGTCATTCCCGGTGAACTCCCGGAACCCATTCGTCATTCCCGGTGAACTCCCGGAACCCATTCGTCATTCCCGGTACATTCCCTGTAACTCCGAAAACCTTCCGGTAATCAAATGAGGTCATCCTATATATCAATCTTCGTTTCCGGACCATTCCGGAAACCCTCGCGACGTCCGTGATCTCATCCGGGACTCCGAACAACATTAGGTAACCAACCATATAACTCAAATACGCATAAAACAACGTCGAACCTTAAGTGTGCAGACCCTGCGGGTTCGAGAACTATGTAGACATTACCCGAGAGACTCCTCGGTCAATATCCAATAGCGGGACCTAGATGCCCATATTGGATCCTACATGTTCTACGAAGATCTTATCGTTTGAACCTCACTGCCAAGGATTCATATAATCCCGTATGTCATTCCCTTTGTCCTTCGGTATGTTACTTGCCCGAGATTCGATCGTCAGTATCCGTATACCTATTTCAATCTCGTTTACCGGCAAGTCTCTTTACTCATTCCGTAATACAAGATCCCGCAACTTACACTAAGTCACATTGCTTGCAAGGCTTGTGTGTGATGTTGTATTACCGAGTGGGCCCCGAGATACCTCTCCGTCACACGGAGTGACAAATCCCAGTCTCGATCCATACTAACTCAACGAACACCTTCGGAGATACCTGTAGAGCATCTTTATAGTCACCCAGTTACGTTGCGACGTTTGATACACACAAAGTATTCCTCCGGTGTTAGTGAGTTATATGATCTCATGGTCATAGGAACAAATACTTGACACGCAGAAAACAGTAGTAATGAAATGACACGATCAACATGCTACGTCTATTAGTTTGGTTCTAGTCCATCACGTGATTCTCCTAATGACGTGATCCAGTTATCAAGCAACAACACCTTGTTAATAATCAGAAGACACTGACTATCTTTGATCAACTGGCTAGCCAACTAGAGGCTTGCTAGGGACAATGTTTTGTCTATGTATCCACACATGTATATAAGTCTTTATTCAATACAATTATAGCATGGATAATAAACGATTATCTTGATACAGGAATTATAATAATAACTATATTTATTATTGCCTCTAGGGCATAATTCCAATAGTCTCCCACTTGCACTAGAGTCAATAATCTAGCCCTCACATCATCATGCGAATTACATTGTAATAAATCTAACACCCATACAGTTCTGGTGTTGATCATGCTTTGCCCGTGGAAGAGGTTTAGTCAGTGGGTCTGCTACATTCAGATCCGTGTGCACTTTGCATATATTTACGTCCTCCCCTTCGACGTAGTCACGGATGAGGTTGAAGCGTCGTTTGATGTGTCTGGACTTCTTGTGAAACCGTGGTTCCTTTGCTAGGGCAATGGCACCCGTGTTGTCACAGAACAAGGTTATTGGATTCAGTGCGCTTGGCACCACTCCAAGATCCGTCATGAACTGCTTCATCCAGACACCCTCCTTAGCCGCCTGCGAGGCAGCCATGTACTCCCCTTCACATGTAGAATCTGCTACGACGCTCTTCTTGGAACGGCACCAGCTTACCGCACCCCCATTAAGAATAAATACGTATCCGGTTTGCGACTTAGAGTCGTCCGGATCTGTGTCAAAGCTTGCATCGACATAACCTTTTATGGCGAGCTCTTCGTCACCTCCATACACGAGAAACATCTCCTTAGTCCTTTTCAGGTACTTCAGGATATTCTTGACCGCCGTCCAGTGATCCACTCCTGGATTACTCTGGAACCTACCCGCCATACTTATGGCCAGGCTAACGTCCGGTCTAGTGCATAGCATTGCATACATGATAGAACCTATGGCTGAAGCATAGGGGACGGAGCGCATATGCTCTCTATCCTCATCAGTTGCTGGGCACCGAGTCTTACTCAATCTCGTACCTTGTAAAACTGGCAAGAACCATTTCTTGGACTGTTCCATTTTGAACCTCTTCAAAACTTTATCAAGGTATGTGCTTTGTGAAAGTCCTATGAGGCGTTTTGATCTATCCCTGTAGATCTTAATGCCTAGAATGTAAGCAGCTTCTCCTAGGTCCTTCATAGAGAAACTTTTATTCAAGTAATCCTTTATGCTCTCCAAAAACTCTACGTTGCTTCCAATCAGCAATATGTCATCCACATATAATATTAGAAACGCCACAGAGCTCCCACTCACTTTCTTGTAAATACAGGATTCTCCAACCACTTGTATAAACCCAAATGCTTTTATCACCTCATCAAAGCGTTTGTTCCAACTCCGAGATGCTTGCACCAGTCCATAAATGGATCGCTGGAGCTTGCACACCTTGTTAGCATTCTTAGGATCGACAAAACCTTCGTGTTGCATCATATACAGCTCTTCCTTAAGGAAACCGTTAAGGAACGCCGTTTTGACATCCATATGCCAGATTTCATAATCGAAAAATGCAGCTATTGCTAACATGATTCTGACGGACTTAAGCATCGCTACGGGTGAGAATGTCTCATCGTAGTCAACTCCTTGAACTTGTGAAAAATGCTTTGCCACAAGTCGAGCTTTATAAACGGTCACATTGTCGTCAGCGTCCGTCTTCATCTTAAAGATCCATTTGTTCTGAATAAACTTGCGGCCCTCAGGTAGTACTTCCAAAGTCCACATGGATCCTATCTCGGACTTCATGGCTTCTAGCCATTTGTTGGAATCTAGGCCCACCATCGCTTCTTCATAATTTGTAGGTTCATTGTTGTCTAACAACATGATTGACAAGAAGGGATTACCGTACCACTCTAGAGCAGCACGTGGTCTCGTCGACCTGCGTGGTTCGACAGAAACTTGAACCGGAGTTTCATGATCATCACCATTAACTTCCTCCTCAACCGGCGTCGCAACGACAGAGGTTTCCCCTTGCCCTGCGCCACCATCCAGAGGAATGAGAGGTTCGACAACCTCGTCAAGTTCTATCTTCCTCCCACTCAATTCTCTCGAGAGAAACTCCTTCTCGAGAAAAGCTCCGTTTTTATCAACAAACACTTTGCCCTCGGATTTGAGATAGAAGGTGTACCCAACTGTCTCTTTTGGGTAACCTATGAAGATGCACCTTTCCGCTTTGGATCCAGCTTTTCAGGCTGAAGCTTTTTGACATAAGCATCACATCCCCAAACTTTAAGAAACGACAACTTTGGCCTTTTGCCATACCACAGTTCGTATGGCGTCGTCTCAACGGATTTTGATGGTGCCCTATTTAAAGTGAATGCCGCTGTTTCTAATGCATAACCCCAAAATGATAATGGCAAATTGGTAAGAGACATCATAGATCGCACCATCTCTAATAAAGTACGATTACAACGTTCGGACACACCATTACGCTGTGGTGTTCCAGGCGGTGTCAACTGTGAAACAATTCCACATTGTCTTAAGTGAGCACCAAACTCGAAACTCACATATTCACCCCCACGATCAGACCGTAGGAACTTGATCTTCTTGTTACGATGATTTTCAACTTCACTCTGAAATTGCTTGAACTTTTCAAATGTTTCAGACTTGTGCTTCATTAAGTAGACATAACCATATCTACTCAAATCGTCAGTGAAGGTGAGAAAATAACGATATCCGCCGCGTGCCTCTACGCTCATCGGACCACACACATCAGTATGTATGATTTCCAACAAGTCACTTGCACGCTCCATTGTTCCGGAGAACGGAGTTTTAGTCATCTTGCCCATGAGGCATGGTTCGCACGTGTCAAGTGAATCAAAGTCAAGTGACTCCAAAAGTCCACCGGCATGGAGTTTCTTCATGCGCTTTACACCAATATGACCTAAGCGGCAGTGCCACAAAAATATGGCGCTATCATTGTTAACTCTAACTCTTTTGGTCTCAATGTTATGTATGTGTGTATCACTATCAAGATTCAATATGAACAATCATCTCACATTGGGTGCATGACCATAAAAGATGTTACTCATAGAAATAGAACAACCATTATTCTCTGACTTAAAAGAGTAACCGTCTCGCAATAAACAAGATCCAGATATAATGTTCATGCTCAACGCAGGCACTAAATAACAATGATTCAAGTTCATAACTAATCCTGATGGTAACTGAAGTGAAACTGTGCCGACGGCGATTGCATAAACCTTGGAACCATTTCCTACGCGCATCGTCACTTCATCTTTCACCAGCCTTCGTCTATTCCGCAGTTCCTGTTTTGAGTTGCAAATATGAGCAACAGAACCGGTATCGAATACCCAGGCACTACTACGAGAACCGGTTAAGTACACATCAATAACATGTATATCAAATATACCTGATTTTTCTTTGGCCGCCTTCTTATCAGCCAGATACTTGGGGCAATTGCGCTTCCAGTGACCCATACCCTTGCAATAGTAACACTCTGTTTTAGGCTTAGGTCCAGCTTTGGGTTTCTTCGTCGGATTGGCAACAAGCTTGCCGCTCGTCTTTGAATTACCCTTCTTGCCTTTGTCGTTTCTCTTGAAACTAGTGGTCTTATTCACCATCAACAGTTGATGCTCTTTACGGAGTTCAGACTCTGCGACTTTTAGCATCGCAAACAACTCGTCGGGAGACTTGTTCATCCCTTGCATGTTGTAGTTCAACACAAAGCCTTTATAGCTTGGTGGCAGTGATTGAAGGATTCTGTCAGTGATAGCTTCTTGCGGGAGTTCAATCCCTAGCTTAGCTAGACGGTTTGAGTACCCAGACATTTTGAGCACATGTTCACTGACAGACGAATTCTCCTCCATCTTGCAAGCATAGAATGTATCGGAGGTCTCATACCTCTCGATCCGGGCGATCTTCTGAAAGATAAACTTCAGCTCCTGGACCATCTCAAATGCTCCATGACGCTCAAAGCGACGTTGAAGTCCCGGTTCTAAGCCATACAAGACTGCACATTGAACTACTGAGTAGTCCTCCTTATGTGCTAACCAAGCATTCTTAACATCCTGATCAGCCGTAGCGGGTGGTTCATCTCCTAGCGCAGCATTAAGGACATAATCCTTCTTCCCAGCTTGTAAGATTAGCTTAAGATTACGAGCCCAGTCTACAAAGTTGCTTCCATCATCTTTCAACTTAGCTTTCTCTAGGAACGTATTAAAATTCAGGGTGACTGTCGCGTGAGCCATGATCTACAACACAAATATATTCAAAGTGGACTTAGACTATGTTCAAGATAATTAGAGTTTAACTTAATCAAATTACTCGCTAAACTCCCACTCAAAAAGTACATCTCTCTAGTCATTTGAGTGGTTCATGATCCACTTACACTAGCTCAAGTCCGATCATCACGTGAGTTGAGCATAGTTTCAGTGGTAAGCATCCCCATGCTAATCATATCATCTATATAATTCATGATCGACCTTTCGGTCTCATGTGTTCCGAGGCCATGTCTGCACATGCTAGGCTCGTCAAGCTTTACCCGAGTGTTCCGCGTGCGCAACTGTTTTGCACCCGTTGTATGTGAACGTTGAGTCTATCACACCCGATCATCACGTGGTGTCTCAGAACGACGAACCGTAGCAACGGTGCACAGTCGGGGAGAACTCAATTCCGTCTTGAAATTTTAGTGAGAGATCACCTCATAATGCTACCGTCGTTCTACGCAAAATAAGGTGCATAAAAGGATTAACATCACATGCAATTCATAGGTGACATGATATGACCATCATCACGTGCTCCTTGATCTCCATCACCAAAGCACCGGCACGATCTTCTTGTCACCGGCGCCACACCATGATCTCCATCAACGTGTCGCCATCGGGGTTGTCGTGCTACTCATGCTATTACTACTAAAGCTACATCCTAGCAAAATAGTAAACGCATCTGCAAGCACAAACGTTAGTTATAAAGACAACCCTATGGCTCCTGCCGGTTGTCGTACCATCGACGTGCAACTCGATATTATCTATTACAACATGATCATCTCATACATCCAATATATCACATCACATCGTTGGCCATATCACATCACAAGCATACCCTGCAAAAACAAGTTAGACGTCCTCGAATTTTGTTGTTGCATGTTTTACGTGGTGACCATGGGTATCTAGTAGGATCGCATCTTACTTATGCAAACACCACAACGGAGATATATGAGTTTCTATTTAACCTCATCCATGGACCTCCTTGGTCAAATCCGATTCAACTAAAGTTGGAGAAACTGACACCCGCCAGTCATCTTTGAGCAACGGAGTTACTCGTAGCGATGAAACCAGTCTCTCGTAAGCGTACGAGTAATGTCGGTCCGAGCCGCTTCGATCCAACAATACCGCGGAATCATGAAAAGACTAAGGAGGGCAGCAAAACACACATCACCACCCACAAAAACTTTTGTGTTCTACTCGAGAAGACATCTACGCATGAACCTAGCTCATCATGCCACTGTTGGGGAACGTCGCATGGCAAACAAAAATTTTGCTACGCGCACGAAGACCTATCATGGTGATGTCCATCTACGAGAGGGGATGTGTGATCTACGTACCCTTGTAGACCGTATAGAAGAAGCGTTAGTGAATGCGGTTGATGTAGTGGAATGTCCTCACGTCCCTCGATCCGCCCCGCGCACTATCCCGCGATCAGTCCCACGATCTAGTGCCGAACGGACGACACCTCCGCGTTCAGCACACGTACAGCTCAATGATGATCTCCGCCTTCTTGATCCAGCAAAAGAGATGGAGAGGTAGAATAGTTCTCCGGCAGCGTGATGGCGCTCCAGAGGTTGGTGATGATCTCGTATCAGCAGGGCTCCGCCCGAGCTCCGCAGAAACGTGATCTAGAGGTAAAACCGTGGAGATATGTGGTCGGGCTGCCGCGGCAAAGTTGTCTCAAATCAGCCCTAAAACCCCACTATATATAGGAGGAAGAGGGGGAGCCTTGCCTTGGGGTCCAAGGACACCTAAGGGCTTCGGCCGAGCCAAGGGGGGGAGATCTCCCCTTCCAAACCGAGTCCAACAAGGTTTGGAAGGAGGAGTCCTTCCCCCTTTTCCCACCTCCTCTTTTTTTTTCTCTCTTTGATTTTCCTTCCTATGCGCATAGGGCTCTTTTGGGCTGTCCCACCATCCCACTAAGGGCTGGTGCGCCACCCCCAATGCCTTTGGGCTTCCCCGGGGTGGGTTGCCCCCCCCCGGTGAACTCCCCGAACCCATTCGTCATTCCCGGTACATTCCCGGTAACTCCAAAAACCTTCCGATAATCAAATGAGGTCATCCTATATATCAATCTTCGTTTCCGGACCATTCCGGAAACCCTCGTGACGTCCATGATCTCATCCGGGACTCCGAAGAACATTCGGTAACCAACCATATAACTCAAATACGCATAAAAGAACGTCGAACCTTAAGTGTGCAGACCCTGCGGGTTCGAGAACTATGTAGACATGACCCGAGAGACTCCTCAGTCAATATCCAATAGCGGGACCTGGATGCCCATATTGGATCCTACATATTCTACGAAGATCTTATCGTTTGAACCTCAGTGCCAAGGATTCAGATAATCCCGTGTGTCATTCCCTTTGTCCTTCGGTATGTTAGTTGCCCGAGATTCGATCGTCAGTATCCGTATACCTATTTCAATCTCGTTTACCGGCAAGTCTCTTTACTCGTTCCGTAATACAAGATCCCGCAACTTACACTAAGTCACATTGCTTGCAAGGCTTGTGTATGATGTTGTATTATCGAGTGGGCCCCGAGATACCTCTCCGTCACACGGAGTGACAAATCCGAGTCTCGATCCATACTAACTCAACGAACACCTTCGGAGATTCCTGTAGAGCATCTTTATAGTCACCCAGTTACGTTGCGACGTTTGATACACACAAAGTATTCCTCCGGTGTTAGTGAGTTATATGATCTCATGGTCATAGGAACAAATACTTGACACGCAGAAAACAGTAGCAATAAAATGACACGATCAGCATGCTATGTCTATTAGTTTGGGTCTAGTCCATCACGTGATTCTCCTAATGACGTGATCCAGTTATCAAGCAACAACACCTTGTTCATAATCAGAAGACACTGACTATCTTTGATCAACTGGCTAGCCAACTAGAGGCTTGCTAGGGACAGTGTTTTGTCTATGTATCCACACATGTATATAAGACTTTATTCAATACAATTATAGCATGGATAATAAACGATTATCTTGATACAGGAATTATAATAATAACTATATTTATTATTGCCTCTAGGGCATAATTCCAACGGGTGGCCCATCCACAGCACGGATCGTACTCGGTGCCGGCTGCCTCGCACCATTGTTAGTCTTTCTTTTCCGTCCCTTCTTCTGCTGATGTAATGGGATCGAGTTCATCTGCTTTGAGACCACCTTCTTGAGTGTGTTGGGGCTGATAATATTTTGCACCTTGGCTATCTGAGGCTCGGTGAAGGCGGCAGCTGGAGGCTTCTCGTCAAAACTAAACGCCATACAACGCCTGTTGCAATTAGGTTTCTCCGCGGTACCAGCTAGATCACGGTCGTCTTTTGCAGGGTTGGGTTCTTGAGAAGGAGGCCCCAAGAATTCCTCACCGTACCCATGTTCGACAAAGTACTTATCGACCTTGGTAAATGTACCATCATCGTCATCGTCGTCGTCCGGATCCTGTGCCATATGCATGTCCGGATCCTGTGCCATATGCATGTCCGGTAGCGTTGCCGCGGTCTTGCCATGGCTTGGCGCCGGCACGACTGGTGGTGTTGTCTGTGGGGTGGTGTCCCCCGCCCCCAAACGAATCTGGCTCTTCGGCCAAAGCAAGGGACAGCTTAAACAGGCGCTGAGGGTCATCACATCATCTTTGTCGGCCCCAGCGGGGTGGAACAGAGGTAACAAGTCGTCGCAGCCTGGCAGCACCCGAACGAGTTGAACCCTATACGTGGTGGGTGGCATCGGTTTACCGTGGAACATGGGGTTGCCCGATTGAACGATTCTGCCCTTGGCGACATCTATCAACTCACCGCCCATGAAGTGCAGGAGCGTGCATGGAACGTCGGCGTCGGCGCCCTGCGAAAACATGTAGGGCGTCAGGGGATGCCCAGTCAAACGCAAGGAGATGAAGTCATCGGCCGAGAGAGGCTTAGTTACCGTGATGGCGTCGAGCTTGGCTAATGTCGAGGCACCGCCAATGGCGGGCGTGCATGTGACGGAGGGGCCGCTTGTTGTCGAGGTGCCGGCCGGCGCTGGAGACACCAATGGTGCCGGCGCCGGAGACACCAACGGCGTCGCCTGCGCGTTGTGTGAGTTGCTGGCCGTGAAGCTCGGAATCGGGGGCGGCCCCTGTTGGCCGCCCGCAATCCACGCCTGCAGCCCCTCAATCAAGGTAGGCACAATGGCGTTGATCACCCCTCCCACTTGGTGTTGCACTAGCTCTTGGACCATCTCTGGAATCCGCGCCACTTTTGCCTTGAGTTCTTCAACCTCGCGCGACTGGCTTTCCAAGTTGGTATGTCTCTCCTTTCGCCCACCAGCGTTATAGTATGACGACCATTTCGTGGACAAGCCTTTGCCGGCCACACGACCAACTGACGACGGCTTACTGGACTTATCCTTGTTTTTCATTATGTTAAACGCCCTATTTAAATTGGTGTCCCAATGGGAGCTCTGAGACGACCCCGCGCTACTACTTTCAGTGTCCTGCGGAAGCAATGAACCATTTAGAAATTTGGCTTCATTAATTATAATGCAACCATATGGAGCTAATTACGTGGGGTGTATTCCTTACAAGAACACACTCAAGCGCCCTGGTCTTCGCATCCGTGGTAAGCTCCTTTGTTAGTGGGTCCACCTTGTACCGGGCCCTGACATAGTTCCTGGTCTGCTTGTCACCGTATTTCTCGAAGCGGGGTGGTAGGCTTTGCTCGGCACGCTCCGCGTCCTCCTTGTCCCATATAGGTTCCGCCACTCTGTAACCGTCGGGACCGAGTTGGTGGACCCCTAAGTTCAACTCCCGCATTTCTTTCCCCCGCTGACTTGATTCCGCGGTTGCCTTGCTCTCGCACTTGATCTTGAACTCCTTGTAGTCATCTTTGCTGATCGAAGGATTTTTCGCCTTGATCTTCTCATAACTATCACCTTTGTCAATCATTCTCTTCACCACGCTTCTCCAAGTAGACAGGGCCTTGCTCATCATCGTGAGGGCGGCACTGTTCACTTTATTCCTTGAGAGGCGTGTGTTTGCGACGTCACCGGGGAACTTGTATCGTTCGTGCATCTTCGTGAAGAGGAGGTTGCGCAAATTCCCTCGGTCCTTATGCCTTAGGTTCTCGGTGTTGATCGAGACAGTGCTCCGGAGAATGCACCTGAGCTGAACCGCGTACCCCATGACTATTTCTTTGGGCACCGTTGGATACCCGTCGGAGTTCACTTCAGTAAATTCCTCCTTTACGGTGTTGAGCACGTTCGGGCGCAGGTCCTTCCGTTGCCTCTTCGATTGGCTGCCATCTGTGCGTGCGCTGCCATCATCAGTGGTGGCATCCTCGGCGGCACCATCAGTGGTGTCATCCCCGACGCCACTAGGGGTTGTGTACTGGGGATCGGTGTCTTCCGCGGCGTCCTCATAGCGGTGAGTTTCTTCGTCCATCTCCTGGGACAGCTCCCAGAATGGCTTGCCCGAACCGCCGGCCTCATCGTTGTGGGCCATGTTTCGCTCTAAATAGGAAAAAAGTTCGGTCAAAAAGTTGGTTATTATCAAGGAACAAGATCATGGTCTCATCATTTAGGGTTTGTCGACACCGAGGCATCCTAAAAGCTAAGCTTTTATCATTTAGGGTTTGTCGACGCCGAGGCACCCTAAAAGCCTAAGCTTTCATCATTTAGGTTTTTATTGACACCAAGGAACCCTAAAAGCCAAGGTTTTATAATTTAGGGTTTGTCAACGCTAAGGCACCCTAAATGCTAAGTTAAGTTTTCATCATTTAGGGTTTATCAATGCCGAGGCACCCTAGGTTGACTGTTATATATGGGTATCTTCTAATAATATACCCTGTCAAGAAAAGGGAAGTTGGGCCTAATCACTTGGCTCTATTGACACCTACGGTTTAATGCAGCAAGAATAAAGGGGTAGTTAATCCTACTTAATTAAGTACTAAGATACCCCGGCCCATGCATTAGTCGCAAGTACCCCATATGTCCTATTTTTAGCAAAGTCATGCTAAAATTCACGGAAAATTTCAGCATGACCTTTGCTGAAAATAGGACATATGGAGTACCCAAATTTGCCGGAACGGAAGTTAATCGACATTGTGGCAAACTCAAGGGCCTCTCGGGGTACGTGCAAAATCATCACGACACGATGGTCGGAAACAAAACCCAGCAAACTAGCACCACAATGCTAACATCTGGATGCACTACAACTTATCAAAAGAGTAAAACAGAGACTGACACAACCATAAGGAAGATCATGGATCAAGAACAATCAAAGGATTCAACATGAGACCATGGACTGATCACTGATGCAGCAAAAAACAAGAACCTACAATAGCAGGCCCAACACTAAGGGGACCATATCTGTTCAACAAAAACAAGGTCACATTTAATCTACACCGCAATTCACATGTTTAAACGTTTCTGTGCGTAAGCATGATAGATCCTGATCGAATGGGAGGGTGAGAGTAGGCTCACCGGTGATTAGGTTGCAGGCGTCGCTGGAGAAGTCAAGCGCAGTGACGCAGTGGTGTGTCCCCTGAGGGTGTTGAGGTCGAGGTGGTGGTGCTTCTTGGCCGCCTCCTGGAAGAAAACACACAATTCAGCTGAGACAACACTCACCGCACATTCCAATATTTATATGGAACTATGAATGTCTACATTTCAACAGGAAGTGCAGGAATGGATGAACTATGAAGATTATGTTCTCCTAGGATACTTCTATGGCACGCGTATGTCCAGCACGAAATATGGAAGTATCCCAAGATAGAAACAGAGGTTGCTGGTAGAAACTTAAAATGGAAACCCACTGGCTGTTGGTTCAACCCCATTGGGAAGATTAATATGCTCAACGTTCGAGAGAGCACTGAATGAAGACAGCAAAAAAATCATACTGTACAAACAAGATAGTACTACTACTGCTGTACTGTAGAAGGAAAGAAAGAACACGTGCAGCGAATGGGGTCGTCGTAGTGGATCGCTACTTGTCTTGGCTGCATGTACACATACATAGCTCAGTGTTAATATTTCCTTCTCTTCCACGAGTAAATTTATTCATCAAGCTATAAACATCGGCATGTGCATGTGACAAGTATAAACCATACTGCTACATAAGTTATTAAATTTATTTGCAAGGAGCAGAGGTATTTACAGTTGACAGTTGATATAACTATATGGGTGCTACAGATGAGTATTGTATTTCTTGCCTGTATCAGTGGCAGCCACAAATCGGCATTATTGTTGTTCCTTGTCTATTGCTCTGTGAATTCAGCTCACTAAATCAGCATATATTGGCTCCGTCCAATTCGCACAATCCAAGCCAAGACTTTGAAATGCTGATGAAAGAAAATGTTGGATAGCATTAAAACAAGATGGCGAATAAGAACGTCACAAACTTGCGTTTGCAAGATATCTATTGTGTTAAACCCCCAGTGATATAGGTTTGATTTTTATAGAGAACACTTGTTGAATAGGCAAATACTGCACGCTAATGCTGCCATAGGCTAGAGAAAATGAAGTATCAAA
The DNA here is from genome assembly GCF_904849725.1 of Hordeum vulgare subsp. vulgare. Lineage (NCBI taxonomy): Eukaryota > Viridiplantae > Streptophyta > Magnoliopsida > Poales > Poaceae > Hordeum > Hordeum vulgare. Next base: position 246,522,180 of record NC_058518.1, on the reverse strand, counting down.
TGAATTGAATAGTACTATTTGGTAAGGGCATTAAGAAAATAATGCACGCTAATGCTGCCATAGGCTAGAGAAAACTCTGGAGGAAGATAGGAAAGCAGTATTCAGTCAAAAAGCACAAGGGAAGAAACAGAGACATCAGTTCTCATCAGGTAATCACAAACTGTATAGCTGCCTTGAATAGATGAACCCTACAGGCAACACATTTCTTCAGCAGAATAAAGCTAATGAGAAACTGCTAGTAGTATTTGCACAAAGAATGCAACACGGGGCATTTAAAATCCATGTAATGCCGTAATCACAGTAACAAGAGACATCGTCGACTTCAACCCTCAGGAGAACTGGGAACTCCTGCATTTCTCTACATTTACAGAGCAGTCCTATCCCATGATTCCTATTCTATCCCTGTAGCCAGATGACTAGATGGGTAACAGCAATCTCTTCAGCTACAGAAATACAAGAAACTAGCCATGTGTCCAAAAACTAGTCTCTGAATCGGGACAATTCCTGCATTTTCCTACATTCACAGAGCAGTTCTATCCCATGATTCCTACTCTATCCCTGTACCCAGATGAGCAACAGAAATATGTGCAGCCACAGCAACTGAAGCCAGATGTAGCAAACTGCTAATCACTAGGCATGTGTGAGACAGAAGCAGAGCACACCACGCTTTTTGGGATCCAAGGAGTGTTGGAATCCAAGAGCCAATCGGCAAAAAAGCGGGATTTTTCGAGTCAGACTTGGATCCCAAAAGCTGACCTTGACGATGATGTCAGACTTGGCTTCCACCAAGGAATCCCTCAGGTTCTGGGCCTGCGCCGGACCCTGCAAAAGCACCATGAGAAATCTCTGTTAGAGCGAGCGCACAGGCCTGCAGACTCCTCTGAACCCATAATGCAGCAGAACAGAACAAATCTGTGTGAAATCTGTCGCTCCGTTTGACCGCATCGACTGATGTCTTCATCCAAGGAGAGTCTCAAGTAGTAGTGGAGTATACAGTCATGGTAAATATCGAGAGAGAGAGAGGAGGGGAGGCAAAAGGGGAAGGTGGAGAGTGGACCTCTGAGCCCCATCCGATGACCCTGATCTGCTTGACGCCCTTGAAGGCCTCGGGGAGCAGCGGGAAGAGGTTCCGCCGGTGGAGACGTCGAGGAGAGGACGAGGAAGGTGCTGCGCTGCAGGGGCGGAGGAAGGGGCGACGCCGGTGGAGAGGACGAGAACGGCGTGGGTCTTGCAGGGGGACTTGAGGTTGCGGCCGAGGACAGTGAGGTCGGGGAGGTGGTGGCCCTCCGCGGCGGCGGAGCTAGGGTTCGGGGAGACGGCGGGCGCTGCTGGGCGGTGGAAAGGGGGTAGGGGGAGGCCGCGCGCGGGAGAAGAGAGTAGGGCGCGAGGGCAGCCGGCTTAGGAATGGCGCACCCCGAGTGGTGCGCCATTAGAATGTTTTTTATATAGTAATGGCGCATGTATATGAGGTGCGCCTTCACTATGTTGTTAACCTCCGAAGTAGCAGCGCAGTGGTATGTGGGTTTTGCCTTCTAGCAGGAGGTGGCGGGTTCGAATCCTCTTCCCCCTCCTTTTTTCCTTTTTTTCTATGCATTGTTTTCTTGTGCTGGTAGCACCTTGGTTTCAGAAGTGCCTAGTATTTTTTTTATGTTTGCAAGTAGGTGCCTAGTATTTTTTTTATGTTTGCAATTAGATGCCTATGAATATCTGGTGCCTCACAACAACATCTAGTGCCTAGTATTTTTTTTGTTTTTTGTAAGTAGATGCCTATGAATAGGATCTTACGAGGGAGGGTGCGGGGGGTGCTCGGCGGCGAGGGGGATCTTGCGAGGGCTGATAGCGATCGAGATAGAGGGGATCGAGATCGATTGTCCTCATGAATATTCAATATTTTTTCGTATTGAATATGAAAAAATATCATCAAATTTGAAAATGTCGAAATACAATCGAGAAATGAAGGCTACAATTTAAATACGATCGATCTTAGCTAGCTATTTGTTCACAATCTTCTTGCCCTTATTTTTTGTAAATGGAGTTCTTCTATTGAACGGACGTCCTTTAGGTAGGGTGGTCCTGCTTCTTCTTGTGGTGTATGCTGGTACTTCATCATCGTCGTCATGTTCCATCTTCGGGTCGCCGTACTTGTCGAAGTCTTGCTCATTGGCGACTCCATCCATTTCGATGATCTTCCTTTTGCCTCTCCTCACAACAACACGACTGGGCTTTGGCAGGTCGGTAATGAAGAAGCATTGGTCCACTTGGGAAGCCAGTACCCATGGCTCATTTTTCGCGGTGACGTTTGCGCCCGTGGTCTTGGATTTGGCTTCGGGTATAACCATGGTGGTGAAATGCCGGTCTTCTTTTATGACGCTCTTGGCCCATCTGACACGGAACATCGGGACCTTCTCTCAAGCGTAGCTCAGTTCCCAGATCTCCTCGATCCTTCCGTAGTATCTGCCCTTGTCGTTACCGGTGTAGGATTCCATCGTTACCCCGGAGTTCTGATAACCATCGCTCTTCATGTCCTTTCCCTCGGTGTAGAATGTGTAGCCGTTGGTATCGTACGCCTCATACATCATCAGGTTGTGCTCGGCGCCCTGTGACAAGGCGAATATGAGTTGTTCTTCCGTGGAAGAATCCTCATGTAAAGGTATGACAGAAACTTCTGCTTGAACCAACGCGTGAAACATGAGTTGTGCTCTTTGATTATATCTACGTCCGTCCTCTGTTGGCCTCGGTCATTGTACGTCTTTTCAATAAAGGTTCTGTGCTCTACGACCCAAGGATCGACCACGTCTATGTCTTGTAGCGCGACTAGGTTTGCTCTTTCAAAGTCGGCGAGTCGACCCTCGAAGTCGACATGCATTTCGCGGCGACCCTCACGGTGACCCCATCCTGCGAGCCTGCCGAGGTGCCTGTTGACGGGCATACCAACGGGGTTCTCGATGCCTAGATAATTCGTGCAGTAGGAGATGCACTCTTCGGTCAGAAAGTCCCTGGCTATGCTTCCCTCTGGACGTGACATGTTGCGAACGTATCCTTTGATGACACCATTCATCCTTTCGAACGCCATCATGCTATGCAGGAACGTCGGCCCGAGTTGGATGATATCCTCGAGGATATGGACCAGCAGATGCACCATAATGTCGAAGAATGCGGGCGGGAAGTACATCTCAAGCTCGCATAGTATCACCACAATTTCTTCCTGTAGCCTTCTGAGTTGCCTCACGCCAACCGACCTCTGAGAGATGACGTCGAAAAAGTTGCATAGGCCAAATAGCATTTCACGGACGTGCGCGTCCATGATCCCATGGATTGCAACTGGAAGTATCTGCGTCATCAGCACGTGACAGTCGTGAGACTTCATCCCGCTAAATTTCTGCTTCGCTGAGTCTAGGTATCTGCTTATCTTCCCCGCGTAACCGTAAGGAAGTTTTACTCCTACGAGGCAAGTGAAAAACTGGTCGATCTCCTCCTAACTTAGAGTGAAGCACGCGGGAGGGAAGTCATTTCTGGTCTTCTTGGTCTTTTTGCCTTTGCGATGACTTTCTGTGTCCTTCTTCTCCTCATCATCATCATCATCATTATTAGCGTGAAGCTCCTCCCTGATGCCCATTGATTTCAAGTCTGCCCTTCCTTTTGGTCCATCTTTGGTCCTCTCTGGCATGTTGAGCAGGGTACCAAGCATACTCTCGCACACGTTCTTCGTGATATGCATGACATCAAGGCTGTGTGGCACACGGAGGATCTTCCAGTACGGCAAGTCCCAAAAAACAGACCTTGTTTTCCATACCATCAGCAGCGGCTCTGACGCCTTTCGCTTCTTTCCCGGCTCTGGCGCCTTTCCCGGCGGTGGGCACTCTTTCCAATTTTTCAACAGCTCGTATATTTCCTCGCCGCTCCTCATAAGGGGGCGTCTTCGGGGTTCGGTTTCACCATCGAACAGATCCTTGCGTTTTCTCCATGGGTCATCGTCGCGAAGCCACCTTCGATGTCCCATGAACACAGTTTTTGAAGACCCGGGATCTCTATCTAGCTGGCCATACATTGTGTCATCCATGCACCTGACGCATCCATAAAATCCATGGACCACCTACCCCGCGACATATCCGTAACCGAGATAGTCGTGCACCGTCGTGAGCAGTGCGGCTCTCATAGGGAAATATTCTTTCTCTTCGGCGTCCCACGTATTGGCTGGCGTTTTCCACAGCGTGTCTAGTTCCTCTTTCAGCAGCCCCAGATATAGATTGATGTCGTTCCCTGGTTGTTAGGCCCTTCAATTAGCATACTCATGTGAATGTACTTCCTCTTAGTGCACAACCAGAGGGGAAGGTTGTACATCCACACAAACACGGGCCAGGTGCTATGTGTGCTTCTCTGGCTGCCAAACGGATTGACTCCATCGGTGCTCGCACCCAGCACGATGTTCAACGCTTGCCACTGGCTCGCATCCTTAGGGTGACTCAGCATCTAGTCTTTTTTATTTATCTCCGGATCATTTCCGTCATCTTCTCGCTTTTTCTCATCCCTATCCGCGTGCCAATGCAGGAGATTTGCTACCTTAGGGTCCGCGAAATACCGTTGCAGACGAGGAGTGATCGGAAAGTACCACACCACTTTTCGAGGAGCTTTCTTCCACTTCTTGTATCGACTGACCCCGCACACCGGACATATGGTAGACTCCGCGTGCTCGTCCCGATAAATGATGCAATTCTTCATGCACACATGGTATTTCACGTGCCGTAAATCCAGAGGACACACGATTTTCTTTGCCTCCTCGAAACTGGTCGGGCACTTGTTCCCCTTGGGAAGACGTTCGTGCCAGAATGACATGTTCTCGTCGAAGCATGCGTCGGTCATTTTGTGTTTTACCTTCATCTCCAGAGCCATGAGCGTTACTTTCAGGCGGGTATCCTCGGGCCTGCATCCTTCATACAATGGAGTAACCGCGTCTATCTCGAGTTGATCCAGCTTGGCTTTCTCTCGGGCGGCAGCTCTTGCGTTATCCGTCTGCTTGAGAAGCAGCTCTTGAATATGAGGGTCCTGCACCCAGGCCATCGATGGTCCATCGTCGTCTGCTCCGGCATCTTCGTCTTCATGATCATGCCCTTCGTCTGCTCCGGCATCTTCCTCATCATCATGTCAAGCATCTTCTACATGATGACTGTGTCCTGGAGATTCTTTGTCTTCTCGCCCGCCCTCGCCGCGATTGTCTTGCTCATGCCCTTCCTCATTTCTTTCCCGGCCCCCATGGACGACTTCATAATCATCTTCATCACCTTGCCACCGATAGCCATCCATGAAACCACGCAAGAGCAGGTGGTCCCGCACCTTTACGGAATCCGGGTCCATAAGGCTCTTCAGCTCGCATCTTCGACACGGACATCTTATCTCCGTCTCGTTCTTTTGAAGCATCTCGGCCTTCGCGGAGCTCAAAAACCTATTCACGATGCCTTCGGTCATCGTGCGGACCATGGTCGCCTGCGGGGTAGAGAAAAAAGATATTTTAGAACCAAAAATTGTTTTGGCATGACTTTACCTAAAAATAGGACAAAAAAGAATGCATAGTGCCAAATTCTCGCCGAAACGGAAATGAATCAACATTCCAGGAAAATATTGGCAACTATCGCATTTCAAATACCGGTACCTGCAAACACAAACATATATGCAACACCACAAACATATGCAACACCACAAACATACGTAGATCTAGGTAGGCCATAAAAAGAGCATGTGCACGTTGTTGGAGGGAGAAAAAAGTAGATCTACAACATAAAAGCTTTCCCCTTACTTACCTATCAAAGAAAGGTAATTTAACCACTTAATTTGGGTGAATCTATGATGCAAATGAGGTGAGGAGGAGGAGGCACCCGAGACAAGCTTGGAGGAGGAGGTGGAGAGAATGAATGTGGGGAAAGTGAGTGTGGTAGGTGGCTGTCCAAAATATCTAGTTGGTCCCAAGTTACTAATGGCGCACCACCTACATATGCGCCACTAGTAACCCTGGTTACTAAAGGCGCACCTCCTCTCGTGCGCCATTAGTAGTTCTGCAAAAAAAAAGTAGTGGCGCACCCCAACAGACGTGCCATTAGTAACACTGGTTACTAATGGTGCACTAGCTGTGGTGCGCCATTAGTAGTTTGCAAAAAAAACCCAAAAAATTATAGTAGTGGCGCACTACTAACAGATGCGCCATTAGTAGTTTTGCAAAAAAACTAAAAATAAAAATATATAGTAGTGGCGCACCGAGGGTGTGGTGCGCCATTAGTGTCCACCACACTAATGGCACACCTCACATGGTGCGCCACTACTATATAGTAGTGGCGCACTGCTTGTGTGGTGCGCCATTAGTATCTATATCATTTATAGCCCTTTTCCTAGTAGTGAGTGGTATGTTTTATTGTCATGCCCCGCTGGTCAATGGTTTATTCTTGATGAATCTGAATCGTGATGTTACATATATTCATAGTGTGAGTACCAAAAGATGTAAAGTTGATAATGGTAGTCCCACGTAATTGTGTCACTGCCGCCTTGGTCATATCGGTGTTAAGCGCATGAAGAAACTCCTTATAGATGGAATTTTGGAGTCTCTTGATTTTGAATAATTTGACACATGCGAACCGTGCCTCATGGGAAAGATGACCAAGACTCTGTTCTCTGGAACAATGGAGCGAGCAACCAACTTGTTGGAAATAATGCATACCGATGTATGCGTTCCAATGAGCGTTGAGGCTCGCGGTGGCTATTGTTATTTTCTCACCCTCACTGATGATTTAAGTAAATATGGGTATGTTTACTTAATGAAGCACAAGTCTGAAACCTTTGAAAGGTTCAAGGAATTTCAGAGTGAGGTGGAGAATCAATGCGACAAGAAAATAAAGTTTCTACGGTTTGATCGTGGAAGACAATATTGGAGTCACGAGTTTGGCACGCACCTAAGGAAATGTGGAATTGTTTCATAACTCACACCGCCTGGCACACCGCAGCGTAACGGTGTGTCTGAACGTCGTAATAGTACTCTATTGGATATGGTGTGATCTATGATGTCTCTTATGGATTTACCGCTATCATTTTGGGGATATGCATTGTAAACGGCGACATTCACTTTACATAGGGCATCATCTAAATCCGTGGAGACGACACCGTATGAATTATGGTTAGAAACCTAAGCTGTCGTTTCTGAAAGTTTGGGGCTGCGATGCTTATGTGAAGAAACTTCAACCTGAGAAGCTCGAACCCAAAGCGGAAAAATGCGTGTCCATAGGATATCTAAGGGAACTATTCGGTATACCTTCTATCGTAGCTACGAAGGCAAAGTCTGTGTTGCCAAGAACGGATCCTTTCTTGAGAAAGAGTTTCTCTCGAAAGAAGTAAGTGTGAGGAAAATAGAACACAATGAGGTAATTGTGCCTCTTCTCGAACCAGAGAGTAGCGCAACACAAGAAAATGTTTCTAAGGTGCCTTCATCGGCTAGAAAATAAGTTAGTGATGATGATCATGAAACTTCAGATCAAGTTGTTATTGAACCTCGAAGGTTCACAAGGGTATGTTCCGCACCAGAGTGGGACAACAACCGTGTCATGGAAATCATGTTGTTGGACAACAGTGAACCTTCAAACTATGGAGAAGCGATGGCAGGCCCGGATTCCAACAAATGGCTTGAGGCCATGAAATCCGAGATAGGATCCATGTATGAGAACAAAGTATGGACTTTGGTGGACTTGCCCGATGATCGGCGAGCCATATAAAATAAATGGATCTTTAAGAAGAGGACTGACGCGGATGTAATGTGACCGTCTATAAGGCTCGACTTGTCGCTAAGGGTTATCGACAAGTTCAAGGGATTGACTACGATGAGACCTTCTCACCCGTAGCGATGCTGAACTCGGACCAAATCATGTTAGCAATTGCCACATTTTATGATTATGAAATCTGGCAAATGGACGTCAAAACAACATTCCTGAACGACTTTCTTAAGGAAGAATTGTATATGATACATCCGGAAGGTTTTGTCGATCCTAATAATGCTGACGGCAGAGCTCTTTGTCGTCCGCTTTGGGGAGACAGATGGGAAAGGAGCTACAATGCCGTCGTAGGCTGACGCAGAAATTTTGCCGGCCGTGAGATTCTTTGCCATTTGTGATATTCTCTTTGCCGTCCGGGATTTACTCTTTGCCGTCTGTGATGGCAGACGGCAAAGAAGCTAATTCCTGTAGTGAGTGACCTGTAATCATTTTCTCATCACCTGATTTAGGCATCAAGGTGTGTCTCGGAATTGTATTGGTTGTAGGTATCCCTGCTTGCAAGAACTACAGTGAGCCAAACTTGTGAGATGCCAAAAACCTGCAAGGAATTGTCTTCACTAGTAGAAAATAGGGCTACCGTTCGGCCCTGGCCTGCCCATTAGTCCCGGTTCTTCAAGAATCGGGACCAATGGGGGGTATTAGACCCCGTTCGTGAGCCCAGGGGGCCGGCTGGGGCCTCGTGGGCATTGGTCCCGGTTCGTGTGGAACCATTTGTCCCGGTCCGATCCACGAACCGGGACAAATGGTCCTCGCTACTGGCCCACAACCTTTAGTCCCGGTTCATGCCACGAACCGGGACAAATAACTTGCCTCCATATATACCCACCGCCGCGGCAGAGCACTCCACAGTGCTCTATTTTTGTCGAGCCGGTGAGGGGAGGGCATTTGGGTGCTCTAGTTCACCTCCTATGCACATGAGGTGTTCGATGAAATGCCCGAGACACACCAGTTAAGCTTTCTCCTCTCGAAACTCGACCTCCGAGCTCCATTTTCAACGAAACTTGTCTAGATTTAGTGGTCTATCATGCCCCTTCCCCGCCCCGTCTTCACCGCCGTCAATCGCCCGTGCCGATCTCGTTGCCGGCACCACCGTGGTGAGCCTCTTGTTCTTATCTTCTTTCTGAAAGAAAAAAAATCTGACTTCAGATAGATACTTGTCTAATTTTCTTACTTTTATTATTCCTTGTCATTATATAGTGCAATGGTTTTGGTATCCGCCCCCGTCGGCCCTCGTCCTGTCTATGATTCAGATGTGGTATATATTATCTTTTCATAACTATTTGGTTCATTTATTGTTTATGACAATTATGATGACCAACGTGACATATATTTTTAATCTAGGAGGTATGTGAACCGGAAATTCCAACCCACCTAGAAATGCTTCTCGAGAAGTTAACTTTGGTTGAAAAAGAAAACAAATACTTGAAGGAAAAATTGAAAATAATTGAGGATAAGAATATGGAAATGGAGTTGCATGTTGCCGAGGTCATTGACGATGGCAAGATGAAGATCGATGCGATGCGATTGAAGATGGATGCAATGCGCTTGAAGATGGATGAAATGCGCTTGAAGATTAGGAATATTAGAAAATATGCCATTGATAAAGAGGCTTGGTATCATTATGCTGTTGGGTCAATTGTTACCTTACTTGCGATTTTGATCGCGTTTGTTGTTGCATTTAAATGTTTTACATAGTTGTATGTTGTTTTATGACAGAACTTTATGAATTTATTTTTCAATAATAACATTTGATCACTATTGTGCTTTGGTTTTAATGTGATGATGAACTTGTATTAATTTGGTCATTTCTCTATTCATTTTGTTCTGCAATGGTTTTTTGATATATACTTAATTTGATAATAGAGATGAACCGCCAATGGATGTACGGTGACCGACGCACTTTGGAGTACATTACGAACCGGGACTAATGCCTGAGTCGAAAAGGGTTGTAAATTGACGATGTGGCTTTGAATGGTGCATTTTGAACACAGAAAAACTATGGAGTTGAAATAAGTTCAAAAAAATGAAATCCCTTTGTAGCAAACGAATTTCCGTATGAAACCCTGATACTTCGAAAGAGATTGTTCGTTTTGTACATGAAGTGCATCCAGTTTTTGCCGTAACCCTCTCAACTTTCTCGCACATGCTATGTGGGTGAAATGATGATACCATGCCAACTTGGAACCTTTTCGGAGTTCATTTCAAATGCTTTTCAATTTCATGGTCTTATAGCTCAAAATAATCAGTAAATGCATGCAAAATAACAAATGAAGTCAGAAAGGGTTGTAAATTGATGATGTGGCTTTGAATGGTGCATTTTGAACACAGAAAAACTATGGAGTTCAAATAAGTTCAAAAAATGAAATCCCTTTGTAACAAACGAGTTTCCGTATGAAACCCTGATACTTCGAAAGAGATTGTCTGTTTTGTACATGAAGTGCATCCAGTTTTTGCCGTAACCCTCTGAACTTTCTCGCACATGCTATGTGGGTGAAATGATGATACCATGCCAACTTGGAACCTGTTCAGAGTTCATTTCAAATGCTTTTCAATTTCATGGTCTTATAGCTCAAAATAATCAGTAAATGCATGAAAAATAACAAATGAAGTTAGAAAGGGTTGTAAATTGATGATGTGGCTTTTCTGAACTGGACGCCTCCGCCTCCTCCAGCGAATGATCAGGGCACTCAGCCTCCTTCTCCGGCGCGTGACGGCACTCCGCCTCCTTCTCCGCCTGCGCCGGCGCGCCCGAGCAGCCAGCTGCCTCCTCCTTCTCCGCCTCGTCAACAAGGGCTGAAGAGACCCGCCGCCGCTCCGGCTCCTCCGACACGTAGTCCTTCGCCTCCGCCTGGTAAGAAAGGAAAGACATTCGCAGCCGCTCCGTCTGCGCCGAAGTGTAGCAGTACAGCCAGAGGCAGGCAATACAAACACGGTCCTTCTCTGAAGCCTCTAGAGAAGTTACCATACGAGAGGAGCCCGGAGGAAAACGAGAAGATCGTGGAAACCGAAGTGAAGAACTTCTTTGAAGGGGTGAAAGCAAAAAAACATCCACCTCCGGAGGAGAAGATAGGTCCGGTCAAAGCAAAGCGTACTCTAGCTGCCCTGAAGAAACCACCAAAGTCTCCGACAAAAGGCAACTATGAGCGCATTATTACAAAGTCATTTATCAAAGCGCAGCGGTCGGGAAGTACTATCAGTGATCAAAGGTTAGCAGAACGACGAGCTGGGAAAAAAGTTGCCCAGCTCGGCGAACAAGCGAACCAATCGTTCCCCCAGCTCAAGGTGTCTAGCGATATCTTTGCTAATCATCCAGGGATCTTGTTGCCCGGTACCAATCCTGCAGATTACCTGCCCGATGATGCACATTTTCATTTATTGGAGGTGGACGAACACAAATACGTGTACGGGAAGCCTCTCGTCAAAGATGAAAGATCTCTAACAATGATGCTGTGAAGATTCCATGATTGGTACGTGAAAACTTGCAAAGCGTCTGGGGGAGTAATATTTTGACGCTGGGAGTTAGAAAGGAGCATGACCTCATTGGACTTGAACTATTGATGGTTCCATTTGAGGAGTTCTTCCCGTTTTTCAATCTAAAGGCCCTCGATAAATTAATGATCACTTGCTACTGCCTGTAAGTAGTACTACTTGTGTCATTAAATCTCTATATATAGGTCAGCTCTTTCATTGCATGTATTTTAATTATCCTCAATATATTATATGCAGATTGAAGATCGTCGAATTGAAGAAAAGACAAATCGGTGATATTGGGTTCATTACCACAAATCTCGTAGATGCATTTACGATTAAATATCTGGCCAAAGATACCGAGGCCAACCTGCTACAATCGTTTGTATTGAATCAAAACAAAGCTATAATACTCTTCTCTTACGAATTCCAGTGAGTGTTACTGTCTTGTGCATATTCGGTTTCCCTTATTAGTCAAGGTTATAGTAATGTAATTGATGAGTTATGCATGCGTGCGCAGCTTCCACTATATTCTCCTAGAGATTAAGCTTGAGCAGGGACTAGTAAACGTCTTAGACTCGAGACAAAAAGATCCCATCGAGTATGCGGACATGACTGAAATTCTAGAGAAGTAAGTTAAATCGATCATTATCGCACCATATCGGCAACTTTGTTCATTTCCTGATATCAAGTAATTGTTTTCTTTGTCTAACACGGTTTGGAAAAAATTCACCGCAAAAACTCCGGGACTGCCGAAGAAGCTGCAATTTAGACACCCGAAAGTAAGTACTATAGTAGCATGTTCCACGCATCTCCTAGTGATTCAAGCTCTAGTTTCATCAATACCATTTAGCATGCTTGCTAACTATCAGTTTGATTGACCTCTGTTTCTTGTAAAGTGGTTGTGGCAGGAACCAGGGAATGGTTACTGTGGATACTAAATTTGCAAGTCCATCCGCCACGTGACCTGTGAGCGGGGCTACTCTAACAAACAATATGATGTGCGTAAATAATAATATTCACAATTTTATTTTATTACCATCATTTGTGTTCAGTTTCATTTATTCATATATATGTATTGACCCCTTCTTCAAATTAGATATATCGGATGCGGAATGAACTCCTATTAGCAGATCATATGCGAGGAATTCAAAAGGAATTGGCGGCATTCTTTCTTGACCACGTGATCACTAAAGACGGAGAATACCATGTGAACCCTAATGAGTTGAATTTTAATTAGGAGATTATATTGTAAGAGATAATTATATTGTATATATGTAGCCAGTAGCGTCGGATAGATATACGAGAACTTGTTGTTCGACCAATCTCTCAGAGAAGGAGAGGTGGTCGATATCACTTCTCTTTGTATGCATATGTTCATGACGATCTTCTGTTTCCTTCATTTGCTTACTAGCTAGCGTGTCTAGTCCTCTCTATACGTATAGTATGCAACGTCGACCAAGCACGGAGATAAGAGAGGACACTTCTCTCTATTCATTAGCTAGCTAACACAATATATGAAACACCTAAATTAACCCCCCAAAACCCCCAACCCCCCCCCCCCCCTTTCAAAAAACACCATCACCTGAAATGCTGGCGAGTGGATGCCTTTTGGTCCCGGTTGGTGTCACCAACCGGGACTAAAGGCCCCCCTGCCCAGGCTCGCCGCACTGGCCACGAGGAGGCCCATCTGTCTCGGTTCGTGTAAGAATCGGGACTAAAGGCCAAGGGCTTTAGTAACGACCTTTTAGTCCCGGTTCCGAAATCGGGACAGAAGGCCCTTACGAACCGGAATAAAAGGCCCTTTTTCTACTAGTGCTTGTACATGTTGTCCATGGAGTTGTGACTCATCTTTAGCTCAGAGTATACATCAACATCACCTTCTTTCTCCTTACAGGCACCAATGATACTGGCCCACTCATCAACAGATGCTTCATACTTGTGACCACCAATCATCCAGAGAATAGAGCCATCACCATAGAAATGAACACTTGAATAGAATTGCATAATCAGCTCATCATTCCATGGGGTCATCTTTTTTTGACCAAACACTGTAAGGGCAGAACACCCCCCCATAGACATAAAGCTTTATTGAACCAAATATTACAATATTTACATGGTTACCTCGGTAACCCCAAAAAAGAGAAAAAAAGTTTAGAGAACTAACCTAATACACCCATTTCAGCAAATCTTCCTTAAACTTCGGTTTTATCCTGTGTGCCAGAAGTGTCATATCAGTTACAAACCCTGATTTTCATAAAGCAAATCTAGGCTCTACATTCCGAAAATTCTTTGCATCTCTCACATGCGAAATATTCCAACAAGCCATGAAGACCACCTCAAAGAAAAAAGGTTGTTGAAAAGATATTTTTTGCATCTGAAGCTGCAATGGCCATATCAGTACTATTGCCCCAATAAACTTGCAAGTAGTTTCATACTCTACTGCTGAAAAGGCGAGAAAAGAACAGATGTTCCATGTCTTCCCTAACTTGGGCATGGCATATCCTACAATTAACTCCATCCTCCATATGCCAATGTCTCCTTTCAACCATGTCATTGGTGTTTATTCTGTCCATGATGAGCATCCATGGGGTCATCTCTCTCCCAACAAACTCTTCAATGTCCACAGACTAGAAATTATCTTGCACATGGGGAAATAAATTTTCATTGGCTTTGATGTAAGCCTAGTCAACATATCTCATATCACTAACAGCTGGACTTTTGTCATACATACCAGTCTCATAGAAGTCTTGTTGTTCCTTGGTGTGAAACCTTAGATCTATAGCAATTCTTCTCCTTATGGGAAATGGATCTAGAGCTCTCCATTTCCTCAATCCTGCATCTTTCCTCTTCTTCATATCTTCAGCTACTGGATGAGCAGCATTGTGAAGTGGGAGATTAGGTCTTAGCTTTCTGAGAATGGCTGCATTCTCTTCTTCTTCCTCTCCAACAAAGGTACTGGAAGCAGGGCCTTTGTTCTTGGCAGCTGCAAGAATATCCTTTGTAGTCCTTTTGGAAGCTACAACTTTTTTAGCCTTAGAAGCAGGCTTAGGAGAAGATATCCTGGGCCTGGCATCAGCCATGATCTTTTTCTTCTGCTTCTTCTTCTGAGGAGGAGGGCATCAGCTGGGATCTCTTCTTCTCCAGCAACATGTTTTGGGTCCTCATACATGGAAGTGGGTCTTGTAGTGACATGGATCACCCTCTTCCTGGCTCCCTTCACATGAGCCTTCTTAGGAGGATTGCCCAAGGAAAGTTTCATCCCTTGCCTTGCAGATTCAGGGGCTCTAAGATCAGCAGGCTTACCAAATTATTTCCTCACAGTCTTCTTGACAGGAGCTTTCTCTTTCAGCTTCTGAGGTGCTGAAGTTTCCCCTCGCACAAAATCTGAGTCCTCTTCATCTGAGTTAAGCTTGTTTATCTACCTGGTGGCTGCCTTGGGCAAGCCATGAGAGCTGGGAGTACCTGGGTCAGAAGGTGTCCTCTAAGGACTTGTGCGTGAGTCCATCTCAACATTGTCCTCGGTGAAATTATTTTGGCTATCGTCAGATCCTGACATCCTGAAAGACAATGCAGACAAGCAACCAACCGACCAGCAGATAAGCATCACTGTGACATAGATATAGAAGAGAAGAAGAATTGACCATCAAAAAACAGAGAAGGTTTTCAAATATTTGAACAAAGAAATCCTTTGTTTGAGCTTTCTGTAGAGCAAATTTCGGTAGCACCGAGTCTAAATTTTCAGAGTCAACGAGACAGATGAACTTCTTCACGTAGACTTGGCAATCACTTCGATGGAACCGAAAGCGATCACTTGGTCTCACCCAGTTCATTCTCAGGAAACCTAGATTCAAAATCGATGGAACCGAGTTTTGTGATTCAGTGTCACCGAGATGTATTTTGCGGACGGCTAAACCTAAAAAATCTTTCGTTCGCTGATTTATAAGAACTTCTGGTGGAGAGTAGGGTTTGCACATGGTGGGTTATAGAGAAATATTTCTAATGCGCATGAATTTGAGAAATGGGGCACAAGAGAAATACGGAGTCGTACTATGAGAACCCGGAATTTACTTCCACACCCTCCTGTGTATATTTGTCAACCCCTGGATCATTCTTGACAACACAGCGAAATGGTATCATTGCACAATACGAAAAACTATATTAATACATATTGCCACAAGGCATACATTGACAAATGTCTCGTGACATTTATTACATCAGAAAATAGAGGAAAATACAATGTGTTGTGACTTCATCTTTTCCACACGCAGTCGATGTAGTCCACGTGTCCTCACTCCTATGGATCGCCATAGTAGTCATAATCGTCACCTTCATCTTCATGTAACTCTGTTGTGAACAACAGTATTTCCATTTGTACATTACGTACTCAACATGCCTCCCTCGGAGAAGGTCCTAATAGCTACATGTGGCTTCAAAGGAAGGCTATATGGCTCATTTGCATAAAAGCTAATTTTATTTGAAAATAATACCATTTGGATAAAAGTTGTTTTGTTGAAAACATGATTATATCCGAAATAACTTTCATCAAAGTGAGGATCCTAATGAACTCACACTCATCATAGGTTCCAAGAATAGGGGCAAAGAGGGAATAAGAAAGACAGGTCCTATATGGTAAGAAAGATTCATGTTTTGTCCATGACTGTGGACACGACTATTCGAATAGTTTTACACTCTCCACAGGTTATACACTTTACCCACACGACACAATCCCGACTTGTTGCCACTAGACGTCGCTAGCGTAGTACACCATTTGGTATACCGGCACGGAGATTGTGATGTGGTCTTTCATTAGACCACACTTACTCTGCCAAGCCCAATAGGTTTCATATGGAAAGTCACCGCAGTTCACTGTCCGAGCCCCCTTTTGTGCCGAGGATATTCTTCGCAAGGCAGCTATCCCATCTGTAGTACGACGATGACGACAATAAGTGTGAACTAACTAATCAACCAAGCCAGTGCCCATATAGCATGTGGTTGTAATGTTTACACAATATTCAAATCCAAGACTTATTACGCCTCATGCGGCACGGACGACGGATTGCTCCCTTAACCTTGGGCAGCCAATCGCTCCTTCAATCCTTGATTCAACTGTCGCTCGCGCCAGTATCAAGATAGTAAGTTTGACCCAGAGTAGAAGAGGATAGAGAAGGTCAACAAGGCCAACAGGCTAAGTCAGCTATAAGTTTCAAATGTCAATGACTCAAAGGTCATTCTACCAGCAGCTATAGGGTAATAAGCATGGCTAAGCATTTCTACACTACCGGATTACTATATACTTCTACTGAGGAGTCAAATGGATAGGCGGCAAGTGGATCAAGGTAATGTGTCAATCGACACGCTAGCTACGAGATTAAAAACATGCAGGTTGCAACCGTAAAAATCAATGCAATTTATAAAACATAGGATAAGCATGATCAAAGAAGGAGGCATGCCTTCATTGTTGAGTCCTTCTTCAGTAACTTTTTTCTATCCATGTCCAACATCGTCACCCGCTACTCATCATAATGATAGAAATGGAACATGAATAAATACCAAAGCAATAGTAAATCCAAAGAAATCCAAATCCAACTGAGAGTGTATGAATCGCAAGAAATGTATCAAGATGAAGATCCCGAAATGAGATAGCACGATAGGGATGTAAGAGAGATGATTCAATGAGGTGATATGGTTTAGGTTGACGATGACTAAGGAACGCTTGCTGATTAGGACTGAAGTTCTAATGGGAACTACGATACATACAATTAGTACTACCCACTACCCAACTGGGTTAACTATATAGGACTACTACATGATGAATCCGATGAAGTTCAACACACATGGAATGGAATCAACATACACATTTTTACTACACAAACTTAACATAACATGGTAGATGTAAAGGTTAACCACAAATAAATATTTAGATATAATCCAAATAGTTACAATGGTAACCACAAGCAAAATTAAACATCAACCATATTAAACAATGTTTTCTAGAACAAAAGATAAACCAATACTATGGTAGAACCAATTAGGTAACTTAATAATAAGACGCGTCTCATGCAAGCCATGAGAATATAGGATTATAAAGATGTATTAACTAATAACACAAGCATCAAACATACAAGTGATCATGAGAAATATAAACTAGGAGATGCTCTTTATATATAAAATGAAATAACAAATATCCAAGTAACTACTAACAACAAGATTATCCCTACATGCTTGTAATATCATGGAAAACTAAGTACACTAAGCATATGAGAATGGCACAAGTCAACTAACGAAAGGTAAACTATCCAATCATGTGATGAACTAATGAAACAAGTAATAAACACTCATAATACTAAAATGATACAAAGTCAAATATCTATACGGAGGAACTAAGTAGGCAACTATAACACACAAAACGTCACGAGGCATGAAAGAAGTCTAAGCATAGAATAACGCAATAGCAAGGTAAACAAATATAACATCTAAACATGGATGATCATCACATGATATGCCACAGTAGGCTACCAATAGAATACATCTCGTAACTATGAGATAACTTAGTTAATATAAACTATCATGAAGATCAAGCATGGCACTAGCATGCAATCTCACATTCTAGTCTTGACATGTAAGAACACAAAATCATGGAATAAGCTCACAACCCTATCATCTTAGTTAATACATGTAAGCACGTCGATAAAGAGTAATATGTAGGCAAGTAAACAACTAGATCATATAATCAACTAATCAACATGGATTATAAAACGTGAATAACATGATGGCATGTGTCTCTAAATAGTACAACCGCACTTGCAAATACATATAAGCACAACCAAGGCATCGTACAACACACTGGTTGGTACAGACATGATACACGATCTAGTTATACCATCACAACATGGCATAGTATTGATCAGGCAATAATTTGCTCAATAAAACACTGTACCAGATCAACAAACTAGTAAACTAGTACAATGTAAATCAAGGCTAGCCATATGTGTAATCATACAATGCAAAGTGGATATCACATAATACATGGTATGCATACAATCAAACATGCATTCTACTTTAAGTAATTGTTAACATGGCATGGTAATAAAATTATATAAATAAACACAAATGATAATTACGAATATGCAGTAAACTACCCCTATGCCATAAGAACAATCCTATATAGCAATACACATACCAACGATTAGGTAAAGCATCCCACTATGTATCCTTTCATAACAAACATATATAACAAAAGAGTTACTATCCAATAAGTGATATGTCGTAAGAGGATACAATGCGGTTTTTCTCAAACAACAAAGAGTTTCATTGACTTCTATCATCAAGGAACTATGAAACAACACGTACTAAAACACATAAACATCCATCATAGACATGACAATGATTCAAACAAATAAAGAAAACATGCGACATGAATGAAAATGCAAATGTAAAACATATCTTAATCATCATCATGCTAAAGAAAAATTTAAAATATGATGTGAAGTATTTCATAATTGATAAACAAGGGAATGCTAGAATGGAGATCGGTCATTAAAAATTTGCGAGTGCATAAGATAGGGATCCATGCTACACAAAGTTTCAAATGAGACAACTTACAAAATATAATAATTAAATAAAATAAATCCTAATAATATAAATACATTCAATCACATCTAACTCCTCAAATTATAGAATAAGTAGAAAGCGACTCCTAGGCATATAATGAACACACAATATCATACTAACATAAAAGTTTACTAATCAACTACTTCATGTATTAGTAAATCACAATGACTAGTATGAACAAAATTGTAACACACTACTACAATTCAGCATGAAATTATGTACATGAATGAATACAAAACTATATTAAAATCTAAATACATGCCTAACACAAGACAATAAGAATACCAAAAAATATATTAAGAACTTGCGAAAACATGTATAACGATTTAAATAAAACTATAATTGATAAACAACAAATCTAATAAACCATTTGACATACCAAAAATTATGACATTAATAGGATGTATTCCTACGCATATCGCAAACATATGAACAAAATCGTATTAACACATAATTAACGGAATGAACAAACAACAAAAACTAACACTACACCCAATTGGCCAAACAAAAAATCCAACTCCTCCGCGGGGTTACGAAGGTCTTAGAGAATATTTCATCTATGGAACACGAAGACATAACATGAGTAAAAACTAAGAAAACATGTTGATGCGACCGGATGACCTTCGATTTTTGGACGCGCGCGTCCAACTTAAGAAATATGATGAGTTATGATGTCTAGGAGATAAACTAGATAATGTTGAGGAGGCGTACAAAAGGAATTTGATAGGGGCTCACCAGGTTTGAAGAAATAGGGTGATGAACTTGACGAGCAATGTAGACGGATAAGTGAAATTCTTCGTGTACGGTCGACGGAATGAACTTCTTCTTCTGTGAATGGAACTACGGCATGGATGAGAATGTTCGGGCGCGAGGGTGCTGATGCAGATGGCCTATGTAACCGGGATTGAGACGTCACATCCATGGGGCTTCAAAGTTCACGGAGCTTTCATGGGGAGAGGAGGAAGGGAGAGGACAGGAGTTGATGTGGGAATATAAGAGGAGTTTGGAGCACACGTCTATATGTATTGGGAATTGCAAATTGTGGAAGTTGGGGAATTAGAGGAGGGCTTCCATAGTGAATGTAGGTTTATGCTATGTACGTTCCTCTTGAGAACGAACAAAGACGATGAAGATGAGCAGGCACACGCAAAATATGGAGTCTTCAGTTTTTTTGAAACTGATTCAATTTAAGGAATTCTGGAGGGCGACAATCGTGACTTGATGATGGTGTTTCACTTGTGTAAACTACTCTATGATGGTTTCCCTCATTCATGTAGGTGAGAAACATGGGGGCTCGGCCACCACTTTGATGGATCGGGCCAATGCCAAGGAGAGAGAAACTAATGAAATGAAACATAGAGATAAATAAAATCATATTGGACTAGGCCCATGCAGTTGAAAAATACGTAGAGAAAACATATAAGCCAATTGAGTCTATAGAAAATTTGGTCCATAGTTTGAGAGAGGAAAAGAAATTATTTTCCTTAAGAGAAAATATAGAGAACTAACAGAAGCTCAAACAAATATCAAACAAACCGAGAAATTCAAAAAAATGTAGACTCTTATATGTAAAGATGTTGAAGACGAAAAAAACCAACTCAGATAAAAGAACAAAACATCAGTTCAAATGTAATTTGGTAGGTAGTCAAATTATAACCTCCAAACAAACAAAATTATTTCACACTTTTATTTAGATATTAAAAAGGAAAAAAATCTATCCCTAATTTTGGAAAACAAAATCTTAAACATTCCGAGCATCGGGATGTTACAAATTTACCCCCCTTAAAACAAATCTCGTCCCTGAGAATGAGGGTCACTAAATAGAATGGGTTTGGGTTAACTTTGTCTTTGACTCACTTCTTCTTAGAAGATTGTTGAATCACGGTTCATTTTGATCTTGGTGAGAGCAACTTTGGAGTCTTTATTGGAGATAGTACTCTCGTTGAAATCCATTCTAGCCCGATAAAGGTTTGCAAATAGTCCTTCCATCTTGGTGAGGATGATCACATGGCATTTCCGATTGGTTGAGCACTCTTTTGTCGTGTTATTCTAAGACATGATTTGGTGCGGATAAACTCATTGATCCGCCCTTCAGGTTAAACTTGATGGTAGGTGTACTATATTTCTTCAAATCGTCGTCTTCTTTCCAAATGAAAGTCTTCAATCTTTGATATTGACACAAACACTCTCTACTACCCCCCTTAAAAGAGGTTTTCCATAGGGTTCATTTACTAACCAACGTCCAAGCTGGTTGGTACAACTTCGCTCATCTCAGGGTTACCTCCAGGGTTTGTAGAGAAGAGGGAAAGATCATAAGATGACTAATAAAATCTTAGCAAAGTGGAGATACCCCAGAAGATAAACAAAAGATAAACACCAAGATACCATGAAGCTACCCAATAACACTCAAAAGAAATTAATTTTGGCAAATAGGGTTTTAGTATGACTGCATAGAAAACGCAAAAAAATGCAGACGATACTCACACAAAAAAGGATTTTGTGTCTACTTGCTACGAGTTCTACCACTGCAATGGTGTTAACCAACCTAATCCTACATGGCAGGTCACATGACAACTTGCGGTAGATCTTCAACATTAATAATTGAAACATGATTGATGTATGTTGACTTCGTCATTCCTCAAGGTGTCTTCTCTTGGGACAATGTTTCCACTTGAAGCTTCACGAGTTGAAGTTATCTTGAAATTCTTGGCACATTTTGTGAAGGTTCACACTCTTCAACAGCACAGTCCGGAAAAGGGTTCCTTATATTATAAAGAAGAAGATAGAGAAGTAGAGTTTACATTTAAATTCAATAAGATGAGATGAGAAGAGGAATTGTGAAGAAGAAGAGTATGAGAATATTTCTTTTGAAAATAGTTTCTTATGAAAAAAAAATCTAAGCCTTTCCATTTCTAACTAAGGTCACGTGACTAGGTCGATATCGTCTCTGATACCACTTCTATGAGAACCCAGAATTTACTTCCAGACCCTCATGTTTATATTAAGTCAACCCCAGGATCATTGTTGACAACAAAGTGAAATCGTATCATTGCACAATACGTAAAATTATTCTAATACATATTGCCACAAGGTATACATTGATAAATGTCTCATGACATTTATTACAATCAGAAAACAGCGAAAAATACAATGCGTAGTGACTCCATCTTTGCCACGGGCACTCGATGTAGGCCACGTGGCCTCACTCCTATGGATCGCCATAGTAGTCGTAGTCGTCACCTTCATCTTTATGTAACTCTTTTGTCAACAAAAGTATTGCCATGAGTACATTACATACTCAACATGCCTCCCTCGGAGAAGGTCCTAATAGCTACATGTGGCTTCAAAGGAAGGCTATATGGATGATTTGCATAAAAGCTAATTTTATTTGAAAACAATACCATTTGGATAAAAGTTGTTTTGATGAAAACATGATTTTATCCGAAATAACTTTCATCATAGTGAGGATCCTCTATCAACTAACACTCATCATAGGTTCCAAGAATAGGGGCAAAGAGGGAATAAGCAAGACAAGTCATGTATGTCAAGAAAGATTCATCTGTTGTCCATGACTGTCAACTCACACTAAAGGTAGCGACCATCAACACCAACAAGGCATTACTCGAGATAGATGCCATCGAAGACAGACGTCCTCTCACCACGCTAGAAAGAAACTTCCGGCACATTCTCAAAAATCACCTTCTCACGTTGCTGCAATACCAGAAAGACTACTCGCGCATGAGATGCACGATCAGATGAATCAAGTTTGGAGATGAAAATACCAAATTCTTTCAAATGGTGGCAACTGAACACTATCGGTGCAACTATGTGGCCACACTCAAAACTGATGAAGGGGTCGTGGTTGAAACACATGCCAACAAGGAGATCCTCCTGTTTGACACCTACACAACAAGGATGGGCACAGCGAGATCTCCGGATATACGATTTGATTTAATGCAGCTCCGGCGACAAGGTATCGACTTTGAAGCTCTCATGGTCCCCTTTGCAAAAGAAGAAATAGACGCTATAGTTAAAGTGATGCCAGCTGACAAAGCTCTAGGGCCGGACGGTTTTAGCGGCGCCTTCCTTAAAACCTGCTCGCACATCATCAAGAAGGACTTCTATGATCTCTGTGATGAATTCCACCAAGGTAATCTCAACTTAGAATCTCTCAATTATGGACACATCACGCTCGTCCCAAAAACGGATTCTCCTGAGACAGTAAACGACTATCATCCCATTACCCTACTTAACTGCTGCCTCACGATGATCACCAAGATACTGGCACAGCGACTCCAGAAAATTATTCTACAGATTGTGCATCGAAACCAGTATGGGTTCCTCCGTGGTAGATCTATTCATGACTTCTTGGCATGGGCTTTCGAGTACATCCACCAATGTCAAAGCTCTCGAAAGGAGGTGGTCCTTCTTAACTTGGATTTCGCTAAAGCGTTTGATACGGTTGAACACTCGGCCATGATCACCATCATGCAACATATGGGGTTTAATTCGAAGTGGATCCAATGGATCCAATGCATCTTCTCGTCAGGGAAATCATCGGTATTACTGAATGGCGTCCCTGGTAAATAATTCCCCTGCATATGTGGAGTAAGATAGGGAGACCCCCTCTCACCATTGCTATTTGTGCTAGCGGCTGATCTCCTCCAAACGGAGATTAACAAACATTTGAATCTTGGCTTATTATCTCACCCTATTGATCCAAGAGGTGATGCTGCATTCCCAGTGATTCAATACGCCGATGACACCATCATCATCATGCAGGCGTGTCCTGTCCAAGCTACGTGAATGAAACGAATACTGGACGATTTCGCCACGATGATAGGGCTCAGGATTAACTATCAGAAATCAACCCTAGTTCCAATCAATGTGACGCAAGACGGCTGCGACAACATCATCTCGATCTTTTGATGTGCAAAAGCAACAATTCCATTCATATACCTAGGGCTCCCGCTGGGTACATCTAAACCTACTGTCCTGGACATAACGCCGCTTGTCCGTAAACCGGAGAGGAAAATCACAACTGCCATGTCGCTGATGTCGCATGCAGGCATATTAGCTTTGATGAACTCACTCATCACGTCACTGCTTGTGTTCTCAATGGGGACCCTTAGAATTCCCCTACGATCATGGAACAATTTGATAAAATCCGGAGGAGGTGTCTATGGAGGAAAAAGACTGAGGATGGGTTTAAAAGCAATGCACTAGTAGCATGGGACGCAGTTTGCCGCCCCAAAGAAAATGGCGGCCTAGGGGTCTTGAATCTCAAGCTGCAGAATAATGCCATGCTCCTGAAGATGCTTCACAAGTTCTACAACCGGAAAGAGATCCCATGGGTAGCATTGATCTGGAACACGCACTACAGTGAAGCAATACCCCATGCGCGAGATCGATGTGGCTCCTTCTGGTGGCGAGAACTGACTAAACTTATGTCGGTGTTCCGAGGGATAATGCAAGTGAGGGTTAACGATGGCCTCTCGTCGCTCTTTTGGAAAGATGACTGGAACAATGTCGTATATGCAGAAAAGTTTCCCCGGGCCTTCTCCTTTGCTAGAACTGAAGATGTTTCGGTTCAGACCTTCTTGGGGACAAGCTCGCTACAGGAAGCCTTCTTACTGCCGTCGTCGGAACAAGCGCATGAAGAACTCAAGGTGATGCAACAGGAAATCAGAGATGTGCGGCTAAACCCTAGAGGAGATGACTGGCTATGTACCTGGGGAGCTGACACCTGTGCAATGGCAGGATATCATCGGTTCTATTTCAGAGGAGCTACGGTGCATGCAGCGTTTAGCTAGCTATGGAAAACAAAATGTGTCCCAAAGATCAAGGTATTTGGATGGTTCTTGCTGATGGACTGGCTCAACACAAGGAATATGCTCAAACGAAGGCATTACAACATCGTGTCTACTCTTGACTGCATGCTATGTGATCGGCACGTGGAGGAAACACTTGAACATCTATTTTTCAAATGCAGCTTTAGCCAACGTTGTTGGGATATGTTAAACATCAAATGGTCAGATAGACGACATAGGCTGGAGATACTGCAACATCAAAGGACAGAGCACCCCAGGAACATGTTCATCGAGATTTTCCTAGTGGCGGCCTGGAGTCTATGCAAGGAAAGAAATAACAAGTGCTTTGAGAAAATAACTCCCTCTCTGGGGGCCTGGCGACATAGATTTGTATTAGACTTCTCCAATCTTAGACACCGTGCGCCTGCTAGAAAGGTGCAAACCATAGATAACCTTGTTGCAACTCTAGCTGACACCCCATAATATGTAACTCCACCCTACCCACCTCACCCCCCTCACCCCACTCCACCCCTCCCATCATGTACATGTGTAACTATTGGCATTATATAGACATGCAGTAGGATTTTATCCTACTGTCTTACATTAAAACAAATGACCGTGGACACGGCTATACGAATAGTTTTACACTCTGTATAGGTTATACACTTTACCCACACGACACAATCCCGACTTGTTGCCACTAGCCGTCGCTAGCATAGTACACCATTTGGTATACCGACAGGGAGATTGTGACGAGGTTTTTCATTAGACCACACTTACTTTGCCAAGCCCACTAGGTTTCATAACGCAAGTAATCGCAGTTCACTGTCCGAGCCACCTTTCGTGCCGAGCATACTCCTCGCAAGGCAGCTATCCCATCTGTGATATGGCGATGACGACAAGAAGTGTGAACTAACTAATCAATCAAGCCAATGCCCATATAGCATGTGGTTGTACTACTTACACAATATTCAAATCCAAGACTTATTAGGCCTCATGCAGCATGGACGACGGATTGCTCCCTTCACCTTGGGCGGCCAATCGCTCCTTCAATCCTTGATTCAGCTGTCGCCCGCGCCAGTATTCATATGGTAAGTTTCACCCAGAGTAGAAGAGGATAGAGAAAGTCAACAAGGCCAACTGGCTAACTTAGCTATAAGTTTCAAATGTCAATGACTCAAAGGTCATTCAACCAGCACCTATAGGGTAATAAGCATGGCTAAGCATTTCTACTCTACCGGATTACCATATACTTCTACTCAGGAGTAAAATGGATAGGCGACAAGCGGATCAAGGTAATGTGTCAATCGCTAGCTACGAGATTAAAACCATGCATGTTGCAACCATAAAACTCAATACAATTTATAAAACATAGCATAAGCATGGTCAAAGAAGGAGGCATGCCTTCGTTGTTGAGTCTTTCTTCTGTAAGTTGTTTCTATCCATGTCCAACACCGTCACTCCCTACTCATCATAACGATAGAAATGGAAAATGAATAATTACTAAAGCAATAGTAAATCCAAATAAATCCAAATCAAACTAAGAGTGTATGGATAGCAAGATATGTATCAAGATGAAGATCCCGAAATGAGGTAGCACGACGGGGATGTAAGAGAGATGATTCAATGAGGTGATATGGTTTAGTGTGACGATGATTAAGGAACGCTTGGTGATCAAGACTAATGTTCTAATGGGAACTAAGATACTCACGATTAGTACTACCCACTACACAACTCGGTTAACTATATAGGACTACCACGTGATGAATCCGATGAAGTTCAACACACATGGAATGGAATCAACATATGTATTTTTACTACACAAACTCAACATAACATGGTAGATGTAAAGGTTAACCACAAATAAATGTTTAGATATAATCTAAATAGTTACAATGGTAACCACAAGAAAAATCAAACATCAACCCTAACAAATAATGTTTTCTAGAACAAAAGATAAACCAATATTATCGTAGAACCAATTAGGTAACTTAATAATAAGACGCGTCTCATGCAAGCCAAGAGAGTATAGGATTATAAAGATGTATTAAAAAATAACACAAGCATCGAACATACAAGTGATCACGAGAAATAATTAAACTAGAAGATGCTCTTTATATATAAAATGAAATGACAAATATCCAATTAACTACTAATGTCGGCGATGCTAGGTCAACACCTATGGGAATCAACGTGAAACCCTTGTGATCGTAGGGAGGGGGAAGATGACGTGAAGAGCAGAACTAACGATCAACGCCCGACAAGCCTATTTACCCAGGTTCGGGCCGCTTACGCGTAAAACCCTACATCCTGCTTGTCTGATCGTGTTAAGCGTTTTGTTGTTCGTTATAGTGATTGATGATAAATGTCTTCTAGCCAATGTGCAAAAAGTCTAACTCCTTGAGAATGAGCTAAGGGTCTCCTTTTAAAGGCAAAGGGGTCACCTACAGTGCTCGGTGATAGGTTCGTGAGACGTTATGGTGAACCTAGAGCAGTGTTTATCCATCTACCATTGTCAGGTGCATTAAATGCACGTCTCGTCCTTGTCAGCAATGTGCTGGTGAAGACATGTGTCCAGGCATTTCGACATGTGGACGCCGTGCTCGCGCATGCGGAATGCGCCGGAACTTGGGGGGCGGCGGCACTGTGGCAAGGGCGGTTGCCCTCTAGTGTCTCGCCCGTCATCCCTGCGAGGGAACTTGCCGGGGCCTTGGGTCTTCGTCCCGACAAGGAAGCTTACCGGGGGCTTCGGTTCTCGTCCCGGCAAGGAAGGTTTGCCGAGGCCTCATGTCCGGTGAGTTCATCACGCCCACTAAATTAGTGTGGCCTTGGTTATATTCCCGGCAAGGAAGGCTTGCCGGGGCCTTGGTAATCTTGAGGGGGCATCTTGTCTGGACTCTGCCACGCCCTGCCGTCAGGGGCTCTTTGCGCCCGTGCACAAGTCTGGGGCACTGGGGACCCCAGTCTATAGTGCACCGACAGGAGCCCCTGACCCTGGGCCACACACGCGCGCGGAGCGTTGTTGGGCCAAGCCCAAATAGGTGCACGGGCCTACGTGGCTGGATCTGCTGGCGGTTTCCTTTCCCCCATGTCGTGCATCGGATGCGCGGAGCGGAGGTCGTGCACGGAGTGGCCTCTCCGCCTCCTGAAACGCCTCTGCCACACACGTGGCATGCTCAGTCATGGATGGATAGGTGGCAGACGATGCCTTGAAAGGCGGAGTAGTGGCTGGACCCGCCCGTGCATGCATGGGCGCATCAGTGCGGTTCTGTGTTCACGCGTGAGCTCGAGCGATTGGGCGCGAGGGGTGGTTGCTTCTGGAACAAGGGAGGCTAGCCCCCGCGCCCCGTCCTATAAATTGGGAGGGTTTGCGAGGGGTTTTGCTTACCCAACTACCTCTGGATCCACCA